>NC_044266.1:7370389-7710055 GCF_003957555.1 Calypte anna | reverse complement strand
CCTCAGCTTTAGCCTCTATCCTGACTTTTTCTGCTTCTAGTCTTGCTGCTTCTAATCTTGCTCTTTCTGCCTCAGCTTTGGCTTCTACCTCAGCTATCTTTGCTTCTAATCTCGCTTTTTCTATTTCCGATTTTACTCTTTCCTCTATCTTTGCCATTTCTGCCTCCCTTTCCTTTTCCTTTCGCTCGGTTGCCCTTGTGTAATATGAATGGCTAGTTCCTTCTCCGGGATCATCTCTCAGGTTTTCGGTGTCTGCTCTATTCTCTTTCTTCTTCACCTTTTTCCTTGTCTCCTTTGGGGCTTTCTCTTCGTCTTTGTCTCCCCCCGCCAACTTTAGCGAAACACATTCCAATTTCTTTTTCTCCTCACTCTTCAACTCCTTTCTTTTCTCACTCTCCAACTCCTTTCTTTTATCACTTTCCAACTCCTTTCCTGTCTCACTTTCCAGCTCCTTTCTTGTCTCACTTTCCAGCTCCTTTCTTGTCTCACTTTCCAGCTCTTTTCTTGTCTCACTTTCCAGCTCTGTGGAGCTACTGCTGCTTTCACATCCTAGCACAAGAGGCTGATATTCTTGGAGGCTAATGGTACTTTCCGCATCACTGCTTTTTTCCTTCAACTTAAGGCACCGTTTCCCTGCACTACAAGCATCACAACAGCGTTCCTTAACTTTGCTGTTCCTCTGATCCTGTTCTAGGGCTAAAACCAAGAGGTCTTGTGATACATTTACTCCACAATCCTTTTGCCATTCCAGCTTATCCCTTAAAGTGAGAAACATGTCTGCATATATCACTTCATCCCACTTTCCTCTTTTATTGAGAAACAACATAAGTTGTTGGATGGTATTATAATTTAAACTTCCCTCCGGTGGCCACTTTTCCTCATCATTTAGTTTATACAGCGGCCACCAATCTCGACAGTATTTCACAAGTGTCTCTTTCCTTATATTTCCCCCCGGGATTTCACCAAGTTCTTTCCAATGTTTTAAAATGCATCCCAAGGGGGTTTGAGCATCAATTTCCTTACTCTGTTCAGTCCCCATTATGCCTACTGGAGAGGTTTTCTGGATTACCAAATTCTATTCAGATTCCAGCAACTTACAATGTCAACACCTTATTCAACTTATTCTAGTAGTCATGCACATCCAGATTCACACCAATCGCTTCGTCCGTCTCTGGCCGGCCCCCTCGCGGGTGACACGGAAACGCAAATCGGGACCCGCACTCGCTTCGCAGTTAAATTGCGTCTCAGTCACTCGCACACACACGAACTTTCAGTCAGAACTCTGCACAGGTAAAATCTGACACACAACCTTCCACGTTGCTTTACCGCCTGCGGTCACAAGATGTCACTATAAACCTCCCTGCAACCCCCCCCCGAAGAAAAAGCTATAAAACTTCTCTTCGATAGGGACTCGTAATTACCCAAAACAGTTAATTCTCTTAAAGAGCGGCGCACCAAACACTCAAAACACATAGCTTACTTACAAGCAATGCAACAAAATAAGATAATCCTCAATCACCATAACACAACACAGAATAAGATAATCATTAATCACCATATGATCATATGACCGACAGCATTACCAGAAACCCTTTGTGAATGAACTTCAATTCTCCTGGGGAATTGAACCCCGGAGAGGGACGAAGTCAGAGCTAGACTGGACTCTAGTCCGTCAGCCTGGGGGCGTCCCCCCGTCCCTGTGAATCCTGAGGAACCCAAACCTCCCGGGGGACTCTGACCTCCCGGGGAACTTTACCCACTGGGGGACTCTAACCCCCCCTTTTCCTAGAGGCTTCGAAACCCAAACAAATATATAAATACCTTTTCAGTATGAGGAAGGTCTGGTGTCCATCGGCGCGTAGAGCCAAGGGAGTAGGGGAGGCTTATCCGACAGAATTCGTCGGGGGGGCCCCAAAAGCGTCCCCGGGCCCCTCTGGATCACGGCACGACGGAGTCCAGTCCTGCCGCGGTCACCAAAAATGAAGCCGAAAAAGGCCAGCAAAACTGTTTAGAGACAGAGTTTGAGTCTTTAAACAGCAAAGGTATTTATTTTCGGATCCGGGGAACCCCCAGCTTGCGCCGGACAAAGAGTTCCAAAGGGTTAAGGGAAAAGGGGTTAGGGTATTTATACAGTAAAAGGGGCAGGTTACAACATTACTACATTCTCAGTTCTTGCTGACTTCATTAGGTTGTTACAAAGCAATATTGTTACAAGACCCCAGCCATAATTTCTTCTTATCCCTTGGTGATGATATCTTTATAGTCTTCTTGTGCGGATGTTCACATCCTTTAGTGTCCAGCTGGCCTTGGCAGTACCTTGCTTTTAGAACAAGACTTGTTTTAAGAAAAGAGTTACAGAAGAAAAGACTTACACTTTAATTATTTGCTAGCTAGAAATGAATCCCGTTAGGACCTTGTATTGGTTACATTGTTCTAGAAGAAAAATGACATGTCTGGGCTGCTTTGTATGGGAAAGTGAAATGTCTCGGCTGCTTTGTTAGCTTCTTTCTCAGTTTAACCCTGAATTATTAGTAGTTATGAACACAAATTCATTAGCATATATTACAAGTCTTAATTTTTCATTAAGTAATTCACATAAACAGTTTGGCCTGATCCACTCTCTTCTTCACTGGCACAACTTGAGACCCTTTGTGCCCTCTTGTCTTGCTGAGAGTTGCCTGGGAAAAGAGCCCAACCCCCCCCTGGCTCCAACCTCCTTTCAGGGAGCTGGAGAGAGTGATGAGGTCTCCCCTGAGCCTCCTCTTCTCCAGCCTCAACACCCCCAGCTCCCTCAGCCCTTCCTCACAGCAATTCTGCTGGATCCCTTCACAGCCTCCTTGCTCTTCTCTGGACCTGCTCCAGCACCTCAAGCTCCTTCCTGAGCTGAGGGGCCCAGAACTGGACACAGGACTCGAGGAGTGGCCTCACCAGGGCTGAGCACAGGGGCAGAAGTACAGGTACTAAAGCAAAGTTGTAGCCCAATTTTGGGGTCTCCTCTGGGTAGGGTTCCATTGGAGGCTGGGGGCCAGCAGGAGATTTCAGTGGCCAATCTTTGTGTTTCAGAGCCAGGTCCGGCTCTTTGGAAATTTTGAGCCAGTTCTGCAACAATGGGAGAGCGGCCGAGGGGTCGAACGGTTGAGGTTTTAGGTACTGAAGCAAACCCGTAGCCCGACTGTTGGTGATTCTCTGGGTAGTGTTTTATGGGAGGGGTGAGGACTAGCAGGAGCTTTCAGTGGTCCCTGCTTGCTTTCTGTAGCCACGTTTACTGGAGGACCGCGGCACTCTGGTACCGTCCTCTCTATTGTTTCTGTCAGGGGGCGGGGACTTCGTAGCTACCGGAAATGGCAGCGGTCGCCATAGCAACGCGTCTGTGTTTTACTGCAGGTGTGCCGAGACCGGCGGTGAGGCGTTTGCCTGGCTATGGAAGTGAGTTATAGGGTCGGGTCTTGGTTGTGTTCTGGGTCTTAGGGTTCAGGGCCGGCTGAGGGTCTGGTGCATGTCTGTGGGGGTGAGTTTGAGGGGCTCAGCTTGTGCTGTGGGGCTTGCCTGTGTGGCTGTGACCATCCTGTGGCACTGAGGGCCCTGCTGTGGGGCTGGGGTTGCGGTGTAGGGCCATGGGCTTGGGGTTGCTTGCCCTCCCGGGCCCTGGGATTACCATGTTTGGGAGCACCGGTTTGTCTCAGCTCCCCCTGACTGCGGTTCCTCATCCCAGCCCCTCGCCCAGGCACCAAATGTAAAACACACCCTGAGTAAAACAGGTCCTGACAGTAAACATCTAATTTATACCATGCTGAAGCCGTACCTCACTCAGGTGGCTCCCAACGTGGCTCCTGGCAGGTTGTTTTTTCAGAGATTTTGTTTTTTAATTGTCCTGTTCACATCTGCTGTGAGCTCAGGAGTTCAGAGGATGCTGAACTACAGGCTGTTACTGTGGAGCTAATTTGTGAGAGGCCTGTGAAAAGCACACACCTCCCTCCCTTCCTCCCTCCCTTCCTCTGTTCTGGGGCCTCCTTGGAAACTCTGGTGAGTCACTTGTCCAGGCTGACACAGAGATAGGTCTCTCTATCTTGAAGCATCTTCCTCCTGGGTCTGGTCAGAGCATGCCCTGAGACTCTTGGCTTTGCTCAGTGTGGTGGTGGAGGAGAAGCCAAGTGTTCAGTAAGACATCGCTGGCAAATGGTTGTGGGACAACCAGCAGGGCTGTTGCCTTCTCTGTGATTGTTTGTTCTGGGGTGATGAGCAGCAGGCGAGTCTGACTTCATCTTCTCTAGAAAATGCCAAGTCATTGAAAACTGACATTTCCAACCCCCTTGATAAATCTGCCTACACAAACTACCTTAAAGGAAGAAGAGGGGGTGCAACCCTTTGCACTTCTGCAAAAATATTGCTGTGAGGTTGTGGGCTGGTTGTCTGGGATTTTGGGCTTTTCCCTGGTAAAACAGGAAGGGTCTGAGCTGGGAAACACACAGCAGAATGTGGCTTTATCTCTGATGGAGGTTTGTACTGGTCTCTGCTCAGCAGCCTTAGGTCGCAGGAAACGTCAGAATGGGTTTCTCTGCATTGAATCAGACATATTCAGTCTCCAAGGTCTTCAGAGATTTTTAAAAGGTAAAGAGCGGTCAGTCTTACCCAATAGTCCATGACAGGAACTTAATCTTTCACTGCGGGAACAGAGAAAAAGGCAGATCAGTGTTTTGAAGTTAATCCATCTCCCTTTTTCACTGAGTTTCTAGCTTGAGAAGTGAATGCTTCTGTTCTTTCCATCAAAAACTTCATTTAAGCTGTGAAGGGCACAACTTCCCAGTGCTCTGGGTCAACTTTAGGCAACTCCTGACAAAGCCAACCCTCTGAATCACCACACCCTGACGGCTGTGATTCAGGTATCACAGAACCACAGGATCTCTCCCTGCCTACACAGGACTCACCAGATTTATGGTGATGATATCAGCTGGTGTGCAGCAGGAGAGGGGGAGCTGTGGGGAACTGGAGCTCCCTGGAAGCTTTCTGAACCAGTTGGTTTAACTTTTTTCTCTGCTCCCCTGCCCGCAGGTGCCTTGAGAAGCAATGGCCACAGTGGCACCATCTCACTGCTCCTTCCCTTCAGGCATAACAGCTGCTTTCTCCTGGACAAACACTTCCATCATGAATGTTGCCAGGCCAAAATCTGCCAAGGGACGTACCAGGCCAAGCTTCAGTTGCTCTCAGAGTGTCCTTGGCAAGGAGGCCTGTCCTTGCCAAGTGCCACCTTCCCCACCAGCAGCAGTTCCTCAAGAACTACGGAAGATCAGGAGAGCATTGTCTACCAAACCAGCATTCACAGCCAGCCAGGTGTCTCTGGAGGAAATCCCAGAGCTCCTGGAGCAAGTGCCTTTGAGGACCTCCTCTTCTCTCAACAAGTACAGGGTGCTCCCCTCCATTGGCCAGAAGGGTGCTGTGGAAGCTCTGGCTGAACAGACCAACCGACTGGAAGTGAGTGAAGAGCAGGGTGGTGCTCCAAAACCCAAAACTCTTCCTGGAGAACAAAGATCTACCAAAGTATTGTCAGGGAGTTACATTCCTGATGAAGGCGGCTCATATGCTCAGTGTCCTCCAAAGAAGCTGAGAAGGAAAACAAGGCACGAGAGCCCTTTGATGTCAACTTTAGTTTTGGAAGAGCCACCAAAAGAACAGTCGTATTTGCTGCTTGCTGTTCGATCTCCCACTGGTCAGAGATTTGAACATCATTTCAAGCCCACCGACAGCCTCCAGTTGGTCCTTTCTGTGGCAGAACAGAAAATGTCAGCCCAATACAAACCCTGCAGCATTGAAACGATGGAGGTGCCCCGAAGGAGCTTCTCTGACCTTACCATGTCTCTCCATGAATGTGGGATTCTCCACAAATCGATGCTGTGCATACGACAGGAGCAGGACAACGCAGACCTTTAGGCACAGTCAGGTGCTGCCACACCACTCTGGGCGCTTCTGTGGGTGGGATGTGTTGGGTTTTTTTTTTCTTCTTAAAAATTTAACTTCTGGTGTTTCCAGAAGGGATGTGTGGCCAACTTCTTCATCTTGCCATCTTCCCATAGCACTCCTTGAAGCAGACCTGTGTGCATGTGTTGAAAGAGTGTTTCAGGTGTAAAAATCTGCTTTTTAAAGGACTTTTTTGTTTGTTTGTTTCCACATATGCCATCACAAATTGCTCCCTGAGTGCCACCAAACTTTGGTCTTTTTGGTTTCTTTGAAGATGCTGATGATCCTTGAACACAGAAGTTTCCGAAACAACCTCTTCTCTAGTCCTTTTTTGTACTTTAGCAAGGCAACACTTCCCAGAGGGGATGCAGATGCAGAGGCACCTGGTTGGGAAGATAAATGGCATTGGTTTACTCTGGAGGGCTGTTTTCAGGAGGGTATCATCACCCTAAATACCTCGAGAGTGACTGGAGCAGAGGTCAAACCTAGAACCCATCTGGAAATAGCAATAATTAGCCTTCAATGGATTAATGTGAAGTATTAAAGTGCAAGACTGATGCCAATACCCCTGCGAGGGCTCAGCTCTTTCTGGCTAACCCCAGGGCAGCTTTTAAGAGTGTCCTTTTAAGAACAAATAATAATTCTGGCTTCACTGGGGAGCAGCAGGACTTTTCTACTCAGTTTTCCTTCTCTCATTCACCTCATGTGACCCCTAAGTAGGAACAGATGGATAGCTAAGGTGGGATGTTACAACACTTAACACTGAAATGAGTCAGTCCAAGAAAGCAAGTGCTGCTTGGAGAGTTTTAACTGAAAATATATTGGATTTGAAGGGGGAGCCGGCTCAGACCACAGCCCAGATTCTACTGAACCATCATTAGAAAAGGCTGTTTTGGATAAATACAATGTGTTGTGTTTATTAAAAAAAAACAAAAAGTCTAAGTTTATAAGGGTTCAAAGGCAGTAATTCAGTCTGCTCAAAAACAGACCCTTTGCCATGCAGCTGAGCTACTGAACATTGAGGTCAACCCAATGTTTTAACCTCAGTGTGTCTGCCAACCCAGGACAGCGAGCAAGCTGATGCTGTCTCATTCTATAGCAAGTGTTGAAGGTCTGGTGGTTTTATACAAATGTTCCCTGGTGTCACCTACACCTGCAGGGACAGGAATTGCTCAGGAGTAACCCTGGTGTCTTCAGGATTCTGAAACGCACGGGTGCTTTGGATCTAACCTCAGTTGGGAGCAAAGTATTTCACTTAGTTTCAGGGCCAGGAACCACCTTCTGTGTTTCATTTAGGGCTCAGTGATCAATTCCATTTTCCTGGTTTTGTGTACAGTGTCACTTCTACCTTTCATTGTTCTCCTGCTGTGTGGTAGTACAACAACAATAAAACCCTTTTGGCTGAATCTTGAACTTTAAATGATTTACATGAAGCAGAGGCTTGGCTGTCACATCTCTTACTGAGAAATGCTGTTAATTTGGTGGCAAACTCCTCAGGGACTGCCCAAATCAGGCTGGAGGGGTCAGCTGACACCCACCCATCTTCCCCAGACCTTCCTGGAGTTTGTCTCCATCCTGTGCCAATAAAAAGGGCTGCAGCAAAGAAGGCAACACTTCAGATCACTGCCTGCCTGCCACCAGCAACCAGGGACATGGTGACCATGGTTCCTTTAACCAGGGACAGAAAGACAAGAGCACCTTGGACCATAGCAGACACTCCTCTTGTTGGAGGATATTCCATCTAAGATAAAGCTGGATGAGTCTGGTCCTCTGACCTCCACAGCACCTCCAGAAATGTCCATTTTAATTATTTCCTTTTTTAGAAAATGTCAAGTCTTGATCTAGCAAAAACACCTCTTTCCTCCCCCAGTTTTCCTTTCCCTTCAGAAGCCTGGTGGGGATGCAAGGGAGGTCTCAGAAACTCTGCCAAATACAGCACAAAAAGCACTGGGGGAAGAGAAGGAAGAAAAGTATTTATCTTATTTACCTTATTTATTTTGTGGAATCATTTAACAAGCTGTCCATAGGAAGCCTGTAAGAATTTCAGCCTTGAATCAGGTGAAGCTCAGTCAGTCACAGAATGTTTTGAGGTCACAAACAGAAAACCCCTCAGGACTTCTGGCTGAGAATATCCTTACCTACAGCTTTTAAATAACAAAAAATATTCAAGGAAGAACCGAGCAGAGGCATCATTAAGTACATGTTCTTTATTCCAATTAAAAGTACAATAGAAACAGCACACAGGACCAGCAGCAGGTTTCTTGACAACCCAACCCAGCACTCTGCTGTCATGAGGTCATTCAGCTGTACTATGAAAGTAGGTGATTGGAACAAGTCTTCCACTCAACACGCAAGCACTCACTCACCTGCCACTTTAAATAGGTTTCCAACAGAATAAAAATAGATACACCCCAGAATACAAAAACTTTTAATTTTAACAGTTTTTTTTTCCACTAAAGCCTTTATACAAATCAATAAAAGGGTGCACAATTTCCTAAAATTTTAGGTACACTTTAAATGAGCCTTTTTTTACTTGGTAAAAGGATCCATGTTCCTGTCTTTGAACAGAATGTGACGGCCAAAATTGCAAAGAAAATCCCTAGTTTAAATTTACAATTTATACATTTATTTTGAAGTGATTCCTGCACTGAGTGGCAGGCCAATGGCTGCTCACACATGTCCCATTTTCCCCCCAAAAAAGAGCTGTGCATCCTGAAGTTCTAAAGTTCAGGAGCATCCTTCTGGAAACCGGGCTGGGGGAACAACCCACAGGCTTTCAGCTGTGTGCATGAGAATGGTCCCAACACAACGAAAAGCCCAAGCACAGAAGTTGCAAATCCTTCCTCCTCCAAATCATTCCTTCTCCTAAATCATTCCTCCTCCAAGTCATTCCTCCTCTGGCAAGGATCACCCCTGGGGGAAGGACTGGTGACCTGTTTTGCACTACCAGCACAATGGAAATTGAGTGCTCCCTGGCTGCCATTTGGCTGAGCAGTTTAACTCAAAACTCTGGCACTGAAATATCCTCTAACAGGGAAATTTGGTGTTCTAGATGTATTGTGGGTTTTTTTTTTTTGGTAAATACAAGCTATCATGATTTCTAATTCATACCTATTACTGATGGGTCAAGCTTAGCAGTCCCCTGCATTATTCACATGGTGCTTCACAGCAGCATCTTAGAACTGGTACCACCTGCCTCAAGGTGACCCACCCCCCAACTCCAACAGCATTTTATGGAGGTGAATTCATTCAGATAACTAATTAGTACTGCTCCCTTCATTTTGCCCCTCTCTCTCCACCCACCTACCCCTTGGCAAAGTTAAAACACTTCATCTGAATTTCTAGAGTATGTTACTAAAGCACTGGCACAACCTCACATAGCATGGCCGTTCTAACAAACCAAGGATAAAGGAAAAGAAAATACTGCCCAGCAAAAGCAACATAGCACCTGTGTCTGCAAGTATGAGCTACTGGAGACATCCTCAGGACAATTTACGTAAGGAAAAGCAGGGCAAATCCATGAGGAAGCCAGAAATGAGTCTTAAAGAGCTCAGGGGAGCGCCGGAGAGAATGACATCCTATTTTGTACAAGTTGAGTTTTTAGCCAAAAACCAGCTGCCTTGGTTTTGTTTTGTTTTTTTACTTTACTTATGTCCATTATATATTAGACTGATGCATTTTAACTCATCAGGTTGAACTTGAAACCAATTAAAGCCAATAAAGCTTTTTTCCCTTAATTTAAAATTTGTTTTAGGTAATTACATATTGCCTTTTTTTTTTTTTCTTTTTTTGGCAGGTATATTTCTTAGAATTCAAAAAGATCTTCCCATTTTAAGGCTAAGCTAAGAAATGTCAAAAGCTCCTGTAAACATTTCCTCTTCTTCCCCCAAGTTGCACAATTTGAAGTCCAACTGCAATTCGTAAAATGAGGTAATTTTTGTGTACTTATATCTTAAGAGTCCTTTTCGGGAGCAGCTGAGAAGTGTGCCAATCTGAACACTGATCCAATTGTAGTGGGAGAGCTTCCACAGCAGGGTACACACCAGTTCCAGCAGCTGGACTTCAGTTAGCAATCTTCTCAATTTCATCCAAGTCATCAGTATCCAATTTGTTTATCTTTTTGTCTGGGAAAAATGAGAAATAAATCAGATTTTATTTAATGAGAAGCCTGTTAGGGCACCTCAACATTACATATCTCTGGAACATCCATTTTAGGGGGTTTGGAGCAACCTGGTCTAGTGGGAGGTGCACCCTGGGGGGTAGGACTGGATGATAAGATCCTTCCCACTCAAACCAGCCTGGGATTCTGTGACTACCCAGGCAGCCAGCAAACAAACAACTTCACTTATTTCTCATCCTACCATACATAGAAGTTGACGATGAAGTGACATTACCCAAATCTGCTCCTCTGTAAACCCAGTTTAAGGGTCAGCTCAGCTAAACTTTGCAGAAATAACATCTGCTTTTAAAGAAGAAGGGTACATACTGAAATGCTCCTGGATTCTGTTGAGAATATTCATGCTGTGCTTGCTGTCCACCATGTTAATAGCCAGTCCTCGCTTGCCAAAGCGACCTGTACGTCCAATCCTGTGCAGATAAGTCTCATTATCTGGATTTCCATCTTTATCCACAGGAAGGTCAAAATTGATGACAACAGACACCTGCTCTACATCAATCCCTGACAAAAAAAACAAAACAAAACCAATCAACTTAACCCCATTTAAACCACCTGACAGCAGGAACAGCCTCCTCTGCCCTGACCTGCCTGAGGTTTCTCACCAGCTCCAGGTGAAGTGAGGAGTTAAAACCCAGCCTCAAATTCTGAAATGGATCTTTTTCACAACATCCTGATGGGGTACACTGCAATAAAACCTAATTGTTACATCAGAGAACCCCACTGTATGGCCAAAGGAGAAGCAGTTGAAGATTCTCTGCCCAGCACTGAGGGTACCATTGTGCAAACTCCTCTCTGAAGCTACAAAGGCTTCTTGTTTTTTTCCAAGTACTATGTTGTCTTGACTGTTTCAGGATGTCAAATTGCAACACAAATTTCTACTGGAATTCACTGTTTTTTTCAGATTTCCCTATTTTGGAACATACTTATTTTACAGAGGGTCAGCAGCACAAGCCAGGCTCAGTGCCAGAAGTATATAACTCTCTCAAGATGAACTTTTGCATCTCAAGCTGCAGGAAGGCAACAAGAAATCCTGTGTTTGCTCACACGAACAGACATAGCAGCCCAGGAATTACTGAATTTCTCCAAACTGGAACACTTGAGGACAGGAATTCTTTCTGTAAGCCAAGCAACACTGTTTTATCTTAGGAACTGCTGCTTCTGCCCTCCCTGACCCAGCTCTGCCATGCCCTACCTCTGGCACAGACGTTTGTGGTCACCAGCACCTTTTCTTTGCCCTCTCGGAAACGCTCGATCACAGCAGCTCTCTGTTCCACCATCATCTCCCCACTGAGCAATGCCACCTGATGGCCTTCCTTGGACAGCTCTCCTGCCAGCCAGCCAGCCGTCTTCCGAGTCTGAAACACAAAGCCAGGCCCATTTTTTGGATGGCTTAATGCTGGAAAATGGGAACAAACCTCTCTGGGGTTGACTGGAAGCTCAGGAGCTGCTCAGTTTCTATCTCTCATAAGGAAAAGTCTCCAGAGTGCTGTGCCCACCTGCCTCCCCGTCACAAATGGTGCTCCCAGCTCTCGTATCAGAAATAGAAAGGAAGCATCTGCCACCCCAAGAGCAATTCTTTATGAAACGTCTGTGTTTGCTTTGTGCTCTGCTCCTCAGCTTTCGTTCTATGGGGGGATCACATATGTATGCTAAAAACACTGCATACAGAACAGCTCAGCTTGGAAAACATCAGGGTTTGAGCTGAACGTGGCTGTGAAATCCATCAAGGCTCTAGGCAGGCTTGAATTAAAGTTTTCCAATTATGATAGGGTTTTTTTTTGAGCTCTGATTGTATCTGATATTATTACATCTCAAGACACCTTAGAAGCAGATGGCTGCAGCAGATCCAAAGTGCAGGTTTTATATGGTCTGAGCTCGCTTTATGTGGCTGTTCTGCTGCTGTCAGCACTGTTTCCTAAAAGTGATTATGGTCATTCCAGGAAAAGAAAAAACAAAAGTCTGTATGGTTCACAGAGAGACTCCAGAGGTAAATTAACAGTTACCTGAGGGAAATGGAGTCCAAGGAAAAGCTACAAATCATCCACAAAACTACAAGACTTCCCCAGTTCTCATTCTCCCCCATTTTCATTCATTTTCCAACCTTTTGTTTGTTTGTTTTCAGTAGTTCTGAGCAATACTTTGTTTTGGAAAACTGCATCCTCCTAATCTTTGCTTCAGAGGATTTCCAAGGATAAAAATGACCTGGATGCACCTCAAAGAAACAAACCACCTAGTGCTATCATGACTCTCAAGACTGCATGTGAAGAGGGGAGCCAGAAATGGCAAAGAAAAGTGCAATTTTTTCTCTGTTTCTTGCTGAAAAACATGCCTGGCCAGGACTTCAGCACTAGCAGACACTGGAAAGACTCACATGGCAGAAGATCATGGCCTGGGCAATGGTAATAGCACCGTAGATGTTACAGAGAGCCTGGAACTTCTCATCTCTGTTACTGCACAGAACGTAATACTGCTTAATAGTGTCCAGTGTCTCCTCCTCACGCTTCAGTTTGATAATGTTTGGATCAGGAACAACTTTTTGAGCAAACTTCCACACAGAATCTTCAAAAGTGGCTGAAAACAGAAGCATCTGGCAGTCCTTGGGGAGCATTCTGCAAGAGAGCAAAATGGGCAGGGTTCTCATGTAAAGCCTTCCCCTTGGTATCCTGATGGAATTAAAGCTACAGGTAAAGCAGAACAAATCTCAGAACCAGTTATCTCAGTGGCTGGAAAGACTAATGGTAACCTCACCAACACCTGATCATCCCCTCATGGTCCAGAGGCATCCAGACTCCCATTCTTAAATATTAATAAACCCTGCCCCAGGGACAGGCTTCTTATTCCATAAGAAAATGAAACTGCTTGTCATTCACTGACATTCTGCCTCTATTAAACACCTGGGGTAGAGTTAAAAACATTAACCTTGTTGCTTTATGGGTCAAGAATCTAGCCCTGCTGTCCCTAGGTGAGAGAACATCTCTAACTGGAAGAAACAAAAATTGCCTCAGGCAATGTACACCCAGTACTTACCTCTGAATGCGGATGCTCTGGTCCTGGTGGCCCTGGGTTGCTATCATCACATCAGCCTCATCCAGGACAAACACTTTGATTTTCTTGGGATCTATGAATTTCAGTTTGGAACACCAGTCCAGCACCGTGCCAGGTGTGCCAATGACAATCTGCTCAGAGATTTTCTGCCCTCTCTCCACTGTTGAGACACAAAAGAAGGCTGTCATAAGGTGGCTGCAGACACTGAAATGCTCTGCCCCTCACTGAGGTATCTGAGTGCTCAGTGGTGTTGCACCCCAGGATCACAATTTTCTCATTTACAGCCTGTTTGTAGTGCTTCACCTTACTCACATTTATTGCCTCGCACAGCATAGGCAAGTTTCAGCTCTGGATAAAACTTTCCCATCTGCTCAATCACTTTTCCTGTCTGAAGTGCCAGCTCGTATGTTGGGGAAAGGCACAAACACTGAAGGGACAGAAAGAAAATAGGTGAGAGACAACCAACACCATCACACTTCCTTTTAAAAAACTTTATTCTTCAAGTTTCCCTGAAGCTGAGCACACCACAGTTTCTGAAAGCCCATCACTCCTGCCTCCTGAAGCTGGAGGAAGAAGCTGATCTGACATAGTCACTCAGCCACCACTGCCTTTCTGCCTTCAGCTCTGGTCCCTGGGCCTGATGCTCTGCTAGGGGATATCCATGGGCAGGGCTGACAAGGAACCTACAGTCAGGCTGACACATAAGAATGGCACTTTTTAAAGACATAATTCTAGCCTTGAAAACATTGTTCAACTATCTCATAAGGAAATTTGGTTCAAAAAGCTCCTTTCTTGGCATTTTTCCTCTGTTGTCACAAGTATCTTCTCATCCTCTTACTTAACCCACTTTACCCTGCAATATTTCTCTGATTTAACTTCTTCCAGAACGACACCTCCTGATTTAACTACTCCTGAACATGGATGGCGCTGAAAGGAACAAATTGTGAGGACAATCCACATCTTTTCCATTGAAGGTATTTTAATAGATCCCCAAATCCCCAGACCCTGTTCAGCACTGTACAAAAACGCCATAAGAGGTGGGTTTATCAAGCTGTGAATTCACTCTCAAAGCTCTCAAAATGAAACCTCTTCACTAGGTGGCACTGCACCACCACGAAACCACCCGAAACAGTCACCTCCCAGAAATTTTACCTGTGGATACTTGTTCCCAGGTTCGACACGGCTGAGCATGGCCAGGACAAAGGCAGCTGTCTTGCCAGTCCCGGACTGAGACTGTGCAATCAAGTTCTGAGGGCTGCAGAACAAAAGCAGGCAGGAGCTCAACCAGATGAACCACTCAGACAACACATGTGTGGGGTTGAACAATGAAGAAAAGGTGAGTGGCATTTTAATGCCTTTCAGATCTACCACTTCTCTGGGCCTTGAAGAGCTATGCTCCACAGGGCAGAAATGAGTTGCTGCTCTCTCTCTTTCAGGACCTCTTGGTTATGGAGATTTGAAAGGAAAACTGTGATAATGTCAGTACTTTTCCATTCTGCACCTCCCTCTAGTGTCTCAACACTTCAGGCACTGCAGCTGAGGGGCACAGAGAGGAAAAACCATCTCAGCTGCTCCCACCCACCCAGGATTTCTGGAGATACGATCCACAGCAGCTTTGGCTTTTCTCCCCTGTGCTGACCAGGGAAATCTGACTGACTTCAGACAAACATGGTGTGTTCAGTACCAGCCTCAGGAAAAGGACAAATCCAGGGCTGCCACTGCACAGTTTGGGATCACAAAACCACTGTGGCATTGGAGTCCCTTTCACCACAGCCCAGACAGCTCCCCCATCACCATCCTCCCTCAAAAGCTCAGTGAGAGCACATGAAATCTCTAAAAAACTTCCTAGACTGGAAGGGAGTAGAAGGTATGTGTACATACGGTTCAGCAAGCATCATGGGCAGGGCATTTTCTTGTATCTTAGATGGTCTGTTGAAGCCCATGGCATAGACTCCTTGCAGGAGCTGTGGTTTCCTAAAAACAGAGGAGTTTTTATACCATGACTTTTTAGCAGTACCTTTGATTTTCATTCATGTACAAAAAAAGTGAGGAAAAACAAAACTGCAAGCAGAGCTAGAGCTGCCCCTTTCTGTGCACCTGCTATGGTGGGGAGACCTTCTGGCTCCCTAGAACTACCTGAGAGGAGGTTGGAGTGAGGAGAGGTTGGTCTCTTCTCCCTAGTAACAAGCAACAGGACAAAAGGAAATTGTCTCAAGTTGTGTCAGGGGAGATTTAGATTGGCTGTTAGAAGAAACTTTTTTGTTGAAAGGGTTATTAAACACTGGCCCAGGCTGCCCAGGGCACAGTGGAGTTCCCATCCCTGGAGGGGTTTAAAAGCCATGTATGTGGTGCTGAGGGACATGCTTTAGCACTGGACTTGGCAGAGTTGGGTTAATGGTTGGACATGATGACCTTAAAGGCCTTTTCCAACCAGAATGATTCTGTGATAGTGCAGTGACTACAAGCAGGGCCTGGAAACTCCAAATGACAACAGAAAGTCTGGAAAGGAAGCGTTGCAAAACCCCTTGATTCAGTAAGACAGCCTGCACGCCTGCCTGCCACAGCTACAGGGAACACATGGGGCATAGTGCTGGGCTTCTAGTGCTAAAGCAGCTCTTCTGCCAGTCCCAGGAATCCCAGAGCATTAATCCTGTCCTTCAGGCCAATCCCTTTTCTTCAGCCACCTCTTGATCTTGGCGCCAAAATTAACACTCCTTGAAGACTCAGCCACGGGACAAAGTGACCTCAGTCCATGAGGAACAGAAGGAGGTGGAAGGGCATGAACCATCACAAGGACTTAAGTCAGCATGACTGATTCTGTCATACAAACTGAGAACTCCAGAGACCTCAGCTTCACACAGAACTGGTGACAGATCAACAGGCCACTATCCCAGCACTCCAACCAAACTATGTCCTCAAATGTCTTTCCTCAAGGGAGCTTTCCAGTCTCAGCAGACATTTGTGTAGATAGGAGATCCAAGAACAAGCTAAAATTCAGGTGATGGTGCAACCCAGCTCTTAGCCAATGACCTCCAAGTGCATACTGGAGTGCTATTAGTGGTGCTCTGGAGTCAGGGCTTTCCTTTCAAAGCAGGTTACAGGTTCCCTGCCCACCTTTTCCTGCTGTTAAGAACTTCCTGTTCAGCACAGCATGCTTTTTAAAAGTCACCTATTACTTTCAGATGATGGCTGGAACAAAAGCTCTTTGAAAATGTAACCTTGTGCTGCTCAGAAGAAGGACACACAAAGCCCAACTCTCACAACAGTTGCCAAGGATACACAGATTCATAATGAAACGAAGACTCAATTAGTCTGGCATGCCCCCATCATTAACTCACCCAGATTGTTTGACTTTTGAAAGATGGGAATTAGTCCAACAGGCACTCCAGGACGTAAGCTTTATTTGCAGACATCCAAGCACTAACAGTAACCAAGTGTAATGACATCCTAATGGTGAGAAGTCTCATGGGCTCCCATTTCCCCTTGGAGCAACAAAACCAATACAACCAACAACAATCCCACCAGGACAGCCTCTTCAGTACATTTAAACAATATATAAATCTATCATGCCTTAAGTGCAGCTATTGTTACTTGAAAGCTCCACTGGTAAAGGTATTCAGCAGGAAGGGGCAGAAAATACTAAAGCTAGCAGTGTCTCCAGTAGGTAAACCCAGAATTGCTGGCTGAGAGGAGATAAGCTTCTCCCTTTGTGCTCTTTCCTGCATCTAGACCTTCACAAATAACCCTCAGAAAACAGAGGAGGGCTGTGTTCACCACTTCAGCTAATAAAACAAACCTCGTGTTTCCAAAACACTGCTGTGCTGCTGGAACACCTTCTCCCAGCTCCCTGCCTTTGCTGGGAACTGCTGGTGGAATAACCACCCACCCGGCACAGAGAAGGTCTCTCTCTGCAGTCCACGGGGAAGGAGAGGACAGCTCTGCCTCCTCGGGTCACTCACCCAGCTTGTCACATCACCAGGCACTTTGAAGACCAAAAAGCAGAGGTTAAAATTCAGAAGTGTTGTGGCAGAGCTGGTGAGGATAGAAACACAGACCAGGAATTGAAGTGAGCTCGTTTCAGATGAAAGCCTTCACCAGGCACTGAGCTGAAGCCATTCTCCTTGCATTTAAACACTACAATAAACTACACACTAATTAATTAATGGCAAATTTCTGCAGTGATTTAAAATGGAAACCCACACATTTTTAGGTGCTCTCTCCTATGCAGCCAAGGAATCTATGAGGGCAGAAGGGGAGGCTCCAGCTACTTCCAACCAAAAACTGAGCCCACACAGCTCAAAAGAAAGGCTTCCTACAAGCAGGAGGGGGCAAACAAACACCAAAAAAAAGCAGCCACAATATCATGAGAAAAAAAAAAAATGCCTGTTTAATATTCCTGACCCCAACCCTCCCTTTCCCAGCAGCTTTGAACGAACAGGCACTTACAGTCGCAGCTCCTCAAAAGTCTTGACAGAGTAGAGGGGGGATGTGGGGTCCCTCTGCAGCACTTCCACTTGGTTGGTTGTGTCCACCAGGTTGCTGCGGATCAGCTTGTTCAGCAAGGACTGGGCAGCCCTGTCCTCTGTCCAAACACCAGGTGGAAAACAAACAAACAAACAAACAAACAAACCCAGAAACAATTATAAATCCTAGCCCGTGCCAGGTGTGGCTCCACTGAAAGGATGAGTTACTGAGCTGATTAAAAAGGACAAGTTCTGAAATTCTGGATTGCAGAGCCTAAACTTCCTCCACGAGACATCCCACAGACTCCCACTGTCCAGGCAGACAAAACAAAGCAAGCACTGTTTGAAGGGACCTCCACAGACACAGACCTCTGCTTACTTCAGACATTTAACTTAGCAGTGGGACAGAGTTAAAAGCCTTTTGGAGCCTCCCTACTCTGTGCCCTATGGGCAGACACCTTTTAGGTGGTGTTTATTTTTTTAATTCCAAGGGAAGTTTCCAGGACAAACAACACTGAAGATTCCAGGGCTGAAATACAGCAAGTGAGGTCAACCTAGAAAGTTAAACTGCTACACTTTGGGGTTTTGCTTGTATTTTCTGTTCTCTAAAGCCACCCCCTGCAGGACTTGGAGCTGTTACCCACCTCTTAACAGCCACTCCACAAAGGCAACACCTTGGGTGCTACAGCAATTCCAGCTCCAGGTTAGCCAACTGTCTCCAGTCCTGCCTTTCAGGATCCTGCTATCCCCTTATTCCACTCTAATTCAGGAGTCTCCCAAGTCCCAGCAATTTGAAAAGCATTATGGAGGAAGGACATGTCTTACAAGTCAGGCCTTGGGGCAGGATCTTGGGACATAAGGCAGACTTACTTGAAGTAGAGCTAAAATTAATTTTCTGGTCAGCATTCCTTGCCAAAGCATTTTTCAAGAAGTCACTTACCCTTCTCCTCATCCTCTATCTTTTCTACGTTGTCATCAGCCTTGACAACAGCACCTGTGTTAAAACAGACAATTGTAGGGCAGAGATGAGGCCAGGCCACCCGCTGAGCTTTAGGTTTTGAATACTGTGGGAAAAGCAACACAGTAGCTCGTTTTCCTACACATGAGCCCTGATGAAGCTCCAATTACAGCTTGCTCTGTACAGCCAGACTGAAGTTTAGCAACCCCACCAGGAGATACACACCAGGGGCAGGGTATCAACCCCACCTGAATACAGCAAAACATGATTTAAACAGCTGGCCTGGCAGGACAAGGGCAGGAGGCAGATATTTAGTCTGGGCTGCTGATTAATCTAGGCTTTATGTTTCCTCTTTCTGGAATTTCTTAACTGATCTGGAATTTACTTTGGCAGTAGGGCTCCAAACCCCAGGGAAAAGGCATTTCCAAGACCATTTGAGGGGCTGTAACTCACCGTTGGCGTCTGGTTTGGTTTTCTCCTCCTTCAGGTGTAAACTGCTCAACTATAAGAGAGGAAAAACACAAAATCAGTGTAATTCTGAGGTGATCATACCCCTGTTTCACTACTGTGACAGGAAGAACCTGAGCTTTCATCAAGGTTTCCAGATTTACTACTAAAATTACTATGTAACAAACACCAGGCTTGGAAACAGAGAAGGTGAACTCATTTTCAAAGGGTTTTGTGACAAATCAAGCTGTTTCTAAGCTGTAATCACTGTGTGGTTCCTGTCCCTGATGGCAAACGGGAGAGAAATGAAACATCTCGGGGTGGGAACAAGCTGAGGATTTGTTTTGCCACCACAAAACAGGAGAGGGAGAGGAGCCCTGAGGGTCTCCCCACACCTCCAGGAGCTGAGCTAATCCTCTCCATCCTCAAGTGCAGCACTTGAGCAGCTCAGAAAAGGAAAACACGCAAACAAATTGAGATTTTAACCTTAAAAACTGACGGGTTTTTGTTGGGTTTTTTTGGCTCTGGATGAAGCCTGGAGGCTCAGTGACCACCTGGGAGATGGTGCTGCTGGCAGGGCAGGGCTGTGTGTGGATGTAGGGGGAGGACTGAGGCCCTCCCGCCCCTTTGATCCGCAAAAAAAAACATTTTAAAAATTATTTAACAGAAAGGATTTTATTTTCTGTGCCTAAAGAAGGATCCCAAGCCCCACCGCCAAGGCGAATTCCCTGTCTCTTTATGATGAGCCAGGAAAGAAAAAATGGGAGAAAAGGTTTTTCGGGTTTTTTTTTTATTATTATTTTTTATTCCTGTGAGGAGGGGGGGGGGGGGGGGCGGCAGCAGCTCCACCCCGGCTCCCCGCGCCTTAAGGGCCGGGGCCCTTGCCAGCGCCAGCTCCAACCCCCTCCCCTCCTCTCCTCTCCTCCTCCCCGGCCTCTCCCCCGTTCCCCACTCACCGACTCGGCCGCCGCCTCCTGCTCGTCCACGGCCAATGCCCAGGAGTCGGTGGCCATGGCCGGGCCGTCAGGAGCCGCAATGGCGCCGGGAGCCGCCAAAGCGCATGCGCAGCCACCCCCCCCCTCCCTTCCAGCCCCCCCTCCCCACCCACACACACACACACCTGCCCCGACCGGCGGAAACTACGTCCCCGGAGGATGCGTTCCGGGAGAGGAACGTTCCGGGAAAGCTGGAGGGGGGGAGAGGAGCACGGGAGGAGAAAGGGGGGAGGGAGGGGCGTCATGGGGCGGGGGTGTAGGGTCTGCTGCCCCTGTGGTGCGGGGCTTGGGGTCTGTGTCCCCTCTGGTGCGGGGCTGGGGTCCACGTGCTCTCATGATATGGGGCTGGGGTGTGGGGGGTGTGGGGGCTGCATCCCCCATGGTGTGGGGCTGGGGTGTGTGGGGTGTGGGGGCTGCATCCCCCATGGTGTGGGGCTGGGGTCTGTGGGGTGTGGGGGCTGCATCCCCCATGGTGTGGGGCTGGGGTCAGGTTTCCTCTGGGAGCTGTGGCAGATCCCAGAGGCTGTGCCATTCCCGAGGGCAGCACAGCTCTGTCTGCAGGGATGGAGATGGCAGAGCAGAGCTGGGCTGGAGGGTCAGTCACAGAGGTGTAGAAGTGGCAGGAAGATGGAAAAAAGTCATTTTGTGTCCCATCTAGACCCAATACCAACGCTCTTCTTTAAAGCTCCTGGAATTAAGCTGAGAAAAAAAGAAAGAAAAGGAAAGAACAGAAAGCAGTGTGGGAAGAGCTTTGCTGGTTGAGGTGCTGTTCCCCACGCAGTTTTTCCTTCCTTGAACTTTGTGTGGAAGGAGCAGCCCTCCAGGGGGGTCTTGATTTGTGATTTTATTGCATGCAGCAGGACTAGGAAAATGGCCAAGTCTGTAGGCATCAGCCCCAAGTTCCCAAGCTGGTGGTTCCTTTTTTCTCTTGGTACTCATATAACAGCCTGAAATTTGCCATCTGAGCTGTTACTTCTTTCTGTTCTCCAGGAACACCCAGGAAGGACCAGGGCCTTCACCATCAGCCTGCAAACACCCCTTTGGTTTTTTCGTTGGTCTGTTTGTTTTCTTTCCAACTAAACCCCCTGATTACTGAGTCTTGCTGCCTGATGCTTCCCCCCCTCCTCCATCTAATGTCTCTCCAGAGGTGACAACACATCGTGTCCCCCCCAGCCCCAGCCACACACCTGGACTGTGAGATCTGGCAGAGATTTTTCCAGTGGTTTTTGCAGAGGTGACATGGCTTTTTTTTTTTTGCCATGGCAACTGAACACAGGAGCTGAACACAACTAGATTATCAATGGCAACAGAGCAGGCACCCAAAAGCAGGTCTGAGACATCAGTTAATTAATTAGAGCGCAAATAAAAAGGAACCTGGGAAGTCCCAGGTGGGCACTGCAGCTGCAGAAGGAAAAAGGTGCTTGTCCTTCCTAGTGGAATGCTTTTTTGCAGAGATACACACCCCCAGTTCTGGGCTGGAGTTGGGATTAGAGATGGGAAAATCAAGGCATGGAAATGAAGGGAACTGGCTGTGGTCTTTCCAAGCCCTCCCTTCCAATCCTCTACCTTAGCTTAAGTGATTCCTCAGTTTTTTCGAGGCTTTTTCTGTGCTGTGTCTGCTGTAGACAAAGACAGGCTTTTCTCCATCACTGGTTCTCCTCCAGTGTGTGCTCAGCCACCCCTCCAGGGTCTTGTATTTTTGCTGGGGGCTCTGCTGTCAAATAATGAATATTTGTTCTTTTAAAGGTGAAAGACACGTTCAGATAAACAACGTGAAATAAAAATTCAGATTAATTTCTCAGGGAATAAATATTCAGGTTACTTGAGCATGAAATAAATGCTCCATTCCCCTCAGCAGTGGGCTTTGTCTGTGCTAGAACTGGAGCTCTGGGCAGGGCAGATGTTGTGCTGTGGAGTTTCATTGCAATTAGCTGTGGTCCTTGCCCACTGAGCAGGTTGGACACTCTTTAACCTGCTCAGAGGAGGAGGCAGGACCCATTTAGCCCTCAGTTATCCCTTTTTATCATCGCCATCTACCAACAGGGCAATTAATTTTTGTTTCCTCATTCCAGGATGAGGAAAACAGCATTTATGTGCAGAGCAGTGCATGGAGATCATGGGAAGTGCTCCTTGCTCTCCATCTTGTAGGAGATACAGTCTTCGGTGAGTTTTGGGGTGGGTTTTTTTTTCTGTCCTTCGATTTTTTGTCCATGCTCACACCTCCCAGCCCATTGACACAGGCTATATCCAGAGCTCCAATTCTTGTTTTAGCTCCTTCACCCCGAAATTTTGTCTCATTTACAGCCCTGCTGCAGCCAATCTGATATCTCAGCTGCCTCTTTCTGGGAGGAGGTGATCCTTATCAGTGGTGGCACAGACAGCATGGAGAGGGTGAGGAGGAACCAGTGCTGCTTCACTGGTTTAGCATCACTTTGATGCTAAATACTATCTCCCACTAAAACAACTCTGTTCTTCTGAAGTCTCACCTCTGCCTCACCCTCCATGTCTGATCCTACTCTGTTTCATAAATAAATACGCTGCAGCTCCCAGATTTTGTTGGTAAGCATCCCAGGCTTTTTGCTGGTGTATGTTATTTTCTTCATAGGAACCAAAACCCACAGTAAGCACACATTTTACCAGGCATGGGCAGCATGGGATGTGGGCTTCTCCATGGCTGACTTATTTGTCTAGCAAGAGCCCTAAACTCTCAAGGTTCAGGGCACAAGGCAAGGCCTGGGAGCTGAGCTCAGGGGAAAGGCTCTCTTCTTGCAGAGTTTCTTGCTATTTCCCCTGAAGTGTGTCCTTCTCTGTGGAGTCCAGATGGTTCACTGAAGACACCATACCTGAGGTCAGCCCTGTGACATGGATGGACGCTTCATGACAATGGGGAGAAAGCAGATGCTCTGCGTCCATCTGGATACAGATGGAAAGGGGGACAGTGGCTGAGCCCATGCCTTTCCTGCTGCCTCAGTTTCCCCTTTCATCTCCAGGTTGGTTTTCCTGCTGTAAGCTGCTGAGGGCAAAGGCTGTACCCACCACATCCCACTGTACCATCATCCCTCTCCTTTCCCTGTGGGGAGCTGGCAAAGACCCTCTACACACCCTACAGCTGGGGGGGATGCTCAATGAGGGGCTTGAGATGTGCCTGGGGAGTCACAGAGTCATCATGGTCAGCCTGGGGATGTGCAGGGAAGGAAACAACAAGGGGGGGGGAGAGAGGAGATCTGGCCTAGGGCTGCAGCCTAAGGCTGCAGAAAAGCTGACTGGGGGGGGGCTTTAGAATCTTTTCCTTCTTTTAAAGGACTCAGGGGAAGACAGAAGTGAAAGGCAATGAGAGAAAGGGGGGTCCTTCCCCTCCTAGCAGCAGCTGCATAAAAATCTCACCCTGGGGGGGCCAAATGGTGGTGATCGGTAAGATGAGTTTGCATCCCCCTTTCTCTGCCAGCCTGACCAGGGCATCTGCTCCATCTGGGTGGGCTTCACCCCTTCCCCTGCAGCCCCTGGGAGCAAGAGAGAAGGAGGCGTAGAGAACCCAGCAGTGTTTATACAGGGTATTGTCATGGTTACTTCCCTGACAAAACAAATGGCTCCACTTAATGATGGTCACCCAAACAGCTGGGGGAAGCGGGAGCTCATCCCCAGCGGGAAGCAGGGTGCTGGCTCCAGAAAATCAGGAGGAACCCTTCCAGTTCCTGGGCAGAGCTTCACCACGGGGGCATATGTGGCTGCAGCTGGTTGGGTAAGCCCCCTTCCCCATCCCCAGACCCTCAGGGACTACCCCAGCATCCCTGCCCCATGGCAAGGGGTCCTGGCACAGGGGAGGCAGGGGGATGAATGCCACAGGTTGTTTTTGTGCAGCACTCCCCCCACCCCAAGCCCTGGCGCTTGCTCTCTCTCCCCTCTC
Source organism: Calypte anna (assembly GCF_003957555.1). Classification (NCBI taxonomy): domain Eukaryota; kingdom Metazoa; phylum Chordata; class Aves; order Apodiformes; family Trochilidae; genus Calypte; species Calypte anna. The sequence goes on along the minus strand of NC_044266.1, from coordinate 7,686,114 downwards.
TCCCTCCTCTTTTTTTTCTCTCCTTATCTCCATCTCTCTGTGTCTTTCCCAGACAAAAGCAGTCTGAAGCCGTGCCTGCTGCCTTCAGGATTTCTTCAGCCCTTCCAAACCCAGTTGGAGGGGCTAGCAGGAGTGGGTGAAGTTGCTCCAGCACCCCACCACCACCATCCCCTTCCTCCTCCTCTCTTCTCTGCCAGGCAAGGTAAGACAAAGCAGTGGCTGCTCTCCAGTGGCACCTTTTTTTTTTAGCAGGCTGGGCTGTGTGTGCTCTGTAGGGGTGTGTGGGTGTGGGTGTGGGTGTGTGTGTGTCTGCTGCGGGCTGTTCCTTCCCCAGGCTGTGCACAACCTCAGCACAAAGCCACCTTGTGAAGAGAGAACCTGTCATAATATTTCTGCAGGCACAAGCCCACACTTTGCAAGCTGCTGTTTATCAGTCTCTTGCTTTGATCCCCTCTGCCTCTCTGAATCCAATCCTTTTCCTCTCCCTTCCCAAAACTGTACAGAGGTGAAGAGCAAGTGTCCTTATCTTCAGGGAAGGTGAAAGAAGATGGATGGGGGGGGGTGACAAGCTTTTGCTCTTCTGGTCATCCAGGTGAGACATCCCAGCTGTGGACACACTGGTTTAGAAGGGAGGTCTGACCTTGTCAGGGTGAGAGGGGGATTCTGATCCCCCACCCAGGAAGGGTCAAAGCCCCAAGGACATAGTTTGCTCTTGCCAGGCTTGGCTGGAACAGGACAGAGGAGGATGTGTTGCTCCTGGGGGCCTGGCATCCTTGGCTCCTACACACAGGGCTGGCTACCTGGAGGTTTTAGCCCAGATGAAGATCTCTGGGCCGAGTCAGAGGAGAAGGTTTAGTCTAGACATCCTTCAGCTGGGCTAAAACCTCCCTCTCTGCCTCAGCCCAGGGATCTTCCAAGCACCGGTACCTCAGCGAGCCCAGCAGTCAGGGGTTAACCCAGACCCAGATCCAAAATCCTTCCTTCTGCACAGGGAACTTTGTTCTAGAGTGCTCTAGAAACCAGGCTTGGGCTACATAAACCCAGGCTCGAGGCCTCAGGCTGACTGGCTTCCAAAGGGATGCACACCTCTGGAGTCACTGCCACCACTTCCACAGTGGGTGTCACCTCATCATGGGACCTGCAGTGGCTGTATTGCTGCTTTGTTTTTCCCAGCAGGTGAGACACCTCCAGGTGTCCAGGTGAGACACCTCCCTCCTCTCCTCTCCAGGGGAGGCTGGAGATGGGAGAATGGCTCCCGTAGTTTTCTCTGAGAGGTTCCCCTAAGTCTTCATGGTAGATCCACATCCATCACCCAGCAAAGCTTCTCTCTGGCCCCTGCAGCTTGGAAAAGAGAGTGCTACAGGTGCTGTTTCAGACCCCATTTTCTCCCGTTATGCTTTGTGGGAAGGGGCTGGGGGGTCACATAGGTGCAGTCAGGTTGGTCTCCTGCAGCGTGGTCCTGGTTGCTCCCCTGTGAAGCCAGAGGAGATGCTTGAAGCATGGCTCTGCTTAAGAGCCTGAATATTTGGGATGTTCAGGCCCCCTCTTGCCTTGGGTTTGCTACCAAGGGGGAATTTTCTCCCCCTCAGAGGCTGCCCATCAGCTTCCAGAGATGCTGAGGAAAGGTTGTGGTCCATCCAGGGCTGTCCATCTGTCCAACTCCACAAGGCTGTAACCATCCTGGCAAGCCACTGGATGTCAGTGTTGATTGATGAAGATGAAGCAGAACGAATATAATACCCAGCTGCAGAAGAAACAGTCACCTTCTGAGCAGTGTGGATGTGACCTGGGTCTGGTTTGGACGTGGAGGTGAAGTTGTCAAGGGAACCCATTTGGGACTGAAAGAAGTGACAGCAAGGGACCATGCATTGATTCAGCAGCCAAAAATTGGGCTTCACCTGACTGCATTTATGTCTTTGGGGAGGGAGGTTTAAAAACAACCAGGGACACCTCTGGACATCTGCTTTTTGGACAGCCAGGTGGAGATGTGCCACAAGCAGCACAGGGTTTTGTCCCAGCTGCCAAGTGCTGGTCTGGGTCTTACTGACCTGTTGTGGGTGGCAGGGACTCAGTGGTGGCACTGCTGGGACCCCAGCCTTCTTCTGGGAGCATCCAGGATGCATGCTCATGTCTTCAGCAGTCATGGTTTGACATGTTCTTCTACTCGTTGCATGAAAATACACCTCAGAGGAGCATTTTTCTGCCTTTGTCTGCATTATACCTGCTCAAAACCCAGAATTTTTGAGGGTGCATCAGCGTTCGTAGGTGCAGAGGAGGCACCTGAGGAGGCTCCAGATGTCACCCTTCCTTTTTCCAGGCATCTGACAGAGCCTGCCACGTTTGGTGGCAGTGAGGGGACATGCTGAGGACAGGGTGGGATGCAGGGATGCCCTGTGTGACAGCGATTCTGGTGGGAATTTTTGGGAATGTGGAGTCCTGCCAGCTCCTGCTCCTGAAGCTCCAGCCTTGTGACCTGGGTGGAGACCGAGTGAAAGTCCTGGAGCAGCAAATGCAGGATGAGGAGCAGAGGGGGGAGCTCCAGGGGGGACACAGAGGGAAGATACCAGCTCTCCCACTGCTCTCCCCTTTCCACTCAGCTGTCACTTGATGGCGTTGGTGTCACGATCTGTGCAGGGCTCCTCCGAGCTGTGCTGAAGCTGCAGGAGAGGTGCAGCTTTCCTGCTGTGCTTTGGACAGGGCTTTTGCAGCCCACCCAGGGTTCCTCAAAGCTGAGTGATGTGTAAAAATCCCAGGATAGTGAGCCCCTGGCCCAGGCTGCCCAGAGAAGCTGTGGCTGCCCCATCCCTGGCAGTGTTGAAGGTTGGATGGGGCTTGGAGCACCCTGGGCTGGTGGGAGGTGTCCCTGACCATGGTAGGGGTGACACTGGGTGAGCTTTAAGGTCACTTCACACCCAAACCACTCTGGGATTCTGTGTTCCTATGAAATCCCCACTGCCAGAGCTGCTCCCATGGGAGGCACCTCCTGAGCCTCCATTCAGGAGAGGTGAGGGGATCCCAACCATAGCTGACCACAGCCAGGAGAGCTGCTGTGTTGAAGTCAAGCTCCTGGGACCTGAATTCCCCTCTCCAGCAACCCCCCAGTGCCTTCCTGTTGCACCAAGCAGGTGGAGAGCATCTTCCCCTTGTTATTTCTTGCTTGCTAAGGCAAAATACCCACACACCCCCTCCCTCCTTCTTCCCCTTCCTGGCATTTAATCATTTCCCCATATCTTGATGGTCTCTGCCATGTCTGAGCAGCCAGAGGACCTTCCTTATCTCTCCCTGTAGAAGGTGAACTCTTGCCAGCTCCCAGCTTGCCAAGCCCTGGGAGCATGGCTTGGAGCATCCCAGTGTGTGACATCTTCGCCTGGGCTTGCAGTGGCTGAAGCAGCTCCTCCCAGTCCTGCTTCCTCTCCCTTGATTACTTTTTTCTCAGAGAGCTTGGTGGCCTTGTTGTCTTCTGTTCACATTTTCCATAGCATTTTTGGGTCTAAAGGTGGTTTTCACAACCTGAGGCTGCTAGAAAATGAGCTCCTGATGGATTCCATTTCTGTGGGCTCCTCCTGGGCCTTGTAAATCATGGCATGAAGCATTGCAGAGCCAGCCATGGAGAACTGCTGCCTAGCAACTTCTCCTGATGTAGCCCCAGAGCTAGCTGAAAGGTCTCCTTTGAAACTTTGGGTCTTGGGAGAGATGAAATTGATCAGAGGAGAACATGCTGGAGATGGTGGGGGAAAAGATTTGGAATGTAATTGGCGGAAGGAGCTGCATTGCATCCAAATGTCTCAGCTAAGAGAATGGAAGGATGAGTCAGCCTTTGGAGAAGGGATCTGGAGATGAGGGGCAGCTGAGCTGAAATGCAGGAGGACAAGGAGGACATGAGGCATGGAAGGGAGGGTGCAGGGCTCTGCCTTCCTGAAAGCTGAAGAAAAACTCCCAGGGTTGTGGTCTTATCCTGGAGAAACTTCTCAGTTTGAGGGATAATGAGACTCGGGAGGGCCAGAAAAAAAGAAGTGTTGATCTATTCTGCCCAAGCTCAAGGAGCAGATCAGTGCAGGAGCTGGTGAGGTGCATGATCCACCATGGCAGTGCTGACCCCTGGGGCTGCCTGTCCCCACCAGGCAGGTTTAATCTGAGCCCTCTCCTTTGCACCAGCAAGAGGTTGCTTTGAGTCTTCCCCACAGGGTATTGTCTCCATCCCCAGCTTCACCAGTAGATCTGTCAAGCCCAGGTACCTCAGTCACTTTTCTGTCCTCAGTGCTGCAGAAGCCCAAAGGAGCTGGTGGGGGAAGGGAAGTATTTTGGGTGCTTGGGGTTCCTCATCCATTCTAGCCCTTCCACCTCTCTCCAGCTCACTTTGGCTGACCCCACCATCACCACCAGACCCCCAGGAAGATGCCAGGGCTTATTAACCAGACCACCCTCTCCTCGGTCCCCCTCACTGCCTCAGAGGTGACGTCTTGCATCCGTGGCTATGCCTTTGGGATGACAGCCTTGCTCACCTACTGCAACCCAGAAGCCAAGCTTTTGAAGGCAAGTTTTGAGGGGTGGAGCTCTCACTCTAAGAACAACCATGGGAGCTCTAGAGACATGGGTTTGGTAGTATTTGGTTTCTCTCTCTGTCTTAAACCTTGAGATGCTCACTGGAGGAGTAGTCAAAGGACTCCTGGCAAGGGCATGGAGCCATAGGACAAGGGGTGATGGCTTGAAACTGGGAGAGGGGAGACTGAAGTTGGACACTGGGAAGAAATTATTTGGGGTGAGCCCCTGGCTCAGGTTGCCCAGAGAAGCTGTGGCTGCCCCATCCCTGGCAGTGTTGGAGACCAGGTTGGATGGGGCTTGGAGCAACTCCAGTGGGTGGGCTGGGGCTGGATGATCTTTAAGGTCCCTCCAACCCAAATGAGTCTCAGATTCTATTGTGTCCCTGTTTGTATCCTCAGTGGTCCAGGAAAATAATTTTTTATGTGAAATATCCAGGAGGACTCATGGAAGGGCCAAGAGGGAGCTGACCTGCTGTCCTGGCTGGTGGGTCCAAGCAAGTCCTTGGTGTTACTAAATCCCATCTGTCTGGCAGGTCTCTTCATCTACCCCTTGGATGAGGGCACCACTGTCGTGGGGTTCGAGGCGGCCATGTCCCGACGTGCTATCACGGTGCAGATCAAAGACAAAGCCAAGATGGATGATGTGTGTGGTGATGGATGCAGCCTCCATGATGGAAAAACTTGGGATGGAAGAAATGGTGCATGAGGGGAAAGACAGATGAGGAGGTGGCAAGGGGTGGCTGACAGTTGAACAGGAGAGCATCAGGGAAGCCTCCTCATGAGAGAGAGACTTGGGTTGTGCTCGTGTCCCAGTGTTCTGGAAAACATCCTGGAAAACACTGGATGGCCAAAAGGGTGGAGCAGAAGGCTAAGGCTCTCTACAGAAATATCTACAGTGAGAACTGGTTGGAGGATTTAATCCAGAGCTGGGGTGGATGGAGGAGCCCTGGGGAGGAGCATTTCCCACAGTTGTGACACCACATCTCTCTGGTGTGGTCATCTCTCCATACAGGAAGGATCATGATGGATGAGGACTTGGAGAGGACTGTTTTTGTGGCTAACCTGGGCATGATTCCTCCTCTGGAAAGCATCTCAATCTTCATAAGCACCTCTTCTGAGCTGCAGACACTGCCAAGTGGGGCTATGAGGGTCATTCTGCCAGCTGTGTGTGTCCCCAGGATCCTCCAGCCCAGCCTGGAGAACACCAGCAGTTTTTCCAGCCACCAGCTCCCAATGTATGAGAAACCACTAGGACTGGTCTGGGGTCAGGGGGGGGGGGAAGATGCAGGACTGGCAGAGCAGGAGGTCTATAAGACGTGCAGGGTGCTGACTGGGGTTCATCTCACCGACAGCAACAAACACCACTGGGGATCAGGGAGCCCAGAGAAAGGGAGCAGATTCTGCCTGGCTCAGCTGCTGGAGAACGAGGCTACCAACCCCTTTGAGTACGAGTTCAGCTTCCACCTGGAGATCCGTGGACCCTGTCTGCTGGCAGGTGGGAGAGACAGGACTGTCCTGCTGCTCCAGGCTGGTGTGGCCAGCAGGACCAGGGCAGGGATCAGCACTGCTGAGGTTGCACCTCAAATCCTGGGGTCAGTTCTGGGCCCCTCACGACTAGAAGGACCCTGAGGGGCTGGAGTGTGTCCAGAGAAGGGCAACAGAGCTGGGGAAGGGTCTGGAGCACAAGGAGAAGGTCTGGAGAACTTGTGAGGAGCAGCTGAGGGAACTGTGAGTGATGAGCCTGGAGCAAAGGAGGCTGAGGGGAGACCTTCTGGCTCTTTGCAACTGCTCAAGAGGACGCCAGAGCCAGGGGGGGTCGGGCTCTGCTCCCAAGGAAGAAGGGATGGGACAAGAGGAGCCAACCTCAAGTTGTGCCAGGGGAGGTTTAGGTTGAAGCTGAGGAACAATTTCTCCCTGGAAAGGGTTGTCAGGGCCTGGCCCAGGCTGCCCAGGGCAGGGCTGGAGTCCCCATCATCCCTGGAGGGGTTTCAGACCCTGGAGATGTGGGGATGAGGGACATGGGGCAGTGGTGGCCTTGGCAGTGATGGGTTAACTATTGGATTTGATGATCTTAAAGGTCTTTTCCAACTGAACCAGTTCAGTGATTCTCTGATCCCTTCCTCAGGGCAATGTCTACCCTCTTCCTCCCTCTCTGTGCCCTCAAGCCAGGAGTCTCTTGGCAAATTAATAGTGCTGGGCTGGATTTACCAGGACCGTGATGATGTTAATGTGATGAATGTGCTTCCTTTGCCACCCTGTTTCTGTCCCTAACTTGCAACTTGGTTTCTCTGGGCAGGAGTTGAGAGCCCCACACATGAGCTCCGAGCAGATGCTGACCCCTCTGCTCACTCTGCCAAGAGCATCATCATCACCCTGGCCAACAAACACACCTTTGACAGGCCCGTGGAGATCTTGATCCACCCAAGTGGTAGGTGGGCTCTGCTTCTTCTCTGTCCCTTCCTGAAACCCTCCACCACAGGGATGGATCAGCTCTGGCTTTGCAAATCTTGTTGGGATGAGGCTGGACGCAGTTCTGGACCCTCTCAAGATCACACATGATGCTCAAAGCTGTTCTCACAGCTGATGGTAGCTTTTTGCAAAACTCAGCTTTAGGTGAGGCTGTTTTTCTTCACTCTTGCATTTCCAGAACCCCACATGCCTCACATCTTAATGGAAGAAGGTGACATGACCCCTGCAGAGTATGAGCACCACCTGAAGGGAAAGAGTGACTTCATTAAAGCCACTAAGAAGGACCCCAGCACTGAGAAAAAGGTGAGAAAGCAAAAGCTGCGGGGGTGAGCTGAGACTTTCCTCGGGACTGGAGCTGTGCCAGGGACTGCTTGCTCTCTTCCAGTACCAGATGTTACAGTGGCCCAGTCAGCACTGCCTCATCCTCCCTCAGAGAGGGGTTTTGGTGGAGGGAGAGGGGAAAATTCTGCAGTGAGGATGGAAGAAGCTCTGAGACGGTTATGTGTGTGTATAATTAGTGCCAGTCTAGCATAGCATAATTAGATAGGTGCATTGTTTGAGCATTAAGGGTATTATAATTATTGCAGTGACATAGGATAAAATATTATTTTAATTGCTCAGTAAATGTTTACTGTTTCTGGATAGCTGTCAGAGAAATAAGTCATTTTACTTAGCATAATGAGCTGAGCTGAAGGCAAGTCAGGAGAAACTTCTCTTTGTTCTGCTGATTAGCAAATAGAAAAATATCTGCTCTGGGGTTTGCACCTTGTCTGTCAGTGATCTGGGAGTGATGAGTGAATTCAGAACTGCCACACCAGTGTGGCTGGGATGGTGGAGTGGACTGGCCAGAGTATCCAGGGTGGGCATCTCCACCTAAGGCACACATGTGTCACTCCAGCTCCCTGTGCACATTCACCTCTGTTCTCATTGTCCACCAAAGATGCTGGTTTCCCCTTAAACTCCTTCTCCAGGTGTCTCAGCCTGGTCCCCTGCTTGTCAGCCACCCCAAACCTGCTGCTGAGGTGCCTCCCTGTGCTGCTGAGGAATCTGGAGATTCCTCCTCTCACCAGAGACACACCAACCCTCTTCCTTTTCCTTTCCCCTTTGGTTTCTCTGGCTGGGATGAGGACTGTGCATGGCAAACATTTCCCTTCATTGTGTTCAGCAGGTGGAACGAAACGAAACTCCCACGCTGCAGCTCAGATGGCTCTCTAATTATTTCTGTGTTTTTAGCACATCAAATTGTCAGGGAAGGGGAGGGATCATTCCAGAACCATTTCCCTACAGAAAACCCACCTTGGTGCCCCAGGAGAACTAGGAAGCAACTGCACAGAGAAGGGAAAAGCAGAGAAAAAAATGCCCTGAATATCTGGGGTGGGTTGAAAGTGCTGCTGCTCAGAGCAGGGCATGGGGCAAAGAGAATGAGCCCAGAGATTTCAGCGGGAAGTGGTAACTCCTTCTCATCCCTCAGTTTGTTATGCAAAAAGCCTTGGGTGCCTGGATGGGGGGATGAATGAAATCAACTAATGGTCAAAACGATTGGATGAGTTTACTGTAATTGGTTAATGAGTGGAGAGGAATGGAGGGGAGGAGATGGGTGAGATGTTTGCTCTTCTGGCTGACCTGCAGCAGCAGCTCCCAGCAAACAGATGCTTGCTGTAAAATTCCCTCTGAAGTCAGTAGGAAATCCAGCTTATGGGCTTATCTTGGGGTTTTATGTCTTGGGTCCCCAGGAACACCCCAAGGGAATTTGTGGGTAGGTGCAGGGCCACAATTTGGTCCTTGGCCAGAGGCAGCAAGGATGCTGTGATAAACACCTACACTGGGAAAGATGTTGAACAAGATAATGTCATGTGGCTAGGGGAAAATGGAGGTTAAAAAAGCCCTTGGATTTCACAGAATCCCAGACTTGTTTAGGTTTGAAGGAACCTTAAAGTTCATCCAGTGTTACCCCCTACCATGGTCAGGGACACCTCCCACCAGCCCAGGGTGCTCCAAGCCCCATCCAGCCTTCAACACTGCCAGGGATGGGGCAGCCACAGCTTCTCTGGGAAACCTGGGACAGGGGCTCAGCACCCTCACCCCAAACAATTTCTTTCCAATGTCCAACCTCAGTCTCCTTTCTGCCACTTCCAAGCCATTCTCCCTCGTCCCATCCTTCCAGGCCCTTGTCCCAAGTCCCTCCCCAGCTTTCCTGGAGCCCCTTCAGGCACTGGAAGGTGCTCTAAGGTCTCCCCATTGCAGCCTTCTCTTCTCCAGGCTGGGAGAGGGTGGATGAATTTATATTCTGAAGCATCACGATGAAATGTGGGAGGATGAGGGAGAGCTGGGGGCCAGCAAGGTGCTGGTTCCCAAGATGGGAACTGTCTTTCCACAGGGGTCAGAGAAGCAGCACTCAGGCAGTTCAACCCAAAGTGGAGACCCTGAGCATGTGTTGATCCATAGGGTCACTTGTGTTCATAGAGTTACATAAACTAAAAGTTAGTTGTTAGCTTGTGGATGGAGGAACGTGCCACATGGCTGGAGAAAGCAAGCCTGGTTAGCTGGGGTCTGGTTTATTCCTGGTGAAACCAACAAGGAAACAGCAGCTTTTGAAAGGGGGGAGAAAAGGAAAATCACATTTTAAATGGAGACTGAGCCTTGAAATAAACTGAGGCAGAAGGCAGAGAGCCATTAGAGCCATGTGCAGTGCAGAGACATTTATCACAGGGGTTCCTACCACACCGTGTCCTGAGTGACCCCATCAGCTTTGCAAATTGCTTCAATCCCTACAAAGAAAAATGATGAAAGAAACAGGCAGAAAAAAAAAGAAAGAAAGGAAATAAAAAGCAAACCAGAGGTGGCAAGAAGGAATGGAAGCAGTGAATGCAGCGTGCTGAGGGCAGTGTCTGGCATTTGATTATTGAACCACCATGGACAAAACCTCCAGTGTGGTGCTCGTGTGCTAATGAGTCACATTTTGGGGAGGGATCTAAGGAAATATTTGGAGAATCAGGGCCAGGCAGGGCCAGATCTTTTTTTTCATTTCTTCTCCAGCCTTCCATTTGTGTGTGCAGAGGTCTCTGGTTTAGGTTTTTTTTGTAACCCTTTTTCCCCTGGGCAAAGTGTGAGGGTGACTGGGAAGGGGCAGACGTCCCCTTCCCCCTAGAAGCATCTCCATGGCCCAGCACAGGTGTTCTCACCAGTGAGGCTGGGACAAAAGGCCACACACTTACATCTCTGGGCTGGTAGCCCTGCTTTGATCCTCCTACAATGGAAAAGGGACAAAAAATTCAACCTCTCAAGCTCCTTTCTTGCAGACAGAAATCATCTGGAAGCGGCTGAACAAGGACATCCCCCACCACCCTGTCATCATGCTTAACTTCTGCCCTGACTTGATGACCTTCCAGCCAGACCTCCAGAAAGCCCAAGGAGAATTTATCTTCCTGGTAGACCGCAGCAGGAGCATGAGTGGCATGAACATCAACCGTGTCAAGGTACCACACATCCCTCCTGCCAACGAGGGATGAATTTGAGAGAGCAGTAGGGGTTGCTGAGTGCTGATGAATGCTCATTATGAAGAGATGGGGGGTAATTATATGTTGGAGTTTTAGTCATCTCCATCAGTGGGGTTTGTTAGGTACCTGCAGTGAAGCTGACTCTCCCCTGTTCTGTTCCTCTTCTTCCCATCAGCACATCAGATGCAAAGGTGTTTTCTTTCCTGGCTTGCTCATCTTCTGCACCCCTTCTCCATGTTCTTCCTGTCTCCAGGAGGGCTCAGGGCAATTGCTGCCTGGTGGGAAACCTTCAGGGAGCTGCCAGGGACAGTTCAGGGTGACACAGAGACCATTTTGCTGACAGAAGTCTTTTGAACATGGTGCATCCATTTTTCAAACACAAATGCACACCAGCAGTCTGGTGGAGGATTAGGAGAGGTGTGCTGAGACCTCTGGATAAATAAAAGGGCTGTGGAAAGGCCTTGTCATGATATTTTGTGGGTCTGAGGTTCCCCAGTCAGATATGACTCTCACCCACCTCTACTTTTGCCCACAAGAGCTGGGCTTGGCTTTGTGCTGCTGCCCAAGGATCTGGAGGGGTTCCTGTCCTGAGCCCGTGTCTCCCCCTGTTTGGGGACTGCTCTGTGCATCAAAGAGGAATCACTCCAGTAATTATAATTTTCCCTGCTTAATGTTCTTTGGAGGCCAGGTTGCTCTCTGACACCTGCCAGCTGGCAAGTTATAGTGAGAAGAGGTGGCAAAAGCTCTTTTGGAAGGTTCCTTGCTTGATTTTTGGAGCCAGGTAAGTCCTGATAGCTTGATGAATATTGTGTCCACCTGAGAGGAGGTCGTGAATTCATCCCTGAGGACAGCAAGGGAATCCTGGAGATGGGCTTCACCTGAGGGGTTCAGTTACATTTGGATGCTGGAAAGATTCACTGAGCTGGTGTGTCCCCAGCTATCCTTCCTATGCTTTTTCCTAACGTGAGTGCCACCCAGATTTAGACCCAAATGCTTCCCTGGCTAGGGCTGCAGGACTCAGCACCCAGGGCAAGCGGCTGGGAGCATTTTTCAGCCCATCTCCTCACCCATCTCTCTCTGGTTTCCATGGAAACTGCCGGAGGACAGCCACCTCCAGCAGCAAGAATCGGGATGTGGGGAGCCCAGGGATGGCTGCAACAGGTCCTGTCCTGTCCCCTGTCCCTGCATCCACCGAGCATCTGGGTTATCTCTGATTCCTGGAGATCTCCCCTTCCCTCAGCATGTTTTGGAGCTTGGGGATCAAGAGGCATCTCTGCCCCAGGACAAATCTTTGCTTTGTTGAGTTTGGGCACCCACAATCTCTGCAGCCTTGCAGGGGTCTGGTTTGTCCTGTGGGAATGGAAACCTTGCAGGGACAGAGCTCTTATCTGGGAAGTCCTAAACTGGGTCTCCCACCTGCAGGAAGGCTGTAAAAACAGGGAAAAGGCTGTCCTCATCCTGGAAAAATATCTCTGGGAGATATTAGAGATTTCAGAGGAGGTACCTGGTCCACTTGGGTGGACTCCCTGGCAAAACAAGACTGATAACTAGGAACTGCCTTTTCCAGAGGCAAATGTCTCTCCTGATGGAGCTGATGTATAGATATTGAATGTAGCAAGATCAATATTCACCACCAGAAGCAAGAAACTTTTCTCCTGGATGGAACAGGAAGCAGGCATTAGATGCCCACTTTACCAGAAATGTTTGGAAATTTTGCATTTTTTTTTTCTATTTTATTTTTTCCCTTTTGTAGTTAGCTCTGAGGTGGGATGTCAGTGCTGAGATTTGGAAGAGCTGACATCCCCAGAGCCATCTGGGAAGCAGGGGTATAAATATATTCTTGTAGGTCTGAGCTGACAACTTGGTTTCAAGCACGCGGGGGCCTGGCAAAGGGGCAGCTGCCTTCATGTGTGTGATTTTGCTGATTTGCAGAGCTCCAGCTCTCACTTACGAGGCTCACCAGGGTGAGGAACCTGACTGAGCTATCAGACCCACCAGTCCCAGTCATCTCTTCTCTCAGGGCTTGCTCTAGGGTTTGTATTGGTAAATGGCAAGAACCAAATCACTCCCAAGCATTTGGCTTTCAATTGGCCTCCCTCTCCTGCCACCCTTAACTGCTCCTGCTGCCCTGACAAGCAGAACATAACCCTTGGGTAGCCCATGCCCAATTGCTCCTAGCACAAGCTCCATCCAGGAGTTGTCCATAGCCATGAAAGATGGGGTTGTTCAGCCTGAAGAAGAGAAGAGAAGAGAAGAGAAGAGAAGAGAAGAGAAGAGAAGAGAAGAGAAGAGAAGAGAAGAGAAGAGAAGAGAAGAGAAGAGAAGAGAAGAGAAGAGAAGAGAAGAAAAAGAGAAGGCTCCTGGGAGACCTTCTTGTGAAATTCCAGTGCTTAAAGGGGGCTTACATGAAAGAAAGGGAGACACTTTTTAGTAGGGTCTGTTGTGATAGAACAAGAGGCTTTGGACTGAAAGAGAGCAGGTTTACACTAGAAATAAGTAAGAATTTTTTTACAAAAATGGTGGTGAGACCAGGTTTCCCAGAGAAGCTGTGGCTGCCCCATCCCTGGCAGTGTTGAAGGTTGGATGGGGCTTGGAGCCCCCTGGGCTGGTGGGAGGTGTCCCTGACCATGGCAGGGTGGGACTGGTTGATCTTTAAGGTCCCTTCCAACCCAAACCGTTCTATGATTCTGTGTCTGAGACAATTTAAATTGCTCTTCCCTTATGTAAAGCCCAGGAATAGACAAGTTAGATAACCACCTCTGGTTTCTTTACCTCTGGTAAAGAAAATAGCTGAGAATTGTCTCTCCTATTTTAATTGATGCCAGCTATGAATAAAAGAGAATTTGGGATGTGGGAGGTTTCTGCTTCTGTGTAACTTGAAGCTGTTTGTTTATTTTCTGCAGGTTTGGACATTGAGATGCATTGCGTGTCACACTTCTCAATTTCACACTCTGCTTCTCACCCACCAGCTCCATGCTGCAGGACTCTATTGCAAGCACAAATTTAATCACAGGCAAAAAACCAAACCAAACCAAACCAAAAAACAACCCCCCCCCCAAAAAAAAAAAAAAGCAAAACAAACCACAGAAAAATTTGGTCAGCTCTTTTGTTTGGCCGGGTTTCTTTGGTTGGTTGGTTGGGGTTTTTTTGGAGGCTCCCCATTCTCCTCACTGCTTCAGGGCTTGTTAGGGGTCTTTGTCAAGAGGAGAGTGATGTACAGTGCTCTCTCATTGCAGGAAATCATGGGAAACAAGCAGTGTTGTTGTTAAAATGCAGGTGGGAATAAGGCATCATAGCAAGGTTTGGGAAGAGCTCTTACTCAAGCAGCTGGTGAGGGACTTGGTGTGCCTGATGTCTGCTTGCTTTCCACCCTCCAGGATGCTCTGTTGGTCATCCTTAAGAGCCTGATGCCAGCGTGTCTCTTCAACATCGTTGGGTTTGGCTCTACCTTCAAGACCCTCTTTCCTTCCAGCCAGGCTTACTGTGAGGTGGGTGAAGGGACAGCCACATTTCCTGGGTGCTGGGAGGGTGCTGGTGTGGAGGTTGAGCATTCTGCTGCTCCTTTGGACAGGAGAGCTTGGCCATCGCTTGCGAGAGCATCAAGAAGATCCGAGCTGACATGGGTGGCACCAACGTCTTGTCACCATTGAGGTGGGTTGTTCGACAGCCCATCCACAGGGGCCACCCCCGCTTGCTCTTTCTGCTGATGAACGGGGCCATCAGCAACACGGGGAAGGTCCTGGAGCTGCTGCAGAACCACTCCTGCTCCACCAGGTACCGGAGCTGAAAGCCTGGGATATGTTCTTCTCAAACCATGTTCCACCTCTCGCAGATGTTCCCCACTTCAGAGACAGAGGCAATGAGAGATTGCTGGGATGAGCCACAGGAGAACCTCAAAGCATTTGGAACAGATCCCAGAAGTTCAGATGCTTTTTAAACAATCAAAAGCAGGATAATTGGGCTGACAACTTCACAGGCTCTTGTCTGATGCTTCCTGCTAGGGGAGATTGACACACCAACAATCTTCCTTGCCGGGTTGCTGGTTTTTTGGGTTTTTTTCCTTTCTTTTCTTTTTTTTTTTTTAAAGTACATCTGGGTCCGGTCCCAGCTGCTTCCAGGATGGGACTGCTCAGAATTGAATAAGCTGAAAGAGAGCAATGTAAAAAGCAGCTAATTTGTGCATCAAGCTCCCAGCCTGAGGGCAGCCTGCTCTTGTTTCTCCTCTGCCTCTCTAAGGGGCATGAAACAGCAGGAAAATGTAAGAAAATTTGATTCCTCTTCCATCCTTCAGACTTCAATGCTTGCCAAAGAAGCTCCTGTGTCTTTGGGATTTTTTGTTTGTTTGTTTGTTTTTTGTTTTTTTGTTTTTTTAATTAAATGAAGGTTTAACTGCTGCCCAGTTGTACAGGGAACACTTCCCTTGTTCTGACAGAGGATGCAGCCAGAGTTGGAGCATGGTCTCAGGTGTCCCTGGAGGGCAGGGCTCAGCCAAGGTGCATGAATGGCCTCTGCCTCAAAAGGAGAGCAGAGACTGATTTAAGAAGCTATGAGGCTGACCTAAGATTTGCAGCCAGACAGGGATTAAAAAACCTCTAAGAGGAAAGCCCCTCCTGCAGATGGAGTTTGCTGCCCAAGGTGGTTTCTTCCCTAGGTGTCTGCTGCCCTGACTGAACACTGTATCCCACCCATCCCCATCTACAAGTCCATCCCTGCTGCCTTCCTACTCTATCCATCCCCACCCAGCTCAGCTCTAGGTTTCCAGCCTTCAGCTCAAACCTAACCCTGGCTCAGTGAGCCCAAATCCAGCCTCTCCTGGCTGGCTGATTCCTTTTTCCTTCAGAAAACCTTTATTTTAATTGTGAGCAGAGGTAATTACGGTGTTTTTAGTGCTATTGACCACAGACACTCATCAGGGAAAGGAGGTGAATTGGCAGTGAAGCAGCCAGACACAAGGGCTTGGGGTTCTGCTGGGAAGCCCCTGAGCCTCCCAGCTGAAGGCTGCTCTTCAGGAATGGGCTTCGAGGTCAGACAAACAGAGCGGGGTCACAGAACCACACAGAGGGGTTTGAGTTGGAAGGGGTTTTAAAGCTCATCCAGTTCCACCTGGGGAGCACCTCCCACCAGCCCAGGGTGCTCCCAGCCCCATCCAACCTCCAACACTGCCAGGGATGTGGCAGCCACAGCTTCTGGGGGCAACCTGGGCCAGGGGCTCAGCACCCTCACAACAAAGAATTTCTTCCCAGTGTCCAACCTCAATCTCCCCTCTCCCAGTTCCAAGCCATTCCCCAGATCCCATCCCTCCAGGCCCTTCTCCTAAATCCCTTCTTGACTTTCCTGGAGCCCCTTCAGGCACTGAAAGGTGCTCTAAGATCTCCTCCCATTGCAGCCTTCTCCAGATCAATTGTCCATCTATTTCTCTTCCGAGCCCATTCCTGATCTTGCTGTGAGCCACCTAAAAGAGGAGGAGCTGATTTATTTTCCTCCAGGCATGCTGGAGAACTTCCTAACAGTGGGATAACACAAGACAGGGGTTTTCCTCTGCCTGCAGGGAGCGGGTGAGCTGCATGTGGTTGGGATGACTTCACCCCCTGGTCCTGACTCTCCCTGTCCCTTTGCAGGTGCTACAGCTTTGGCATTGGGCCCAATGCCTGCAGGAGACTGGTTGGGGGGCTGGCTGGTGTCTCCAGGGGCATCGCTGAGTTCCTGGTGGAAGGCGAGAGATTGCAGCCCATGCTGAGGTCTCTGGGGATGCTCCAGTTCATAGAATCATAGAATGGGTTAGGGTTGCAGAAGGCTTCATCCAGCCTTCAACACTGCCAGGGAGGGGGCATCAACAAGTTCCTTTGGCAACCTGTTCCACTGTCTTACTACCCTCATGGTGAAGTTGGTTGTTTTTTTCCAAAAATCTCTCCTCAATCTCTCCTCTTTCGGTTTAAAACCATTGCCCCTTGTTCTGTCACTATCCTTTCTGGTGCAAAGCCCCTCCCCTGCCCCTTCAGGCACTGGAAGGTGCTCTGAGGTCTTCCCAGTTCCTCCTCTTCTCCAGGCTGCGCACCCCCAACTCTCTCAGCCTAGGGGGGGAGGTCAAGCCTCAGCAAACCAATCTTCTCTATCTCAGGTTGCTGCTTTTCCAACTCCCACTCAGCGAGCAGGAGGAGATGAAAGAGCGAGGGCAGAGGAGCCACCATCCAAGCAGCCAATTAGTTTTGAAGTCAGGCTCAGCCCCGCTCAGGCAAGAAGCTCCCAGGGTTTGAGGGAAGAGGAGAAAGCTGCCAGAGATTTGCCTATTAAGCCAGCTTGAAAGGGAAGGCAGGGAGCTTCTTCATTCCCACCAAGACTGAATCAACCCCTTTGCCTCAAAGCCTCTGTGCCTGTCGTCCACTGGATGATTAAACCCAGAGAGAATTTGGGTCTTTAGCTCCTAAATATCTCAGAAAAAGCTGGTGCCTTGATCTCAAAAGAAAGAGTTGAGCACTAACACCCCCACCCCCCCTCTGCAGGAACCTGGACCACACAGAAACTGCTCTAGGACAGAACAGCATCAGCATTTCTGATGTAAATTAAAAGCAAAGATGGTGAAGAGAGGTTCATTGTTGGGTGTTTGGTTTTTTTTGTTTTGATTTGGTTTTTTTTTTTTTTAGAGAGAGAGCTATTAATAAAGAGCTTTGCAGGCTGTGCAGCTCAGAGCCTTCTGCAGTCTGAGGCATCAGTTAATGGCCTTACGAAACAGCCTGGTGCATCTTCCTGAACAAGCAGTGAAAAATAGAGAAGGTGTGAGCTGTTCTGCCTCTAAACCTGGTGTTCTCTTCCCCTGGTGGGCAGAGAAGCTTTTGGACATGGCTCCTGGTGGGCTTGTCCATGAGATGGTCATGGATATTAGTGTTCTCTGCATGTGTAGCTGGCAGAGCATTGCTGACCTCCTGCAGTGGCTTGGGCCAGCCAGGACCAGTGGCAAAAATAGCAGAGCTGGGGGTGTGTGTCTGTGTGGAACTAGGTGGTCTTTTAGGTGGTCTTTAAGGTCTTTTCCACCCAACCCATTCCATGATTCTATGGTCTTAAGGGTCCTTTCCAACCTCAATAATTCTATGATGTTTGCTCTGCTGGCCTTGGCATAACTGCCCAGGGGCTGGGGTGCTGGGATGGGAGCCTAAAAGACGGCAGTAAAAGGTCAGGAGAGAGTAGGA
This sequence comes from Calypte anna, assembly GCF_003957555.1. Lineage (NCBI taxonomy): Eukaryota > Metazoa > Chordata > Aves > Apodiformes > Trochilidae > Calypte > Calypte anna. Next base: position 7,668,423 of record NC_044266.1, on the reverse strand, counting down.
ATCAACTGATGGATTAATTTGGTAAATTTTTCCCTTTTCCCCCAATGCCCACTGCTTAACTTCTCCCCTCTGCTGTTTGCCTCAGATGATCAAATCTCTGAAGAAAGCAATGGCACCAGTCCTGAGTGATGTGTCTGTGGAGTGGATCTTCCCTGAGAGCACTGAGGTCTTGGTTTCTCCCATCAGCACCAGTTGCCTCTTCCCTGGTGACCACCTTGTCAGCTACAGCATCATCTGTGACACCTCCCCATACATCTCCAATCCCCAGTCTGTGAGTCCATGCTGGTGGGGCTGGCTCAGGGCTCAAGCCATCCTCCTGGCTCTTTGTGCATGGTCAGGAGGTGTCTCTTGCTGTCTTGCCTTGAGGGAGATGGTGGGTGAGATGTTGGGGAGCAGTAGGAGCTCAGTACCAAAGCAGTGGCTCGTGGCTGGGTTGCTGGCTGCTGGAGGCAGTGGTGGGACCTGCTTTGCCCTCTCACTCTTCTTTCCCCCAGGACAAGAGGCGACATTACAGCATGATGAGGTCCCAGGAGTCGGGCAGCTCTGTTTTCTTTCACTCCCAGGAGGAGGGAGCAGACGGGGAGAGCTGGAACCACTCCAGAGATGGGGAAAGCTACTGTCCTGCTGAGCATGGCCCCCATCACCTGGTGGTTGGCAGAGAACCTGGGGGAGAATCAGACACAGACACTCGTGAGAATTGCCTCTGTACAAGCGTGGGTGGGATTCTCTGATTTTTCTGATCAAGCTCCTGTGTCAATTTGCTCATCTGACAACAAACCCTCTTTGTCTGAACCTCTATGGAGAGCCAGCTGGGTTTGCTGGAGGGATGATGGATCTCCTGAGGCTTCAGTAAATCTGTTTGGTCTGGATGCTTTATCCAAACCTGTCAGGAGATTGACTGAAGCCCTGGAGAACTGCCTTCCTTGGAGATTTTCGAAGCAGCTCTAGCTTTGGCCACAATTTACAAACTTCCCAAGGTGGTGTGTAGGTAAGGATGAGCAAAGGGGTGGTGGCCCAGCTAGTCTGTCCAGCCAAGCAGTCACTTTCCTGCAAGCCCTGACATTGCTTTTCAAGACCAGGAGATGGGGAGAAATGGCTCCAAAGCCTTGTCCCCAGGGTGTCACCCCTCCTTATTGCATTCTGCTGGTGTTTGTGTCAGCAACAGGCAGTACAAAGTGGCTGGTGGCACACAGAGCTGGTGGCATTTCCATGTTGCAAGGAAACCTCTGTAACCCAGGGGATGTTCTGCACTGATGCTCAGAGATACTGCTCATCCCCTCAACCTTGTCAGAAGTGATGCAGAATCGTGCCTCCCCAAATGAAATTTTACTCTCACTCTGACAGCAGAATGTCTGCACTAATGAAATTTAATTAGTAAACCTTTTGTCTCCTCCAGGGAGGTTTGGGGAAATGCAGTCAGGCTTTTTCTGTCTGAAAACTGCTCAGACAAAACCTCCCCAGTCTACTCTCCTGACATGCCCAGGAGTTTTGGCTGTAGGATTTTTTTTTATTATTATTTCCTTTCATGGTTTAGTTGCTTTGCTTAAAACTAAGCAGGACTGAGTGTGGCTGCCTCAGCCCTGGGAGGACCCACAGGGAGCTAAGGGAGGGTGGTGCTGGCTGGTTCCTCTCCAGAGTGGAGTTGATCCTCTCTCCCACCCGGCAGGAATGGAGGTGAAGGCTTTCTCCAGGAGAAGGGCTTACAGCACAACCCAAATCATTGACCACAAGCCTTTCAAGAAGGTGCCCACAGCCAGCGATCCTGGCACTGACCTGGTGAAAAATCCCCTCCGGAAAACCCAGCCACAGGACCTGCAGCAGCTCAGCCCTGAGCCCTGGCAGGTGGATATCCAGGTATGTGACCCCCTCCTCCCAGAGAGGCTTTGTCTGCATGCAGAAGCCAGCATCCTGCAGCAGGAAAAGCTCAGGTGGACAAGGGAAAGAGTCTGGTCCTCACTTACAGAATCATGAAATCATCACATTGTTTTGGCTGGAAGCTCATCAGGTCCAACCATTCCCCCACCACTGCCAAGGCCACTACTACCCCATGTCCCTCAGCACCACATCTCCAGGGTTTTGAAACCCCTCCAGGGATGGGGACCCAATCCCTGCCTTGGGCAGCCTGTGCCAGGCCCTGACAACCCTTTCCAGGAAGAAATTATTCTCAGTCTCCAACCTAAACCTCCCTGGGCAACTTGAGGGCACTTCTTGTCCTGTCATTTGTTCCTTGGGTGCAGAGCCCAACCTCCCCTTGGCTCCAACTTCCTCTCAGGAAGTTGCAGAGAGTGAAAGGGTCGGGATGGTTTTCTCCCATCCTTGGTATTGCCAGGGTGCTCTGCTCTGCAATCAGCATCTGCAGTGCTGGGAGAATCAGCAGCACTTTTGTTCCCATGGAAACCCAGAGCAGGGATGTCTGGGGCTTTGGTTTCTCCTCTGCTGTGGGTTAGAGATCAGTCTGGGGGGAGGGGGCTGGGAGCTGGAGATGAGGTGGGTGTAAGGGGAAGGAGGACCAGAGTTCCCCAGGGAAGGTGACAACTGCACCCTCCCACTGCAGCACTGAGGGTAGTGAAGAACATCACTTGAGGAAGGGAAACTTGTGGTGGGTTGTAGGGATCCTTTGACCTTGACTGCATCCTGAATGTCCACAGAGCATCCTCCTGCCCATGGGATGCTCAGCACCATGGCAGGGAGGGAACCAACCCCCTTCTTGTGGGAGTAGCAACCCATGAGCATGCTCTTCATGAATTGCAGCCTGGTGTTGCTATCCCCCTTGATGGGAGGGCTCCCAGCAGCTCTCCCAGTGCCCAGGCCAGCCTCCACCCCTCCAGGGGTGTGAGCCCTCAGCTCATCTTCACACTCACTGTGGTGGGATGGAAAGGTCAGAGCCCACAATGGGCAACTTAAACTCTGAGTTCTGTTTCTGACCATCTTCCTCTGGCTGGGAAGAGGACTGGGTCAGGAGAGGACCAGGTTTGGAATGGGAAGGTGGCTTCTGTGACTAAATCTGCTCTTAATAGCTCATCTTAGCTTGGTAAGTAGCTCCTGGAGCTGCCTGCCTCCCATTTCTGCTGGTGGTTTCATAGAGCATTAAAAATTCAGGGGTGATGGAGGCCACAATCTCACCTGCCACCCAGAGAAAACATCTCTCCATCCATCACTGAGATTCACCCCTTCCTACCATCTCTTTCCCTTGCTGGTGTTGTGCTAGGAACAGAGAGAGAAGCTGTCCCTTTTAGGGGGACCTTCCCCCAGCCCTTTGGGACAGGGACAGGAGCAGTCAGAGCTCAGTGGCTCTGCCAGCCATGTAGCAGAACACCTGGCACAGGAGATGGTGGAGGGGGCTGAAAATCATGTCTCCTGAAAGTGGAGAAACTGTTTAGTAATAATAATAATTAAAAAAAAAAAAAAAAAAGACAGAGAGAGAGAAAAAAAAAGATAAAACCTCCCTTCTCCCCATCCCCTGCGCCTCTCTCCTCCCGTTACTAAGCAACTGGTTCTTGATCTTCCTGTCTCTCTTATTTCCTTTGATACGCAAGTGAAGTCATTAAAATGTCTGGAGGAATGAAACTCATCTCTCACCTTCTGCCTGTCTGGGGAAAAAGCCCCTGAGGCCAGGGTCCCTTGGGGACACCCAGCCATGTTGGGAGGAGAGGGATCTGCTGGTGCATCTCCCACTGGGATGGGGCTGGAAGGAGATGGGATCAGAAGGGACTCAGCAGGTCCATGCAGCCTGCTCCAGCCCTCACCTTTGCTCTGCTCTCAGCCCTTGCCAGCCACCTCACTTGGCTCTGCCACCAAGATCCATGGTGCTAGTGCCTGGAGGCCATCCCTGCTCCACCACAGCTGTGTGTCCTTCTGCCACCACACCAAGTCCCCCGTGGCACCTCCAAGAAGGGTCTTGGGACCACTGGATGCTAGCACTGGCCTGAGGTCTTCATCGGACAGCGGAAGCCCCAGGGAGCTGGGTAAATGGGCAGAGAGGGTGGCATGGCTGGAGTCACCATCTGTGGTGGGGTTTGAAGGTGGTATGTTGTGTTTGGTGCCACTATATGGCATTTGTCAAGTGTTGATTAGCATAGAATCACCATTTATTCCCATCCCACTGCTGTGGGCAGGGACACCTTCCACCAGCCCAGGGTGCTCCAAGCCCCATCCAACCTCCAACACTGCCAGGGATGGGGCAGCCACAGCTTCTCTGGGAAACCTGGGACAGGGGCTCAGCACCCTCACAACAAACAATTTCTTCCCAATGTCCAACCTCAATCTCCCCTCTCCCAGTTCCAAGCCATTCCCCCTCATCCCATCCCTCCAGGCCCTTGTCCCAAGTCCCTCCCCAGCTTTCCTGGAGCCCCTTCAGGCACTGGAAGGTGCTCTAAGGTCTCTCCACAATCTTTTCTTCTAATTGCAGTTTCATGGTGGTGGTGGGGAATTCAGTTCCCAGGGATGGGATTAATTCTCCACCTCTCCTCTCTCTGCAGACTCTGCCCAGCATCCTCCCTTCACATTTGAAACAGAGACCTCCTCTGACTGGGAACCCCAGGACTTAGACTTCAGTGCTTCCCATGGCTCCTCCTGTTCTCCCAGGACCTTCTGCAAGGTGATGGTGAAAGGGCTGAGGAACAACGAACCTGTGCAGTGGGAGGTCACCTTTGATATCCACCCACTTTTCCAAGAGCAAGAGAGCCAGGCAGATGGTGACACAGACCTGTGGAATGAGACCTTCCACCACCTGGCAGCCAAGTCAGTCATCCGGGACTTTGAGCAGCTCGCTGAGAAGGAGTGTGACATCGAGCATGGTATGGGCAGCTCCTAGCTGGGGTGGGCTTCTCAGCAGCTTCAGCAGCTCTGTACAAGGGCAGGCAGTGGAGAAACATCTGGAGATATCCCAGACTTGTTGGGTTGGGAGGGACCTCAAAGATCATCAAGTTCCAATAGGGGCACCTCCACTATGCCGTGTTGCTCCAAGCCCCATCCAAACTGGCCTTCAGCACTGCCAGGGATGGGACATTCACAGCTTCTCTGGGCAGCCTGGGCCAGATAGGGGCCACGGTGAACTCCAATCCTGTTGTTTGTCCCATGGCAGGGTCTGGGCGCAGGTACCAGATCAACACTGTCCACACCAGCAAGGCCTGCAACATCATCAGCAAGTACACAATGTTCATGCCAGTGGACCTGAGCACCAACACCTACCTGCCTACTGTTGTTGAGTACACCCACACAGGTACCATAGGGCTGGCTGAGGGATGGAACATCCTGGGAGGGAGTCTTACCCAAGAAATCTGGCTCAGGGCAAACCTGACCAATCCATAGCTCAGTTGGGCACCCACCAGACCTGTTCACCCAAGGCCATGGCTTAGCCTGACAGCATGCCTGCTGCTCACGGTGGCCAGAACTTCTTTCCCATGGCCAGCCAAGAGGTCTCCTCTTAGGTGTCTGGGTGCCCAGAAATGCCCAAGCTCTTCTCTGTGGGTCTCGTTGCTGGGGTGTGTGTGCCAGTGCCTCTCACACTGCTGATTCCCTTCTCTCTTGCCAAGGGGCAGCATCCAAGCAAGGCAGACAGCGTAGACTGAGTTCAGGCATCAGAAGACATCATGGATTTTCCCCTGGGCATCCCCAGTCAACTTGCAGCCAGAATGAAGACAATGGATTTTATGGTATGAGTAAGATAGCCTGGGGCTTTGTGTCCTTCTTAGAATCATAGAATTTTCAAGGTTGGAAGGGATCCTTAAGATCATCCAGTTCCAACCCCCCTGCCATGGGCAGGGACACCTCCCACCAGCTCAGGTTGCTCAGAGTCCCATCCAGCCTGGCCTTCAAAACTTCCAGGGATGGATGGGGCTTCCACCACCTCTCTGGGCAACCTGTGCCAGTGTCTCACCACCCTCCTGGTGAACTTCTTCCTATCTTCCAATCTAAATCTCTCCTCCTCTAGTTTGTATCCATTACCCCTTGTTCTATCACTACCAACATCCTAAACAGTCCCTCCCCAGCCTTCTTGTAGCCCCCTTCAGATACTGGAGGGCCACAATAAGGTCTCTTCAAAGCCTTCTCCTCTCCAGACTGAATAATCCCAACTCTTGTAGTGTCTTCACAGGAGAAGTGCTACAGCCCTCTGATCATCCTTGTGGTTCTTGGTATTACAGATCTCAGCAGTCTGTGTTGGAACATCTCTGGTCTTATTTCCTTTTGCCTTCCTCCTTGACTGTGGTGCTCAGCAGACATGTGTCTGGAGGGAGTTCATCTCCTTGAAATGGGGAAGAAGCTTCCCCTGAACTCCCAAACCACAGCAGTGGCTGCTGACAACACTTGTGACCTCATTGGCAATGTGGAGAACACAGGGGATGAAACTCTCATCGGGGGCAAGGAGCTACCACTCACTTGTCACCAAACCCTCCCCTCATGAAGATGAGTTGGGTTGGACCTTTTCTGGCATTGTCAGAGTGAAAACCACCCCTGATCAAGGCTCGTTAATCAGATGATGAGGGAGGGACACCACTTTCTTTTTTTTTTTTTTTTTTTTTTTTCTCTTTTGATGTGGTTCTTCTGTTGTAGATGCAGAGGAGAGCAACCTGGCACCCTGCAGCACCCCTTCCTCCACTGGTGTCCCCCCAGGTAGAGCAAGGGCCTGGCACGACTTTCTGGGATGTTGGGTGCATTGACTGGGATTTGGGCTCTTCACCAAACACTTCTGCTGAGTTTGGGGGGTTTGTAGAGAACTTTGTCCTAAAATGAGGCCTGTGAGCACAAGACCTTCTGGGTCTATCTATGCTGAAAGGACAGAGCCTGATGGGGCCTTTGGTATAGGTTGTCCCCAGGGGTGTGCAGGGATTTCAGTATCCACCTGGGAAAAATGAGGCAAGGGTGGTAGGAAGGATTTTGCCAGAGACTCAGCAGCAGAACAAGCCACTCCATGTCCCCACACATGGGCTCTGCTCCCTTTCTCTCTCCTGGAGCACCTCGGTTTACCCCCAGCTTTGCTGTTTCTTCCCAGGGCCATTACAGAAGCTGCCTACTGCCTCTGCAGAAGTACCAGAATCCATTGAGAGCCTCTGTGCTGCCAGGTATGGGCCTGCTCCATGTCCCTCTGACCTTAGCAGAGGTCTTGCACCTCCTTGAGTCCAATGAGAACACAAACCGGGGCCAGAGGAGCCAGAACCCAGCGTGATGCCAGGGTCTGGGGACCAGGAGTGGTTTTTGCAGGGAAGAATGGGTGTCAGGAGGTGGTGGCCACTTTCTTGTCCTACCTGCAGGCTGACCTTCAATAAAACCAGGCTGCTGACTCAAGCTGCCAAAAGGTTCATGAGTAAATATCCAAGCAGAGTGGGTGAAGCCAGCTCTGAGGGCGAGAATGAGAAGATGGACTACCTTCCCCTGGTGAGCTGCTCCTCCCTGGGTCTTGCTGGGGTTGCATGGTTGCTGCAGGGGGCAGGGGACACGGGGATCTTCCCCAGATCCTGCTTCTTGCTGTCCCTGATGCCTATTTCTGATGGAGGTGGAGAGCTGCTCCACCCACGCACACCTTGTTGCTGAACTTGCCAGAAGCAGTTGGGATCTTAGAGCTTGTCTGCTTCCACTGTTCCTGCAGGCATCTCTACAGCTGGCCTGTGGTGCCTTCCTCATGAACTCAGCCTTCTCTGCTGCTGTCAACATCCCCATGGAGAAGCTGAAGTGGACCTCTCCCTTCGCCTGCCACCGCTTGGCCCTCAGCCCCTCCAGCTCCTACAGCACCAAGAGGACCAACCCCTCCGTGGAGAAAGAAAGCCTCAGCTCCAGACTGCAGTTCCTGGTTCCTGATGACCACAGGAAGAGTCCCACCACCAGAGACATCCCCCTAGGAGCAGTGCCAGAGGGAGCTGGCAGCCATCCTGAGGACACTGCCCACCTTCGCCACTTCTCAGGCAGCACGGTGGAAAGCATCTCCAAAGCCCTGAAAGATGAGAAGGAACTGTCCCCACCAACCATTGCCATCCGCCCAGAGAGCACCTTGGCCTCAACCCACCAGCAAACCAACTGTGGTGAGGGCTTGGAGATGGATGGGTCTGAAGTCCAAGAGTTGCTCTTTGACATTGAGCTGCAGCAGCAGACAGAACCAGAGGGGATGCTCTGGGCCAAGGCAGTGGCCCTGGCCTGGCTGGAGCATAGCTCAGCTTCTTATTTCATCGAGTGGGAGCTGGTGGCAGCCAAGGCCAACCTGTGGCTGAGCCAACAGGACTTCCCCGAGGGATACAGCTTGGCCACTGTGAAAGCTGCAGCCCAGCAGCTCTTTGACCTGCTCCGGCACTGGGATGAGAACCTGGAGTTCAACCTGCTGTGCTACAACCCCAACAGCGTTTGAGGAGGTAAGGGCAGCACTGGAACAGGGATGTGTCCTCAGGGAGACACCTCCAAGGAGCTAACTGTGTATTTATTACAGCAAACCCTGCAAAAAGGAGCAGCCTGGGCAAAACTCTGAGCTCAGTGGTTGGTGCATGGAACCTCATGCAGGTTCCTATCAGCTGCCCCGGGTAGGATGTTATTTGCTACAGCAGTTCCCTCTGATCCTGATTTCTTCTGGTTCCCAGCTGTGTTTTGTAGTGAAATGAGGCAATCAGGTGTTGCTAATTACAAGGTGGGAGGGGTGAGCTTATGTTAAGCCCACCTGTGCCCAATGTGCTCCAGTGGCACAATCAGGTTAGGGCCGGTGCTCATACACCCAGCACAAACCCGAGCAGTGCCCAGGTTGTGAGCTGGAGCCTGAGCTGGGCTTGCACTCTGAACCTCACTTTTTATTGGCCCCCCAATCCTGCTCATGCACAGCTGGGGTCAGCCCTAATTGGGCACAGGTGGGCTTAACACAAGCTCATGCCTCCCACCTCGTAATTAGCAACACCTAATGGCCTCATTTCACTACAGTGTTTCCCAAGCAGAACCCCTGTCCTCATCTGGCTGTCCCTGCCCAGCCCTGAGCTGCTGCTCTCCTCCAGCTCCTGCCTGGCTTCTGTCATCTCAGATGGCTTTGGGTGAAGGTAAATATCCAACAAGGCACTCATTTCATGGACCAAAGAAAATCTAGGCTGGGACACAGGCATGTCAGCTCTCCTAGGGGTTATCAGTGAGATGGTTCCCCATCCCAGTGAGTTGGTTCCTCATCCCTTGATTCTTTCCAAGGACCCAGGATGACTCCCAGGAATCCCAGACTGCTTTTGTTTGTAGGGACCTTAAAGTTTATCCAGTCCCACCCCCCTGCCATGGGCAGGGACACCTCTCAACAGCCCAGGTTGCTCCAAGCCCCTCCAACCTGGTCTTCAACACTGCCAGGGATGGGGCAGACACAGCCTGTGTCCGTGCCCCCATTTTTGGAGCTCTGATGTGCCCCAACACTGCCCTCACTGCTGCTCTCCCTCTCCAGCCCCAACCTCCTCCACTCATGCTGCTGGTGCCAGCTCAGCATGGAGGATGCTCCAGGATGGCCCATGCTGAGCTATGAAGGGGTTAAGTCACCTGCCACTGGGGACCCTGGATGCCCACCATCACTGCCCCACATCCTGCCCAACGAGCTCTCTCTTCCAGCTTCCCAATTCCCTCGCTGCTAACCAGAGAGACATTGAGCTCCTCCCCTGGCTCCAGGATGGGTTTTCTGGGCAGGATCTGGCTGGTGGCAGCTCAGCAGATCAAGTGCCTATGGGGGGAACCTCAGGAACCCCCTGGAGCCAATCAAAACCCATTGCCTTTTGCTCTGTGGCTGTTCTTCCCAGGTCTGGTGTCTGTCAGAGGGGAGAAGGGAGAGAAATGAGGACCAGGGACCATGAGGATCCCTTCTGTCTCTGCTCTTGGTGTCACCTCTCCAGAGTCCCCAGTGTAACACTGGGCTTCTGCTTGGGTGCTGTCATGTTCTCTGTTGCAGAAGTGGTTGTCCCAGTAAATCACAGCTGCTCCACTGCCCAGCTCCAGCTCTGTGTCTTGGGGGGAGTGTGGCGTGGGAGGTGTTCCTGGGGGTTTCCTGGACCTGTGCCTGCCTTCTTCCCTGGGACCATTCCAGTTGGACGTCTGACTGAAAAAAAATCCCCTCCAAAAAGGAATCCCATCCTAATTTATTGGGTAAATTAAGATCTATGAGTCTCTAATGTTTCCATGCTCTGAATTTTGGAGGGAAGGGAGCTTCCTTCAGGTCCTGGGAGTTTTCTTTTGCAAACCCTGAATTGCACAGAGTTTTGAGAGCTGATCATAGAATCACAGAACCCTAGAGTCGTGGGTTTGGGTTGGAGGGACCTTAAAGCTCACCCACTCCCACCCTGCCATGGTCAGGGACCCCTCCCACCAGCCCAGGGTGCTCCCAGCCCCATCCAACCTCCAACACTGCCAGGGATGGGGCAGCCACAGCTTCTGGGGGCAACCTGGGCCAGGGGCTCAGCACCCTCACAACAAACAATTTCTTCCCCATCTCCAACCTCAATCTCCCCTCTCTCTCCCAGTTCCAAGCCATTCCCCCTCATCCCATCCCTCCAGGCCCTTGTCCCAAGTCCCTGCCCAGCTTTCCTGGAGCCCCTTCAGGCACTGGAAGGTGCTCTAAGGTCTCCCCATTGCAGCCTTCTCTTCTCCAGCCTGAACAACACCAAGTCTCTGAGCCTGTCCTCATAGGAGAGGAAACACACACATGTATATTTTTAAAAAATAAGCAGTTACAGCCCAGATTGCCCCCTCTGAACCAGAGCAGAGGAACTGTCTCCATCTCATCTCCTCACCTCTGCCACCTCACCAGGGAAGGGCTGGGCTTCTAATCCTCCCCCTTTCCAAATTTTTCCACTTTAGGAAAGCAGCCTGGAATGGAGAACTCTGCTTTCCCCATCACTTCCCCCCCATCCCAGCCAGTGAAGGGGCCACCTACTAAAAAACTGCCCAGATGATACATTTTTTGCATCTGATGGGATTCCCACCCATTTCAGTCATTTTCATTAACCAAGGGTGCTCTGAGGCTGTTGCCAGCGTGACAGAAAGTGCCTTATTAAGAGAAATTAGTTTGGATACAGTTGTCAGCCAGAGCTTAAATCAACAAACCCCTTTTCCACCCTGTAAATAAATATTTATACCCAGGGAGAGGTTTCCCAGCCTCGACATTATCATCGCTGCCATTGATGCTGAGGAGGGATTCTAGGGGGAGAAACAACCAAAGTGGAAGAGAACCAGCCAAACTGGTGCCAAACTGCACCCCTGGGGCTGCTCTTGGAGGTCCCAGGGGTGGGACCCCTCAGTGTCACCTCCTGCCTCGACACATGCCTCTGCCAGAATTTGCTGCCAAACATCCCTTTTGGCCAGACCAAGGCTTCTGCTCAATGAGGAGACTTGATAGCCAGCAAGTACCAGAGCTTTTTCTTGCTTTGAAGGGTTATGAAACCTGCAGGAGAAGGGGGAGGATGGAAGAGCTTAAAAAAGAGCCATCATATGTCATCGTTCTCCTCCCCACAACCCAGCCATCGCCTGCCGAAAAGGGCTGGCAGCCCTTCCAGCACCCATCACGCCTCTGCCCCCATCCACCTGCCAACAGGGTGCTGCAAATTTGCTGTAAAATCTGTTTTTTAACAGCATTTGCCATGCTTTGTGTGTCCCCCACCATCACCGTTTCAAGGGGCAGAGGCTGATGCTGCATCCCAAGAGCATCCCCAAAATGGTCCGGATGCCTCTTACTCCTGAGCATCTCCCCATGAGGCTGAGGAAAGGGTCAGCACCCACCCAGTGCACCCTGAGACCATCCCCAAAGTGATCCAGAGCACCCCCAAGTGGTCCAGATGCCTCTTGCTCTTGATTTCCCCCAGTAAATTATCAACATCTCTCTGTGATGCTGGGGATGGGGTCAGCACCCACCCACACCACTCCTCTCCCCCAAAAACCCACCCCGAGGAGCAGAATGTGTGTATGGGGGGGGTGTTTCAGGTTATATGAAACACACCATTATTTTGCTGGAGGGGGTATATTTTTTCCCCTGTGATTTTCCCCATCCCTGGAGGAGGAGGAGGGGGGGGGGGATGTTGCTGGTTGATGCCGTGGGTTTCATGGCTCCAAAAATAGAGCTGGGGGGCAGGTTTTGGGTGCCAGAGGCATGGGAGAGAAGTCATGTGGATGTTATGCAAGACTTGATGATAGGTTGTAAACAGCTATTAAAGTGATTGACAGGCCCAGGACAAAGTATTGAAGGGGGGGGGCTGTTGAAGAAAGGGAAAGATGAGTAATAATGATTAAAATAATTACCAAATAAGACTCTCCATAAATTAGGGGCAAGCTTGGTGAGGGTGGAGAAAGGTGTGATGGAGAAATTGTGTCTGAGCACTCCCCCAAGCAGGGGTCATGGGGGTGGGGAGGATGCTGGGGCTGATAGTGAGCATTTAAAGTTTGGAAATGTGTTGTTTTGGGGTTTTGTTGTTGTTTTTTTTTAATTTCCAAGCCTTCAGGTGCTGGGAGGGCTCTGGATCTGGTGAAAAAAAAAAACAAAAAACAAAACAAAACCAACAACAAAACAAAGCAAAACAAAAAAATACAAACAAAAAACTTAAATATCATTCCAGGAGCTGAAGATTTTGTGGGTTGACCCCCAAAACCCAGCCCAATGAAAGCAACCCCAAGTTAATTAGGAGAAAGGAGCAGATTGGGGGGGAAGACAGCTTCTATTTATATATAAATACTTGAGTAATCAGCAGCCAAGGACCAGGGAAATCCAATAGAAATATGTGGCTGTTTAAGAAGCTTTTTGAGCAAAACGTTACACAACGTTGCATTTGTTTGCCTCTGCCTCCAAGTCCCAGAAATTCAGGAAAAAAACCCAAATAGTAACCCCCTGGGAAGGAGAAAGAACTTCCAGAGGCTTCTGCAGTGTGGATAAGGAGGACCAAGGGGTCCTGGGAGCCCCTCAGCTCCCAAGCTTTGCACCGCAAACCACAAGCCACCCTTGTTGAAATCGAGGTGAAATCCAGGTGGATTTGGTGTATAAAAATGCTCCCCACCCCCCAGAACCTGGCCATGTTCTCGGGGATGCTGGCAACCAGGCACAGCATCACCCAACTGCTGTCAGTGGGTGCTGACACCCAGCAGAAATAGCTGCCAACCACCCCCCCTTTCACACCCCACCCTCTCTGCCTCCCCCAGCTCCTTTCTTTTTCTTTTTTCTTTTTTTCTTTTTTTTTTTTTTTTTCTTTTCCAGGAAAACAGGGGGTTTGGAGGGTTTTTTGAGAGCCTCACCCATGCATTTTGCTGGCCATCACCTTAACTACCCTTCTTTTCAGGAGAAATCAGCGAGCCCAAAGCTCACCTTGGGGGTGAAGCACATGGGGGTTGGGGCTTATTAGCTTGGGTTTGGGGTTTTTTTGAGTCTCCAAGCTCACACCCAGCCCAGCTGCACTGAATCTTTGGTGATTTATTAAGCCTGAAGGCAATATAAGGCAATGTAAGGTTTCAGGGCTCTGCTTTTGGGGTAGGTGCTGGCTCTGTAGTGCTGTTCTGTAGCCTGGGGTGAGGAATAAAGGATGAGAATTTGTTCCCCACTTCCCCAGCGTCATGGGTAAGTGGGTTTTCTGCCTCTTTTTATGGCTTTACAGTGTCAATTTTGGGGAGTGTACTTAAATCAGGAGAATCTGACCCCTCTGTTAGGCATTTTTTGATTTTTCCCTTTTTTTTGTTGTTGGGGTTTTTTTAGGGTGCCACTTCTAAAGTCCCTTTTGCCAGGGGAAAGTTGTGCTTGAGTGTGAGCCCCGGTAGCTTGTCCCCTCCAGCAGCCTCTCAGGAGGTCCCTTTAGTTATTAAAAATCATTTAAATCTCCTGAGCACAACAAGATTACATTGCAGATGTTCAAAAAGCAAAGCTAGAGGTCTGGGAGCTCCCATCCCTCCTTGCTCATTAAATCAGGGGTGCTTTTTTCTTGCTGCTTTTAACCCTTTCCATGCACAAGCATGACAAATACGTGTGGTTTTGTAATATGTGTGGCTGGGAAAGTCTTGGGGCAAATCTGTGTGCTGGTCCCTGCCCCAACACGGAGATTGGGGCTGGGGCTGAGCCCCCAGAGTGATTTGATTTACACCTGTATGTAAATCCTCTGGTAAAGGTGCTGGGGCTGCAGCTCCTTGTCACCCTCTCTTGCCGTGTGCTTGTGTCTCTTACCAAAGCATCATGAAGGGCAGGAACGTTGTGTTTTGGGGGATAAAGAGGGTGCAAAATTACTGGGGTTTGTTTTGCTAAATGCATCTCTGGTTGGTGAGGTTTCCCTTCTGGGGTGAGGGCTGGCAGCCCGAGGCTGCTGCTGGCCCCTGCTGCTCCCCAGGAATGGATGAGGGTGCTCTCAGCCTGCCTGAGCCCAGCAAAGTCTTTGACTTAAAAGGCTTTAAAGTTTGGTTTAAAGGTTTTTAAAAGGAGTTTTCCCTTGGGAATGCCCCAGGGCAGGGACTGGAAAGGGAAGGAAGTGAGTGGTGGGTGCTGTAGGTGCTCTGCTCGCTGGCTTGGGTGGGGGGCTTTGGCAGCAATTTGAGCTGTGCCAGGTTGAGTTCTTCCTTTCCTGGGGTCTCCCCAGCTTGAGAATTACCTCTTGGGGGAAGGGTCTGACCTCTACGGACCCCCCCATTGCAGTGCTGGGTCCAGTTCTTCAGACTCAGCCCTCCCCTCTCACCTGCTCCCACTGCACTAAGGTGCAAAGAGATTCTATTTTATATAATTTATTTTTTTTAACTCCAAACTCCTCGTTTTTCTGGGCTGGATGTCTTTTCCAGCCCCCTCCTTGCCTCTGCTTCCCTGGCACCCACAGCCAATTTGGGTCCGAACCTGTTGCTATGGAAACAGGCTGAGGATGCTGCTGGGTCTCATCCTGGGAAGGGCTGGGACCAGGTTGCACCCAGAGGAAAGGGATCCGAGCCTTGTCCCAAACCCACCAGCACCCCTCAGGCATGGGATCTTCACCCCATCCTCTGGGGGGGAGGCTCAGCTCTGTATCTTCCTCAGAGGGGAATGAATTGGTGCTTCAGGCTGAAACCAATGCTAAGCTGAGGAAATGCCAATTTCATCTCCTTGGGAAATTCCAAGTGCTCCCTTGCAGCAGTGAGAACCTCCTGTGTGTGTGTGTCCCTCTTAAAAAAAACAAAAAACCACCCCAAAAAGCCCTTTTTAATGCTTCCCCAGACTGGGTTTTGCAAAACTCTGCTGTGTCCAACCCCATCGTGTTGGTCCTGTTGGGGATTTCTGGGGCAGGGGAGGGGTGGGAATGCTGCAGGCTGAGCTCTGCTGCAAACCTCAGTCACAACAGCTTTTTATTTGTTGTTTGTGCAGGTTTGTAGGGAAAATGGGAAAATAGGGAGGGGGACACAAAGTGTGCCAGCTGCCTGTGCTGCCCTTGGGCTGACTCGGAGCTGGATTCCCCCCCCATCTCTGCACTCACTGCTGGGTGTTAAACCACATGGGCTGCTTGTGGTGGGGGGGGTGTTTGGGGGACTTGGTTATCTGGCTTTGTTTTATTTTGGCCACCCCCTCAGGAAAAGGATGGTGCTCTGAGCTCTGGGAACCTCAAGAGATGCTCCCAGCAGCTGCTCTGCTCCTGTTTTTCCATTGCTCATCACCAAGGGAAGGGCAAACGAGGTGGGAGGATGCCCAAAAGCCACTGAGAAGACTGAGGGCTTCAAAGCAAAGGGCTGCTTCAGGTGTCCCACCTGCATCTCTGCAAAAATAACACCTACTAACAATCCATATTAATAATTGGAGGGGACTAGCATAGAATCCCAGACCGGTTTGGGTTGGAGGGACCTTAAAGCCCATCCAGTCCCACCTTGCCATGAGCAGGGACACCTCCCACCAGCCCAGGTTGCTCCCAGCCCCATCCAGCCTGGCCTTGAGCGCTTCCAGTGAATATATATATTAATATTGATATATATATTAGTCTTACTCGTGAAGGGGGAACCCTAATTCCTCCTGTTTCCATCATATCCCCCGTGTTCCATGGCTGGCAGGAGGCTGGTTGTTTGCAGACACATCCTGCTGAAACCCAAGGGAGAAACTGTCAGGGAAAATCTCCAGCAGGAAATCTTCTACTGAGGCCAACAAGGCTGGGAACTGGGACAGCCCTGAGAAAGCAGCAAAAATCCTCACTTGGGGTGTGAAAACCTTCCTGGGTTGCACAAATCAAGGCTGTGCACACACACACAGAAATAATCCCTCCCCAGAGCTTAAATATTTAACTGGGGGGATGCAGAGCCTGGTGCTCTGCTCCAGCTTGGTTCTCATTTGAGCATCTGCTCCTGCAGTTGGCTCCGAGTGGAACTTTTATTGTTGTGGGTTTGGGTTTTTTTGTTTGTTTGTTTGTTGGGTTTTTTGGTTTTGTTGTCTGGTGGGGTTTGTTTTGGGTTTTTTTGGGGGGTGAGGGTTGTTTGTTGGGTTTTTTTGTGAGGTGCCTCACACTTGTTATTGTAAAGCAACAGTTTGACACCTTCAGCAATGTCCAAATGAAGATGTCTGATGGTTGGCTTAGTCCTTGTTAGGGGGAGGCAGATGTTTTAAAATCACTTGGAAATTCAAATTCCAGGTGAAAAAGAAAAGCAGCAGCCTGGGGAAAGGCAGGCAGGCAGCTCTGCTCTCAGTCTGCAGGAAGGACTTAAGGTTGGTTTGGTTTTGGTTTTGGTTTTTTCTAGGGTACTCCCAAGGTGGTAAAAGCAGCACCCTGGGAGTGGCTACTTGACCCCTCAAAAAAAAAAGCCAAAAAACAATTCCTGTTGAGCTCAGCTACTCCAAGTGCTCATCCAGGGGAAAGCTGCATGGGAGGCAGCATTTCCCCATCCTTTGGAGGTGTTTAGCTCAGGGGTGATGCCCAAAATCCTGCTAGAGCTCTCCAAGGGCCTGGCCAATGAGTGGTTTGACCAGATTCGGGTGAGAAAATGGTTTTTTCCACTGCCTTGAGGTCCCTGGGATGGAGTTGTCCTGGAAATACTGACAGCTTGGGAGTGAGCCCTTCCCCACCCCCTGTTTTGCTGCCTCTGTGCATTATAACACTTTTTTCCCCCCAATTTTAGCCTTTTTTATGTCCAAATGTCCCAAGTGGATAAATCAGTTGGGATCACAGAGACTCAGTGGCCTCTAGTGGCTGTGGGACTCGGAGCCCAGGGATGGGAGCCCTGCATCCCTCCCCCCAGGAAAATCCCCCAGGCAAGCAACATTTTGGGTCCATGCCACAAGAAACCATGCTGCCAGGGCAAAACCCAAAGGTGTGGGGATTTAAAGCAAAATAAACCCCAAAAAAACAACCCCAGGCACCAGATTTGATGAGTGAGTACAGCAGGAGGGTGCTGCACCCCTCAGCCAGCCCCATCGCCCCAGTTCTTGGAAAGCTGATGGGTGTTTTCTCATCCCTGTGTTAAAAAGAAGGAGGGGAGGATAAAAATCAGAGGTTTGGGGGTTTTGTTTTATTTTTTTCAGGGTGAAATTTCCTTCAGGTTTTCATCTGCTTTTCCATTTCTTGGTCAGTAACACTGTGGTATAGAAAACAAACCACAGATTTCAAAACCACAGGGGTCTTGAATGACCAGTTTTGTCTTTCCCTTCCCCCTCCAAAAAGGGCTCTAAACCTGTCTGTTTCTGAGCAATTGAGTTTTTTCAATGAGAGGAAACATTTAACCACATTTTCTTCCCCAAAACCACCTGGGTGGAGCATCCCTGCCCTGCACCTCCCTTGTCCCATGCCATCCCTCCTGGCTCCTCCCCCCCCAGTAAATAAATCACTTAACAGGGAAGTGCTGGCCTAGTTTCATATGGCCTAGTTTTGATAAAAGGGGGAAAAAAAACCAAAAAAAACAAAACAAAAAAAACCCACCAAATTCCCCCCCCCCCCCAAAAAAAAACCCTCTAAAAAATTGACTATTTATTTTAGGCACTTGCTGCATGAGAAGGGACGAGCTTTGGGGATCCTTTGGTTTGCCCTGGCTGCAGCCCCACTCCCCTACGTTTTTTTCTTTTGGGCAGGGAGCAGTGTGGTGGTTGTGGGTTATTGTAAACTGCTCTGGTGATGTTAGGAGTGGGCATCTGGACACACACACCCCCAGGTCTGGTGTCATCCTTTTGGGAGAGTTTATGGGGTGCAAAGGGCTGATGCCACAATTGGTTTTTAAAGCCTAGAGAAAATGAGGGGTTTTAGAGATGGATAAAAATGATGCACAGGCTCTGCTGGCTCTTGGGTGTGAGGGGCTGAGGCTGGTGTTGCTGGGGGGGGGGAAATGTTTTAACACCTTCCCACAATGCCAAAATCCTGGGGAAAATGGGATTCAGGCATCTGGGGAGTGGGGTTTACAAGTGCTGCTGGGACCTCTGCACCCCAAGCACCCTGCTGCTTCGAAAGGTGCTGAATTTCCTTTGGCAAATAATCCAGCAAATTGCTCTTTTAGTCCTTTTATTGGCCTCCTGTTCCCCTCCCCACCCCCCCATCAAACCAAGTCAGGGTTGGGTGGGTTTGGTGGGGTTTTTTTATTATTATTTGGTTTGTTTTTTAATGCAGTTTCCATGGGGATTTTGGTGTTGAAGCTGCTGGGTGCTGAGTCCCAGGGGATGAGTTTTTTCCTCTGGTCCCTCTGTCACAGGAGCTGGGTGATGGCACTGGGCACCCTGCCCAGCATCTCCTGCCCAAGGTCACCGGGGAGACCGCGCGGGGCCATCTGTTAAATAATGGATGCAATAAACTCCCTGCCCTGTGGCCAGCTTAATCCTTAAATCCTCCTTCAGAATATCATCTCCTGGCCATGCGGAACTGGGGGATCCCCAGCTCAGCCTCTTGGGGACATCTTTTTTTAATTATTATTGTTTTTTTCTTCCCCCCCCCCATCCATCCTACAAACCACCCTCACCCGTCACCCCAGGAGCCGCCAGACTGGGCTCTCTCCTGCTCCATTATTTATGTGCTGTGCATGAAAGATGCATTGAAAAGAGCTGGTTTATAGTTCAGCAGAATCTCCTTTCCTTTCAGCCTCTTTTCCTTCTTGGGCTCTAGGCATTCTCTGGTTCATCCCCCGAGTGTACAGGGTGGGGTTTTGGGGGTTGTACATGGAGTTCATCCCTGCAGGACCTGGTCTGAAGTGTTTGGGTTTTATTTTATGGGGAGTTTGGGTGCTTGGGTGGGGTTTGATGCATAGGAGAGGGGAGGCAAATAGGTCTGGTAAACTCGCAGACCAGGTTTTCAGGCAAAACAGGAGCTTTTTTGTTAAATTTAATTAAGCAGGTGGCCACATCCAGCCCATGGGGATGCCTTCCAAGCCACCCGGTGTAGGATGCTCTGCTCCTCCATGGCTGTGTCTGCTCTTCCCAGAGCCCTGGGCTTATACCCGGATGCCAGTTGGAGCAAAAAAACCATTAAATTGGAAAAAATGTGTTAATCTCATGCTTTGCAGGTGCATCAGGTCACACAGAAATCCTGGAGCCAAAGGGCACTGAGCCCAACCCATGCAGCCCCAGCCTGGCAGCTGAGCTTACTGGGGAAAAAATTAAAGTAATTAGGAATTTTTTTCAAAGGGAGTGCTTGAGAAATAACATCCCCCATCCCACCTTGCACCTGCCAGAGTCTGCGTGGGTTAAAAAACAGAGGAATAAATAGCCAAGGTGCTGGGGAGTGCTGCACAGGCTCTGGAGGCTTTAGCACCCTAAAAATGGGGTGTTGGGCAGCACTGGTGCCTTGTCATACCCCAAACCAATCATGCTGTGATCCACTCCCCCCCCAGGTCCATCATGGCACAAACCACACCAGCCCTGCTGGCCAGCATGCTGCATGGAGAGCAATATTTTATTGGCAATGAAACCCCATCCCTGGGACCCTTTTGCCCTGGTGTGATGATGTTTTTATTCCCTGGCCCCGCACACAGGATTGATTGTGCCCTCAGCCACACAGGAGGGAGCAAAACCATTCCCTGTGAACCCCACACTGCTTCCAAGATCTGGGTTTTTGTGGGGAGGCCACCCCGGGATGAAAGTCCCCCTTTTTCCACAGGGTTTTCCCAGCAGAGGGACACAGACACTTTTTGTGTCTCCAGCAGCAACTTCCACACTGAATTTCTCCATTAAATTTGTGCCCCAGAAGTGTTTTCCCACCCAATGAAAAAACTATCCTGTAAACAAATCTTTATTATAGTTAATTATTTGGAGTGCAGCGTGGCCTTGGTTGCTGGGGATTGGTGCTGGAGGGTGGTAAGGTTTTCCTAGGGATTTTTTGGAAGTTTTTAGGTGGACAGGGAGGGATCTGACAGCACTGGGCCCTGGCTGCAGGCAGGAACGCACGGCAGACCCACAAGTATTTTTATCTCTCTTTTTTTTTTTTTTTTTTCTGTTTTGTTTCACTTTTCCTTTTTATTTGGACATTGCAGAAATAGCCCTGTGTAGTGGATAAAAGTGCAACATACACAATATTTAAGAAAAGGAGGAAAGAAAAAAAAAAAAACAACCTGCCTTAAGTTCTGTCAGTCCAAGTCCTGAACAGAGCCCAATCCCCGGTGCATGAGGCACCTCTTTTTTTTTTTTCCTTCCCCTTTTTTCTTCACGCACATCATGCAAAAAGAGTTGGAAAAGAAAGATTAGAAAAGATAAGTCAAAGGAAACCCCCACGAGAGATCAACCAAGCCCTAGAAAGAGCAGAGAGCCCCAAGCTGGGGAGGGAATCACTGCCCTTGGGCATCTCCAGGTGTTTGGCACTCTTGTGATTACATTAGATATTTATATATATATTTTTTTTTTTTAATACAGTCTAGTAAAGAGAAGAAACTGCCACAATATAAGGAAAAAAAATAGAACCAAGATCACTCACACTACAGACTGAATGGTAGTTAAAAAAAGCCAAGCATCCCTCTGCCCCTCCCCCCAAACATATAAAATCTGTCCCTTTGCTCACAGCAACCAAGTACAAGCTTTAAAAAATAATCCAGCAATTCTTCCTCTAGACCCTTCCTTTATAAAAGTTTTGTTGTAGTTTTTCACCCTCCCCTCCCAGCCCCTTGAGAACCTTAAAATGAAATGTATAGATATAGATTTTTAATATCATTTCCCAACATCCAAAGACATCAACATACAAAAAAAAACCAAAACCCAACCAAGTGGTATGGGAGGGGATCGGGTGGGACAGCCAAGTGCACGGATTCATTTTTGCAAGATTAAATAATGTAAACAAGGTGCCCGCTGGGAATGACCCTGCCTAGGGGGGTGCCCCCCTTTCTCTTCCACTGTCCCCCCGTTTCCTTTTACTCCCTGATCTAGCATGGCACAAGCTTCATCCCACTGAGACAAGAAATCACGAGTAATTCAGCGCCACGATGCCTCCAGCTGTCCCTCGTGCTGGTGGGGTGGGGATGGGTTTTTTTCCAATTATTATTATTTGAATTATTCTGATTCTTGCATTTGTTTCTGGGCTCTTCCTGTCTCTGGGCTGGTGAGGGTGCCTTTCCCAGTGCTTCCTCAGCACCATCACTTCAATCTTGTGGGGTTGGATTGATTTTGGTCGATAACTTGTGCCCCACCACCACCACCATCTCTTCCCCTCGGGGCCCCTCCAGCTTCAACCCAGCATCCCCGGGGAGGTTTTATACATCAGGAGGGTTTTTCTCCGTGAGATTTTGCAGCACATCATCAATCCGATCATCTTCAATAACCACTGGAAAGGAGAGGGGGGGAAAAAAACAAACAGAACCGTGAGGAATCTAGTGTCCCAGGATGGAGCTCCCCACAGCCAAGGTCTCCCCAGGGTGGTGGGCACCCTGCCGTGGCTCTGGGGGGAATCTCACTGGTGGTAAAGCTGGTGTGATGCTCCCGGGGGGGTCCTGGGACCTGCTGGTGCATCCCGGGGGACACCCGGTGCTCTTATCCCCAGGGAGGGCACCAAAACCCTAGCCTAGTGCCTGGGGTATGGTGCCGTGTCCCCAGGAAAGGTTCCTTCACCTCTACACCTTCAGGAAGGTCCCCAGGGCATGATTCCCTGTCCCTAAGGAAGGTCCCCACAGCCCAACACCCTCGGGAAGGTCCCTGGGGCACGGTGCCTGACAGCCCCCGGGGACCAGGTGCCCTGTTCTCGAGGATGCTCCGTGCATCCCAGTAAGGTCCCTAGTGCCCCGTTCCTGGAGAAGGTTCCCGGTAC
The DNA here is from genome assembly GCF_003957555.1 of Calypte anna. Lineage (NCBI taxonomy): Eukaryota > Metazoa > Chordata > Aves > Apodiformes > Trochilidae > Calypte > Calypte anna. The sequence goes on along the minus strand of NC_044266.1, from coordinate 7,646,332 downwards.
GTGATGCCCGACATCCTGCAGAGATGCCCGGTGCACCGTGCCCTGTCCCTGGGGACGGTCCCCAGTGTCCTACATCCCTGGGGAAGGTCCCTAGGACACGATGCCCCCCATCCCGGCGGGGATGCCCGGTGCACTGTGCCCTGTCCCCAGGGATGTTTCCTTGCATCCTGGGAAGGCTTTCGTTGCCCCATCTCCGGGGAAAATCCCTGGGATGTGATCCAGACATCCCGCAGGGCCCCTGGTGCATCATTACCGCTCCCCGATGATGCTCCCCGCAGCCCGGGAAGGCTCCCAGTGTCCTTCATCCCTGGGGATGGTCCCCGAGGCACGATGCCCGACACCCCTCCGGGATACCCGGCGCACCGCGCCCTGTCCCCAGGGATGCTTCCCGGTGTCCCGCATCCCCGGGGAGGTACCGAGAACACGATGCCTGACCCCGCGCCAGGATGCCCGGTACAGCTGCACCTTGTCCCCAGGGACCCTCCCCTGTGTCCCACATCCCCGAGGCCGCTCCCGCTCCCCTTTGCCCTTCATCCCGGCCGGGCTCCCTCTTCCCCCTCTCCATGGAAGATGTCGATTCCTCCCGTTTCCCGACCCGCCGGCACCCACCTCTCTTGCTGCGGCCGATCTGCCCCAGCTTGGGGGGCCGCTTGCCTTGCCCGCCGGCCAGGAGCCCGTCGGGGCCGCGGAGCCGCAGGGGGAAGGGCAGCTGCCCCACGGCCGCGTCCCCCTCCAGCTGCCCCTCGCCGTAGGGCGGCCCCTCCGACATGGGGGCGGCAGGGGGGGGGCCGCCGCCGCCGCCACCCCCCGACAGTCTCCCGGGGCGCGGGGCCCGCGGGCCCGGGGCAGCGGCGGAGCGGCCCGGGGGGGGAACGGGACGGGACGGGACGGGGGGGGGGGCGACCGCCCCGTCACATCCCGGCCCGGGCCGGCGCTACTGGCGGCTCCCGCGGCTGCGGCGGCGGCTCCGGTAGCTCTAGCGATAGAGGAGCGGGGGGCGGGACCGAGAGGAATAGGGCGGGAGCGGCACCGCCCCCGGTGGGCTGCCCCACAGCCCCGGGGATCCCCCGGGCTGCCCCGTCGGTATGCTTCGAACCCATCCTAAGGGGGTCTGAGCTGCCCCACAGCTTGATTGGGGAGCTCAGAGCTGCCCCACAGCAGCCTCGGGGAGGCCCCGAGCTGCCCCGCACCGTCCCCAGGGAACCCCTCATGAACCCTGGGGGACTCGGAGCTGCCCCGCAGCATCCAGGCTGGAGCAACTGCCCTGGAGCAACTCCCTATGAGCCCACACTACCCTACGGCATCTCCAAGGATCTCGGAGCTGCACTGCAGCATCCCCGAGGTGCCTTGCAGTATCCCTGAGCAGCCGGGAGCTGCTCCACAGCATCCCTGAGGACCCAGGATCTGCCCCACTGCCACATCTCGGGAGCCCAGAGCTGCCCGGCAGAATCCCTGGGGCTGACCCACGGTATTCCTGGGGACCCCAGAACCTGTCCCCCAGGGAGCAGGGGCTCAGCCCCACATCTGCCCGGCAGTAATGAGCTGTTGTGGAGTCCCTGGTGCTTCCTGGGGGGCTGCAAGTTGGGGGAGCAGCCTGGATGCTCTCAGCTGTGGGTCCCCAGGCCCAGTCCCTGTGTGAACCTTTCCTGGGGGTCTGTGGGAGGGCTTTGGAGCCATTGCCAGCTTCCTGTGGGGTTTTCCTGCAGCCCTCAGGATTATTGCCCAGCACAGGGAGAAAGCCTGGCCATGGGAAAGGGGGGGGGGGGCTATCATTTTGGGGCAGCCCACTGTTCAGGGCCCCTCTCGTGCATCTGCACAGCAGAGCTGGGGGAGGGGAACACAAAGTGTGGGGACAGCAAAGCTGGGGTGGAGCAGATTTCTCCAGAAATTGGGAACTCAGAAGCTTTTGGGGTTGAGTAGGACAGGGCACCCTGTGATCCTGGGGTGCTGCTCCCAGCTTCAAACCCCCCCCCCCTCCACACACACCACAGACATTTGCTGCAATCCTCAGCTCCTGGACCCCCCCAAACCCCCCGTGGCACCCCCGCCCACCCCTGAGCTGTCAGCTCCTTACATAAGGTTGCATCCACACACGAGATATTGTGGGGGGAAAACTTGGGAACAGAAGGTGAAAGGTGGGGGGGGGGCAGATGAACAGTTCCCCCCACACCAAAAACAAACAAACAGAAAAAAGGGGCATTTTTAGGCTCTGTGTGGTGGCTTCTTTCCCTGGGGAATATGGTGAGCTTCCAGCTGTATCCTCCATCCCTCTGCCTCGGAGGAGGGGGCGGGGGGGTGACATTCCGGCTGTCCCCACGGAGGGGATGAGGCTTTTTGGGGTGGCCGGTGTCCCCCCTGATGAAAAATGCAGCCAGGGAAGGAGAGGCAGAGCCTTGATAGGGCAGAAAAGGCTCCGGCCTTTAATTAATTGTGGTGTGGTGTCATCAGTAAAGCCCCCACCAAAAAAGAGGGGGGCAGGGGGAGAGGGCATGAAGCACCTGTGTGCCCATGCCCATGAATTTGGTCCCGCAGGTGTGTGAGGACAGGGCAGGGCAGGGGATGGGGGGAGGGAGCCAGCCTTTTTTTTTTTTTTTTTTTTTTTTCTTTTCCATGGCTGGCAGAAAAAAAAAAAAAAAAAAAAAAAGCCTCTAAATGTGAATTTTACAGCAGAAAATTGCTTTTTTAAGCAAAGGAGTCGGGGGGGGCTCGGCTGGGCTGATATTCAGCCAGAAGGACGGGGACACTCGGGTGCGAGGTCCAGGGAAGTCGCTGGGAGTTTCTTGTTTGTGGATTTAATTTCCACCCCGCACTTGGAGCTGCTGAGCTGAGATTGAATTCCCTGGCAGCAGCTGAAGGGCACTGAGGGCAGGGCGAGAGGACGGACATCTCCCCAGCCTGCATTTTCCTGCTCGGATTTGGGCTTTTCATGCTGGGATTTGGGGTTTTGCCGATGGGATGTGGGGTTTTCCGATGGGATTCGTGGTTTTTTCCGATGGGATCCGGGATTTGCCAGGCAATCACTGCCATCTACAGCCAGCAGCCGAGCTCTTCGCCACCTTTCCCAGCAGCGGGGTTTGGGATCAGCCAGGAAATGAAGCCTGGGGGGTTGTGTTGTGCCCAGCAGCCGAAGCAGCTTTTCGACACTGCCCGGGCAGCTCGTTAATGTTTAACGAGAGAACAACCCCTTTCCCTCTTCAATTCACTACTTTTCCAAGCAGTTTGTTTCCTTTTCCGGGCTGTTTCCCTTTCAGACACACCGGGGAGCCCCAGGGGAGCGGGATGCCGGCAGCTCAGCAGAGGAGGGTGGGATCTTCCCCCCCCAGATCCCAGGAGATGCTGAAATACTGAGAATTTCGGCTGTTCCTGCTCCAGGCTCCTTGAACAAGGGCTCCCCCAACCAACCCTGTGCTGCAAGTGAATCCTCTGTTAACTGGAGCAGCACTCTGGGTTTGCTAACCCTCCTGGGTGCAGGTTTTTGGGAAAATGGGGGAGTTGGGGAAGGGGATGTGAAGTTTGCCTGGGGAGGGCTGCAGATCCCATCCCTCCCTTTCCAGCTGGGATTAATGACCCAACACACACACACTTTTCATCCTGTTTTATTCCTTCACTTCCCATTTTTCCTCACAGCTCAAGCCAAGGTGAGAAATAGGCCACGGCCATTCCCCCTCCCCATTCTCATGTCCCAGTTGTCACAATCTGACGTCCTCAGTGATGACAAAGTGGCCCGTGTTCACACAATCCCCCCCCAAAAATCCTGTCTCAAAGCCCCCTCCCCATGGTCCGTGAGTCCCAGAGCCAGGTGCCAGTGTCACCCAAATTCTGAAGAAGCCATAATCCATGTGTTTGTTGTCCTCCCCTCCCCCGTTTTTATGAGCTGGGGGTGTCAATAGCTCCCTCCCCTTTGAACCCTGTTAAAAGTCCACCTTTTAACAGGAAAAGCTTGGAACTGCATCTCCCTTTGGAAGGAAAACTTCTGGATCAGGGGTGTGAGCCCCCCCACCAGCTGGATCAACCTCTTCCAAGCCAGATCCAAGCACCACCTACTCCCTCCCCTGCCCCCCAAAATTAACCCACCCACCCACCCCCGTCCAAGCAGCCAGGCAAGACAACCCCTTCCCCAGAGGCAGCTTTAATTCCAAAAAAAAAAACCAAACAAAAGCTTTCCGGAGGGTACTAAAGTTCAGCTGTTGTACAAAGGCACCACCCTGGCGATGGGCTGCCGGCAGATGGGGCACCTCCTGGGCTCGGGCAGAGCTCGGTAGCACTCCGTGCAAGAGCAGACGTGGCCACACTCCAGGAAGACGCAGGATTTGGTGTTGCCGAGGCAGATGACGCAGGCGTTTTTGAGCGTCTCCCCTCCCAGCCCTTCGGCGGTCGCTTCCCTCAGCAGGCGTTCCTGGGCTTGCCGGAACTCCTCCTGCATCTGCCTGAGCTGGCGCCTCTGGCGGTGCTGCCGGAACTGCTTGCGGAGGAGGTAAAGGAGGAGGGCGGAGGTGGCGAAGCCAAAGAGGAGGGTGAGGATTTTCCAAAAGCGGGCGCTGGATTCGTGTTTTTGCAGCAAAGAGTCGAAATCCCCCCCGCTGAGGTAGTAAGGCATCCCCTGCTTGGGGGGCTGCAGCTTGAGGGTGGTGTTGTCCAGCACCAGCTCCCCCACCCCCGTCAGTGTCGCCCCCACCTTCAGCATCTGCTCTGTCTCCTGGATGCCCTTGGGGCGCTCTCCGCTGATGTAGTGCCCGATGACGTCGGTGAAGGATTGGACCGAGGGGTGGAACTTCTCGTACACGGTCTCCAGGCTGAGCTCTGCAGCCTCCAGAGGCTTCATCACCCGTACAGCGATGTCACCACCTTCCTCCTGAGGGACCAGCTGGAAGGGGGTGGTGTTGGTTCTCTGGTGGATGATCTTTTCATAATCGTTCCTGGGGTAAAGGGAGAAAGCAGAACAGCAAGGGCTGAGCTGCTTCCCAACCCCTGAGGCTGGGGGAGAGGCTGCATGAGCTGAGCTGCCCCCGGAGAAGTTTGCCCGGGGGGGATAGCAGTGCTTTTTCCTCTTTTTTCCCCTCTTTTCTCTCTCTGCCCTCACCTCAAGGCTGCTGCAGCCCCTCCAGAGGCAGTGTGGGCTCCCACCAACAATAGGAGAGGATTTCAGTCCCCTTTAACCCCCCCCAGGCCTTCCTGTGGCTGCCAGAACCCCCCTGCCTGGAGGAGCAGTGCCTGCCACACACACAGCTGTGGATCTTCATACCTGATATCCCAGGAGTCCAGGCTGAAGGAGCAGCACTGCCATTTTGGCTCAGCAGCCAGGCTGCTCCTGGGACCCTCTCCAGGTCTCCTGGGTGCAGGCAGCACCCAAATCCAACTGAAGTTCTGGTTTGGATGTGTTCTTTCACTTGGGAAACCCCACCCTGAGCAACACCCTGCACAGGGGGGGTTCCTCTGTGTGCTCCTCATCTGCAGCCCTGACAGAATCTCTGAAAACCCAAACCTGCCCCATTTTGGCAGCTGTAATCATAGAATCCTAGACTGTCAGGTTGGAAAGGACTTCAAGGATCATCGGGTCCAACCTTTCTAATACTGTTGATGTGAGATGTCGTAGCACCTCATCCAGCTGTGACTTCAAACTTCCCAAAGAATCCCTTCCCCTGGGAGACCATTCCAGTGCCTGTCTCTCCTCAGGGTCTGATGGGGTCCAGGTCTGGGGTACCTTGGTGCTTGTAGTCATTTGAGGGGGTCTGTAAGCTGGGTACTGGGGGGGTGGGGCACCTACCAGAGGTGGGTGGTTCGGTTCCACACCATTTTGTGCTCCTGCAGTGTCAGCCTCTGGACCACTCCCTTGCAGTTCTCCACAAACTGGCTGCTCAGGGTCTCCTTCACGGACCTGACCACACCTGGGTGACAAATCAGAACCACGTAGTTGATTTTCTGCTCTGCTTTATGTCATGCTCTGAGAGCAGGAGCCATGGCTGGTGGTGCCTGAGGGGGGAGCTGAGCTGGGCAGGGCAGGGCAGGGGATGCTGTGTGCCTCCACTTCAGCAAAGCTCTGGACACCATCTCCTGTAACATCCTCAGAGAGAAGCTCAGGAAAGGTGGGTTGGTTCCTTGAGGGTGCAGTGAGGTGGGTTGGGAACTGCCTGAAGGGCAGTGCTTGGAGGGTTGTGCTCACAGAATCACGGGATGCTATGGGATGGAAGGGACCTTAAAGATCATCCAGTTCCAACCCCCCACTGACAGTAGCAGCACCCTGGAGAAACCCGCCCGGGTGAGGAACCTTCCCCCACTGCCCCGCTCCAGGCCCTGCCCCTACCTTCGATCACAGCGTAGGGCACGCATCGCCCCGGAGCTTCCAGCAGCACCGCTCGCAGGTCCCCATCCAGCCGGAGCCTCCTGGCGCCCTACAGGGAGGAAACGGAGGCCGTGGCTCAGCCACCGGAATCAGGCCGCAGGTCGGGCCCGGCCCCGTGCGGGCCGCTCCGGGGGCCCCTGGCACCCACCTCCAAGCCGCGGGCGACGCGGGCCTTCTGCCGGTACACGGAGTAAAAGAGGGCGGTGAGCGCCGTGCTGGCTGCCAGCAACGCGGCCTGCGTGGCCGAGGGCCGCCCGCCGCCCTCCATGGCTGCCGTTACCGCGGCAACAGCCTGCCGGCGCTCTGTGATGACGCAGGTCGCGGCGCTCTGCCTGTCCGCACCGCCACCATAGAGGCGCGGTCCGCCGGGGCCGCTGCTGCTGCTGTGGCTGGAGGGGAGCGAGCGGCCACGAAGCGCTCGGAGCTCCCCCTAAAACAGCCTCGTTGGGGGCCGGAGGGGCCCAGGTCCCGCACCCGCCAGGCCTGGGAGGGGGCCTCGGGGTGGGGGAAGGTGGAAATCCCGGGGGGCAGTGGCGGGGTGCAGGCCTGTACCCAGCCCTGCCTTGGGGCATGGGGGAGGCTCAAACCCCGGCCCCTCAAGGACTCGGGAGAGGGGGGGGGGTTGGCCCAAATCCCAGCCGGGCCTCAGGTTCTTGGTGTTAGAATCACAGAATCATAGAACTGGCTGGGTTGGAAGGGACCTCAGAGCTCATCAAGTCCAACCCTTGATCCACTCCCCCCGTGGTTCCCAGCCCATGGCACTCAGTGCCACATCCAGGCTCTTTGGAAAGATCTCCAGACACGGAGAATCCACTACTTCCCTGGGCAGCCCATTCCAATGCCTGATCACCCTCTCCAGAAAGAAATTCTTTCTCATCTCCAACCTAAACCTCCCCTGGCACAACTTGAGACCCTGCCCTCTTGTCTTGCTGAGAGTTGCCTGGGAAAAGAGCCCAACCCCCCCCTGGCTCCAACCTCCTTTCAGGGAGTTGCAGAGAGTGATGAGGTCTCCCCTGAGCCTCCTCTTCTCCAGCCTCAACACCCCCAGCTCCCTCAGCCCTTCCTCACAGCAATTCTGCTGGATCCCTTCACAGCCTCCTTGCTCTTCTCTGGACCTGCTCCAGCACCTCAATCTCCTTCCTGGGCTGAGGGGCCCAGAACTGGACACAGGACTCGAGGAGTGGCCTCACCAGAGCTGAGCACAGGGGCAGATGTCGAATGCCCCCAGGGCTCTGGGGTGGGGGTCACTTCCCCCCTCTCTCCCCGAGTTTGGGTGGGTGGGGGCTGCGAATCGAGCAGGGACTGCAAAGCTGTGGGGCTGTCGGGCCAAAGCTCTCCCCTCATAGTCTGGAGGGGGGGTGTCTGCCCAACCCCAGCCCTGCAGTGCCTCTGACAAGCGGGGTTAAACCCTCAGAGGGATGTGGGGCAGCTGCACCCCATGGCCCCCCAAAAGCTCTCCTGCCCCCCTACATTGCGGGGACACAGCACAGCCCCATTTTTAGGGTCTTTCTCCCTCACCTCATGCAGGGCTGTGCTGGGGGGGAAACAAGCCCCCACTCCCCCCACCTGGCCCCTCACCAACATTCATTCTGGGGAAGCAGCACAAGGACTGGGGGGGGGAAAACAAATTGGTAAATTTTTAAAAAAATGATTAATGTTTAGGGCCTCGGCGCTGCATTTGGGGTGGAGGGTGAGGGTCTGCAGACCACACCCGCTCTCTGCTAGGGGTCTGAGGGGCCAAACCCCCATCGCAGCCCCCTCACCTGCTTCCCCCCCCCCCAAAGTTCTATATTTAAGAGCCCGTGTTGCCATGACAACGCGTTGCGGCTCTCCTCAGCCCTCGGTGCCGCAGGGAGGGTGCGGAAAGCGCTGGGGAGACCCCCGCAGTCCTCCCCACCCACTTCTCCAGCTTGGCTTTGCTTTCCAGGGGTAAATTTGGTATAAACCATACCCCCCCCCCCAAAAAAAAACAAAAAAAAAAAAAACAAACAAAAACAAAACAACAACAACAAAAAACCCACCACCAAAACCCAACAAGAAAACCAAAAAAACCCAAACCCCCCACAGCTGCCAAGCTTAACTCTTCCTTTCCCGTTTGTCCAGGCGAGACACAGGCGCTGCTGACACCACCAGAAATCGATTCCATTTATTAGGGCTGCCGCAGAGGAAGCAGGAGAGGAGGCTCGTGTGGCGAGGGAGGGGTGGGTGCTCCTGGCAAAAAAACCAAAGCCACCACTTTGTCCGGGTTTGTCCCCGAGGAGGGTCCGACTTGGCCTTGGGGTGTCAGGAGGGCCACCCCCCACTCCCCCCCCCCAAAACAGGGTGACCCCGCTGCTCAGCAGGCCGGGGGTCGGGGGCCGCGCAGGCTGCACCCCCCCATCTCCCTGGCCAGCCGCAGCACGGCGGGGCCACCCTCCCCATGGGGTGTCCCGGGGCTGAAGGCTGCCACCTCCTCCTCCTCCTCCTCCAGGATGGAGCTGAGGCGGGGGGCAGAGCGGGTCCTCTCGGCGGGTGGGCGGTAGGGACATTTGGCGTTGAGCAGGCGGCGGAGGGGAGCCAAGGGGACGATGGACTCCCCCAGGAGCTGCTGCTGGACGTGTCGGAAATCATTCTGCCTCTTGAGCCTCTTGAACTCGCTGAAGGCTGCAGAGGAGGTCTGGTAGAGGAGCAGGGCCATGGCTCGGGCTTTGTCGGCTTTGGGGAGCAGGACGGCGTGGCAGCGCAGCACCACCGCCTTGTTCTTCACCTGGTGCCGATAAACCCAGGCGAAGATTTTCGGGTGCCGGCGGTCGGCTGCGCAGTAAGTGATGCGGTGCAGGAGGTACGCGTGGCCCGGCCGGCGGGTCCCTTTCTCGCAAGGGGTCATCCGGATCCCTTGGGGTCCCAACGTCAGCTTCATCTTGGCCCCGCCGGCCCCGCCGTCGCTTTTAGCCCAAATCTTGCTTACCGCCTCTTCCGTGCAGCCCTCGCCTTTGGCGTGCAAGGTGACGGCGTTGCCCAGGTACCTCACCGTGTAAGTCGGGTCCTCCTTGTTCAGCTCCACTTTCTGCCTTTTCCCTCGGAAGACGCTGCCCAACCTTTCCAGCGGGCAGTCGGGCAAGAGATCCGGGCAGGAGCGGAGGAAACCGGCCAGCAGAGCCGCGTAGCTCAAGCCCGGCCCCAAGCTCTTCCCTTTACACTTACGATCGTTTTCCACCAGCACAAACTTGCTCCGGCGCCAGGGCAGCATCTCCACCCCCCCGCTTCTTTACCCCCCCCCCCCACCACAAACCCTTTTGCAGAAGAAACCCCCACCCAAACCACCCCAAAAACAAGCTGGATGGGGGGTGTGTTTGTGGGGGGGGTGGGTGGGTTTCGGGGGAGGTTATCCCCACACCCCCCACCCACCCAGGGTGGTGGTGGTGGGGGGATATGCCCCTACCCTGGAGTTCAGCGCTGTATCCCCCGCCGCTGTCAACCCCCGGAGGAGGAGGAGGAGGAGGAGGATTCGGGAGATGCTTTGACCGAGAAGAATCGCCCAGCTCCGGGAGCTGCCGCCTGCCTTTAGCTGCGGGAACAACGGCTGCGGGGACGTGGAGATCCGGGGGGGGCTGGGGGGGCTGCTCCACCTCCCTGCACGTCGCCCCGGACGCACGCTTCGTGCTCAGGCAGGGAGATGAAGATGCTGGGGGAAAAAAAAAGGAAATTACACGCACATCAGCTTCCCCCTTCCCTTCAGGCAGCAGCCAGACCCCCAACCTGCATTTGGGAGCTGGGGGGGGAGGGGGAACCAGCGCAGGATCCAGAGGGATGATTTCTAGGGAGGATCAGACTGTGTCATGAGAAGAGGGGGGGAAAAGAAAAAAAAAAAAAAAAGAAAAAAATGTTCTCTCCCCAAACCTGAGCGTTGCACAAGAGATCTGCAGATCTGCCAGTTTCATTTCATTCTTTGCTCCAGAATCCCCATTTCTCCCCTCACAAATTGAGCTTTTGGCTTTTAACCTGTTGCTTTTAAGCCCAGCTGAGTTGCCAGGGGAGAAGGGAGAGGCAGGGATTTTGGGGATTGATTTTTTGGGGGAGTGCTGCGAGGTGCCAGCAAGATTTCAGCCCTGCAGTGAGGGTTCAGGCTGTTCAGGAGTTCACCTCCTTCAGCTCAAACCCTAATTTCTGCTTTTTCCCCCCCCCCCCCCCCCCCCCCCCCATTTTTACCATCTGATGGGTGCAGCGGGGTGCCCCACTACTTTCAGGGACCCTCATAGAGGCTTTGGCTGCCTTGGGAGGGGAGAGGGGTAAACTGACAGCGTTTGGTCCCAATTTTAAACCATTATTTTAGGGTTGCAAACCTGAGCAGGCTGTTGCAGGGAGGTGGAAGCCATTTCCCAGTTTTTCTATGGTTTGTACGAAGCAACTGCAGCCTTGAAATAGCATTTTCAGAGGCAGGCAGCACCCACCCCACTGCTCTGGCTGCCACCACTTCACAGGTAATAGCAATAATACAGAAGAATGCCAAAACCACAGAAAACTGTGGGACTTTTGGGGAGAGTTTCAGCTTTTTCCTGTGTTTTGGGGTGTGTGCACTGGAATGGTTTTGGGGAGGTGGCAATTAGTGAATTAGTGCAAATGAGGAAGGTTTGCATCCACACCAGCTTTAGTCTCTCATTATTTCTGTTCTTGCCCTCAGTGACAGAGGGAAAGACTTGTTAGGTAATTCCTCAGCATCCAAGGTTTAAAGCCAGCCCCAAACCCCCAAACCTCCTTTTTTTCTTTTTTCTTTTTGTAGATCCCACATTATTTAGGAGGGAGGGGTCTTGCTGCTCTGGTCTGATGTGCCTCACACCAGGTGCCCTGGGGCTGCTTTTCCTTTTTTTCTCCCAGATTTTGAGTGGATTCTTCCATGTAATGGGGCTGTGGGCATGGGAGCATCATTTCAGGTGGAAAACAACCAGAATTTCCACTTCAAAAACTGAAAAAAAAAGAAAAAAAAAAAAAAAAAAAAAAGCTGTGAGCTGTTTCAGGGCTGGCAGTTCCTAGCTGCCTGTCATCAGTAGGTTTCAGAGTGAACAAGCCCCTGCACAGTGCGGAGGAGGCAGCTCCCTCGGCTGTTCCCAAAGACAGCAGGGATCTCAGCCGTGGTCCCTTGGGGCACTTGTGGTCCTCTCACTGCCCCACGCTCCTTTCTTGGTGTTGAGGCCACACCAGAGGCCACGGCCGACTCAGGTCCCACATCCCAGCCTGTTTGTGGCTTGTCAGCAATGCCCCAGCACCAAGATTTGCTGGCAAAACCGTCAAGTTAAGGTCAAAATCCTCCCCAAATCCAACAGTCTGGACACAGATCACTACAATGAACCAACAGGGGCAGTGACATCCTTGCAGACAGAAAATGGGGCATGAAGCTCCTCCAGCAAGCGGGGAAAGGAGCAATTTGCTGATCCTGGAAGCAGTTTATCCCATGGGGGGGACGATTCCACAGAACCACTGGCTGAAATTCGAGGCTGAGCGTCACCAGGGTCTCTCCAAATGAGCTTTTATCCCCTCTGTCCTCAGGCAGCAGTTAAGAGACCTGGGAATGTCATCTCTATACCTTTTTCTTACCTGTTACCCATCCAGTTAATTTATTTCTTTTACTCTCACCCATCAGGACCTGTCATCCCCTGTCCCCACCCCCTAATCCCAACCCGGGAGTGATTTAATAACATTTTTCTTTCCCATGGAGCCACACAACCAGTTTTTCCACCCAAAAGGAAAAACAAAACAAACCCAGAAACAAAACCGAAACAAACCACTCGGGTGGAAAAACGCTCTGCTGGGACAGAGCAAACAGGTACAAAACTCGAAAAAAAAATTAAAAAAAAAAAAAAAAAAAAAAGGAGAGGATACATTGGGGGAACAAAATGAGGTGGCAGGAGGAAGGGGTTGGGTGTGAGGGACCCCCTGGTGCTTTGGAGCTGCTCAGTGGATGTGCCCCGGGGCGTTCTCCCGACCAGCCCAAGCAGCCCGTGTTCTCCAAGCGAGGAAATCTTTAACCGCGGCGTCAGCAGCAGGAGAGGCGGGCAGGAGCAGGCATGGAGGGTGGAGGGCAGCAGCCGAGGCCCCCGGACCAGCCCCCCCGGGAACACCTCCAGCTCCTGCTGCACCGCAGCCGGGAAGCCAAAAACTGCGCCTATTGCCCCTACAGCCGCTTCCCGGTGGGCGCCGCTCTCCTGACTGCTGGTGGGGAGATCTTCTCCGGTAAGCTGAGGCTGAGGCTCCTGCTGGGTTTTGGGGTCTTAAAAAACGTTTTAGGAGTGCAGGGAGGTCAGTTTGGGGTGCGGGTCCCGTCCCCCTCCCCTCCAGATGAGTCTCCGCAGACGCCGTCCCCGGGCGAGGCAAAGATCTCGACGGGCGAGAAAAAAGTGGGGCACGAAATAGGGAATGAGTTGGAGAGATGGGGTTGTGGAGTGCTTGGGGAAAAGGGACTTTCTCGGCCAATTCTCCCCCTTCAAAGAAACAAAGTTGCCAAGTGGTGGGGCTTGGGGGGATGCTGAAGGGGCTCTGGGGGTTTCCCCACAGGGTGCAACGTGGAGAACGCCTGCTACAACCTGGGGGTGTGTGCCGAGCGTACTGCCATCCAGAAAGCCATCTCCGAAGGACACACCAGCTTCAGGGCTATGGCCATCGCCAGGTGAGGAGTGAGCACGGTGGGGGACAGGGTGGGGGACAGGGGGAAACCCCCCCACATCCCCATCTCCTTTGCCCAAGGGGCAGAGTCTGCTGCAGCAGCTCGGGGGTTTGGGGGAAGGGGGGTGGGTTGTTATGTGGGTTTTGAGAGGAATTGGGGGGAGAAATGGATTGTGGCTCTGTATCTGTCAGTGTGAAGGTCTTCTGCACGTGCTCTCCCCTTCCAACCTGAGACTGAGCTCTGTGCCCTTATCCTTTGGCAGTGACATGGGGGACTTCATCACACCCTGTGGAGCTTGCAGACAAGTGATGAGAGAGGTGACGGACCCCAGGCATCGACCCAGGCATCTCCCCCAGACCCTTTGCCCCCAGGCCCCAAGCATCACCCTCAGACCCCAGACATCTCTCCCCTGGCTCCCAACATCTCCCCCAGACCCCAGACATCTCTCCTTACCCCAGGGATTGCAGCCTCCCACTTCCATCCCCATCTCCAGGCTCCTCACATTGCCGGATCCACTGGGAAAGGGATGTTCCTCCCTGTCTCCACAAGAAGGTCCCCGATGGTGCCCAGTGGTAATTCATTAACTCATCTTCCCCAGAGGAGTTTATTCCTCCTGGGAGCTACTGGGTGCATAGTTTGGCCCTGGAGCCATCACCTCAGCTCTTCCAAGCCCAAAAATGAGGGTTTTCCCATAAAAAAAAAGGGGTGAGGGGGTGGTGGTTTTCCCCACAGAGCCCATCCCATGGGCATCCCAGCACCCTCTGCCTATTTTTTGGTGGTTAAAATTTAACAGGTTGTGGGGGCTCAACTCAGAGGCTGGAATTGTAAAGTTTGGAGGCACCAGGGCTCCCCCTGGGTGGGTGGGGAATGACTAAAACATAGGATCTCAGCCCAAACATACCCCATGGGGCAAGGTATGCTGAAAAGCCCACCCCGAAATATATGCAATAGAGGGGGGATGCTCCTAAAAAAAATAGAAACTGCACAAATTAAAAGGATTAATTGAATAATTTAAGGGAGATTTTCATCAGTAACTTCTCCCCCCCTTTCTCCTCTAGTTTGGCACTGACTGGGACATCTATCTGACCAAAGCTGATGGCACCTACATTGTCAAGAGGCTGGAGGAGCTTTTGCCATTCTCCTTTGGCCCTGAGGACCTCAAAAAGATGTGAACAACGTGGCCACCACCATCCTGGGACCTTTAGCAGCAGGGGAGGACAGTTTTCTCCAATTTCTCTGGCGAGTAAGAAGATTTTTTGGGGGACAACTGCAATGGGAAATGTGTTTGTAGTTTGTTAAGCAACCCATTCCTCTCATCTTCTGATTCAGTGCTGGTTCCTTGGCTCACTCTTGGGACATAGTGAAAGTAAGTAATGGAAATTCTGTTATTAGAAAAAAAATTATCCTGGCTGTTGCTGTCATGGAGGGGATGTTTACAGGTAGAGAAGGAACTGATACACAGCTCCAACTTGTTGGTACAGAAAGCACTTCTTGAAGCAGGCAAAATCATTGCTTGGGAAAAGGTTGAATTCTTCAGCTGGAAATGGGAAGGGAAAAGGACAATCTCCATCCACTCTGGCAGTAATTAATCAACCAGCTCAGGCTGGCTGATTTGCTGGACCTGGGCAGTAACCACACTGAGCTGTACTTTGCTCATTTCTCTCTGGCTTGTTTTTGCTTTTATTCCATTTGTGTGGAGGAAGATGGATGAAAGGAGCTTTGGGGTCTTCTGGAGGGTTTTTCTGTCCCCAGAGCCATGCCCTTTGCTTGTTTGTACTATTAATTTAATTATGCACAATGAAAAAAAAAAAAGTGTTAGCTTTCCCCACCAGTGCTGAGCAGGGCATTACCACCTGTGCCCAAGTGAAATAAAAGCAATCCTGGTTTATCTCCTGCAGTTAAAACAAATGATGGGCTCTGGGGAAGGGGGATGCCCTGGGGCTGGCCAGGAGAGGACCAGGACACCGTGACAGCCACCGTGTCCTCTGCTCCATGCCCTGCCACACAGGAGGCACCCCCAGCACTGCACCAGGCTGTACCTTGGCTGCACTTTGCCCTGTGCCCTGCACCAAACCGTGCCCTGGCCATGTCCCCAGCTCTGTCTGGCTTTGCACCAGGCTGTATCTTGGACATTCCCAGGGCTGGGAGCTGCTGGTGCCCTGCTCCATGTCCAACCATGCACCGGGCTGTGCCCTGGCCCTGCGCAAGGCTGTGCCCAGCTGGGTCTTGCCCTGTTCTGCTCTGGGCCAAGTTCTGGTCCATGCCCTCACCACGTCTGGTCCATGCACAAATCACGTTCTGCTTTTAGATGGGATATTATGAGAAGTTTTTCACCACAGGGGTTGTCAGGGCCTGCCTGAAGATGCTGTACCGAGGGCCGTGGGTTAGTGGTGGCCTTGGCAGTGCTGGGGGAAAGGTTGGATCGGCTGATCTTAAACTGTTCTGTGGCCCTGTGCCCCGAGCCGTGCTCTGGCACTGCCCTGCCGCACCCTGGGCGGAGCACAGAGCAGGCGGAACCGTGCCCGGAACCGTGCCCCGCACTGCCCCGGGGTGTGTCCCGGGTCCTGCCCCGCATTGCTACAGGTCTTGTCCTGGGTCTTATACCGCATTGTCCCGGGTCTTTTCCCACATTGTCCAGGGTCTTGTCCCAAGTCTTGTCCCATACTGCCCTGGGTCTTGTCCCAGGTCTTTTCCCATGCCTTGTCCCGTGTTGCCCTGCAGCTTGTCCCACATTGTCCCGGGTCTTGCCCCACATTATCCCAGCTCTTCTCCCGGGTTTTATCCCACCCCTTGTCCTCCACTGCCCCGGGGCCTGTCCCACATTGTCCCGGGTTTTATCCCATCCCTTGTCCTCCACTGCCCCGTGTCTTGCCCCGCACTCTCACGCCTCTTCTCCCTCTTACCCCGCTCCTGCCCCGCTCCCCTCCCCGCCTCTCTCCAGAGCCGAGGCCACGCCCACTGCCAGCGAGACCACGCCCCATGCAAACAAACCACGCCCCCTTTCCAGCAGGCCCCGCCTCCAGCTAGCACCCACTGCCTCCGCGCTTAAGCCCCGCCCCAACCCATTAAGCCCCGCCCCTCTCCTTACGCCCCGCCCCCCGCTGCCGCCCGGGCCGCCATGTCGTTCCGCCTGCTGCTCTCCCGGGCTTGGCGGCTGCTGCCGCGCTGCCGCCTTCCCCCTCCCCGCGTTCCCCGCCCCGACCCCGGTCCCGGTCCTGGTCCTCGTCCCGATCCACCCTCCGCCCCCCGGTGGCCATGGCTGTCGTGGCTGCCAGCCGCCCGCCGCTTCTTCCTTCGGGCTCCGGCCAGCGAGATGGCGGCTGTGGCGCGGCGGGGCCGCGGCGGGGTCTGCCTGGCGCTGGTCATGGCGCTGGGGCTGGTGGAGCCGCGGCTGGAGGAGCAGCGGCGGGCTGAGGCGGCGTGTAGGCACATCCAGGTGAGGGGTACCCCGCGGGGAAGGGAGGGGACAAAGTGGGGGGGTGGGTGTGGGGGCTGGTGCGGGACCCCCGGCCTCCCCCTCAAGAGATCCTCCGCAAAGGGAACGGGGCTGTGGGGACCCCCTCAAACACCTGCGGTGCAGGGAGCCCCTCGGGCACCCCTCGTGAAAGGAACTGGAGGGATTTATTGCTGTGGGGGAACCCCCTCAGCCGCCCCCAGAAGGAGATGGGGGGGGCCCTTACTACGGGAGAGCCTCTCAGGTACCCCCCATAATAACCATAGGGGTGGTCCTGGCTGTGAGAAGCCCCTCGGGCACCTCCTGCTCCCCAGAAATAAGGTACTGGGAAGGCTCCTGGTCAGCAGCCCCTCACCACCCCAAAGTGGATACTAGGAGGTCCTCACTGTGAGGGTCCTGACTCCCTTCCACCCCCCAAAGGGAGGGGGCCAGGGCCCTTCCGTGGGGGTCTCATGTCCCAGGAGGCTGTCAGGGACCTCTGGGCTGTGTCCCCCCTCCCTGGGGCACAGGGGAAGCTGTGAGGCCGGGCTGGCAGGACACTGGGGACAGATGGTGCTGAGTAGGTTCAGGAGTAAAAAATAGCTTTGGTGTTCCCATCCAGCTGTCACCTGGGACAAACACATTCCTGCTGAGGTGCTGCCTTTCCCGGAGCTCTCAGGATCCTGGACAGCCTTCCTGTCCTTTGCTTTCTCTTCTCTGCTCTCTCCCTCCCCTCCTATCTCTCTTCAGCCAACCAACCAAGCACTGCTGGTACTCAACAAAAAACTCAGGCCATTGTTTTTCCACCTGTTGTTGCTCCTAATTGGATTTTCTTTTAAAATGCAATTTGCCCAATTTGTTTGTGGAAGAAGGAAAAAAGTGTAATATCTTATTTCTTTTTAGCAGTACTTAGAGTTGTCTTTACAAAGCTTATTTATGCTCTGGGTTGGCAACTGACTCCCCTCCCCATTCCTCTTCTTCCCAGGCACCTACAGCACCCTCAGGAAGGGTACTTTGGGCAGGTTGTTTTAGGGGAAATCTGTTCCAGCTAAAAACATATGGTCTGCAAATTATTTACCTTGTGGTTAGAGCAATTTGAGCTTTAGTGGTTGGGGTCTGATGATGGTTTCCAGATTGAACCAACCCAATGGGAAGTGTGATACCACTTAAACAGTGCAGAGGTTCTCCCTCCTTGGGAATAACTGAGCGGGTTTTTGAGCGTTGTCTTTTTTTTCTTCCTTTCAGACAGTGTTTGTCAGAAAGAACAAGCCTCAGAAAGATCCCTTGAGCTCCTTCCACTGGCAGGGCTTCAAGCTAGAGGAATATCTCATCGGCCAGCCCCTGGGGAAGGGCTGCAGTGCTGCTGTCTATGAAGCAGCCATCCCTTTCTCTCCTCGGGGACACGTAGAGAGCAGCCACCTCACTCAGCAGGATCATGGCTTGGCTGAAGAGGAGCCCGTGGTGAAGCACCAACCCAAAAAGGCTTTTCCTTTGGCTATCAAAATGATGTGGAACATTTCAGTAAGGAAGCTAAGTCTTTCCACTCCTTGTCTGTCACTTGAAAATGTTTGTCTGAAGTGTTTTTAACACCTCAGGGTTGGAAGCTCAGTATGTAGCACACAAGGAGCATGTCAAAACAAAGCTGTTGAGCAGTCCCCCAGCAGGGGAATTAGCATTTGTCATTCTTCTGGAATCAGCACTGAGACCTGCAAGGTGGTGGTGTTGGTTGTTGAGGTGATGTGTTCTGGCAGGAAAGCACTGGAGAAGGTTGTAAGAAGAGGAAGCTGCTGCCAGCAGTGCTTCCAGAGCTAATGTCTGTGTCAGGAGAACAATCTTTTCTTCTAACACTGTGGCCAAGGTGTGAGTCAGTGGTAGATTTTTCAAGTACTTAATTGTCTTCTCTGGTGTTCAGAGTAGGGAAGGGACTTCAGTTCAGTCCCAGCTGAACTAAATACAGAGACAGTGCCAGCACTGCTGGGTGAGAAGCTCACCATGAGCTGGCACTGTCCACTGCCAGCCCAGAAACCAGTGGTGTCCTGGGCTGTATCCAGAGAAGGGCAGGGAAGGGATTTTCCCCCTCTGCTTCACTCTGGGGAGAAACTCTGCAGTGCTTGGTCCTGCTATGGGATGCCCACCACCAGAATTACACAGAGCTGCTGGAACCAGTGCAGAGGAGGCCCTGGAGCTGCTGGGAGGGCTGGAGCAGCTCTGGAGCCAGGCTGAGAGAGTTGGGGGTGTTGAGGCTGGAGAAGAGAAGGCTGCAATGGGGAGACCTTAGAGCACCTTCCAGTGCCTGAAGGGGCTCCAGGAAAGCTGGGGAGGGACTTGGGACAAGGGCCTGGAGGGATGGGATGAGGGGGAATGGCTTGGAACTGGGAGAGAGAGGGGAGATTGAGGTTGGAGATGGGGAAGAAATTGTTTGTTGTGAGGGTGCTGAGCCCCTGGGTGCCCAGGTTGCCCCAGAAGCTGTGGCTGCCCCATTCCTGGCAGTGTTGAAGGCTGGATGGGGCTTGGAGCACCCTGGGCTGGTCGGAGGTGTCCCTGCCCATGGCAGGGGGTGGGACTGGGGGGGCTTTAAGGTCCCTCCCAACCCAAACCTGTCTGGGATTCTGTTACGCTATGCTCAGTTCCCAGTCTGTATCAGGGCTGGGTGACTCCCAAACTTCAACCCACCTGGGCTGTCCCTGCTGTTGCAGGCTGGATCATCAAGTGAAGCCATCCTGGATGCCATGGGCCGGGAGCTGGTTCCAGCCACAGGTGCTGCCCTAGCTGGGGAATACGGAGCCACCTCCGGACGCAGGTACAGTCCTGATGGACATGCTGGGGCTTCTCAATTGCTGGTAGGCTATTTTTACCCATCAATTAATTTTTCAGCATCTGTTCTGTTGAGGAGGTGGCCAGAGGTTTCTGTGGGTGCTCAGCACCCATGTGGGAATGACACACCAGGGTCTGGAGGTTGCTGTCTGGGTTCTTTCCAACCCAGTGGTTTCCAGGAATATTTGCTTACAGGGCATTCCTATAATCTGTCCATAACACTCTCATCTGTCTCATAATGCTCTATTCACTGCAGAATAAATATGTTTGCACGGTTCTTTGGAACTCTTTGGTGGGCAGGACAGGCTGTGCTAATGAAAAGCCATTTCAGCAATTAGGGAGATGTGCCAGGCTGCCCAGGGCAGTGGTGGAGTCACGATCCCTGGAGGTGTCAAAAAAACATGTAGATATGGTACTTCAGAACACAGTTAAGTGGGCATGTGGTGTTGGGTTGAAGGCTGGACTTGATCTTGGAGAACTTCTCCAGCCTTAGTGATTCTATGTGATCAATCAGAACTGACCTGGAGATTGGTTTCATCTTTTTTGCAGAAAACCTGTCCTGGGGAGGAAGAAGTTGCAGCCTCATCCAAATATAATCCAGGTGATCCGAGCGTTCACATCCTCTGTCCCTTTGCTGCCTGGAGCCTTTGCAGATTATCCTGATGTTCTTCCACTGAGCCTGAATCCCAGAGGGATTGGCCACAGCCGCACTCTCTTCTTGGTGATGAAGAAGTAGGTAGAGAGAGAGAAGCTCACTATGTGGTCCTGGCTCTTTGTGGGGCTGTGTGTGCTGCTGCACAGGTCCTTGCAAAGCTCTTGCCTCAGATCTGCTGCCAAAAAGCAAGAGTCTGCTCCTGGAAATGCCTCCTGAGACCCCCTCCAAGTCCATAAGATTTTAACTCTTCTTTGATGACAAAACCAAGATGTTCTTTTTTAATAATTGCCCTTTGTGACAGTGAGAAATGAGGAGCTATTTGCCTGCTCTTCTAAGTCTGACCTTCAGCCCTAGTCTGAACACATCCAGAGATGGTATTAAATCAGAAATGAGATTTATTACTTGGCATCTCTGGCTGTCTCTGCTGGGTTTTGGCTGAGGTGCTGACAGACAAGCACCCTCTTGTTTCCCACCCAGGACTGGAGAAGGGCTCTGTCCTCTTCCTCCTGATGAGCACATCTCATTTTGCTCACATGAGCCACATTATTAATCTGCCTCCATCTTCCATTCTAAATATAAGCTCAGAACAGAAAAACGCCTGTGAGCCTGCTGGCTGTGTACCTGCAGCCCCTTGCCATGCTGGCTGTTTTATTCACAGTGGTCAAACTCAGCCACTGCACAAAGAGCACTGCAGATTTGTTGGTGGGTGGTGTGCCAAACAGGATTTGAGAGTACCAGAGAGGGGGACCTTTGCCCAGGTGAGGTTGGGAGGCACCTTGGAGGTCAGGAAGAATTTGTCCAGTGTCCCTAACCAACCAGCACTGAGGTTCAACCACAAGCAGTAAGCTTCCAGGATGCTAATTCCAAGTTTTTTTCCTTGTTCTGACTTAGTTACCCATGCACCCTCCGCCAGTACCTGAGTCAGACAAGTCCAGATGTTTGTCTCTCCACGATGATGATTTTGCAGCTCTTGGAAGGTGTAGACCATCTTGTTCGACATGGAATAGCCCACAGAGACCTGAAGTCTGACAACATCCTGGTTGAATTTGATTCTGGTATGTAGTCACAGAAGGGGTGGAGTTGGGTCAGTATTCAGGGAAGTCTTTACCCAGCTAGGAGTCTGGGGGGAAAAACAAGCATCAGACCCTTTGAAGAAACTCGGGTTGATGGTGCCAGAAGTGTCATTGCTTCAGGCTCTTGGCTCTGTCCTCTCTCATCAGCCAAATAGCACAGGGTGGTTCTTAAAATCCTACCAGGTTCATAGTGCTGTGCCCTGGGAGGATGAAACATCAGCTGGATGGCAAGGGAACAGACAGTGTCAAAGCCAAAAGCAGTTCTTCATTGTCCTGTTCTCCTGCCAGCCTTTCTAACTGAGATTTTAATTACCTGATCTTTTTTTCAGTATGATTGAGATTCAGATACTTAGGAAGCAGTAGCAGACAGCCAGATCTGTGTAATTAAAGGTTTTGCTACAGCAGACATGAAAGGTTTTCAGTGAGACTAATGCCAGCCTGTTTTCCTTGAAGGAAGAGCTGCTCTGGAGCCATCCTGAATGCAGTTAGGAATGATCTAAAGCATTGATTTTTCCCTGTTGGAGTCTGGAGATAAAATGATTCAGTTTTGGCTTGTCAGCAGGACAAGAACTATGAACTAATGCAAAGTTTCTCCAGCCCTTTGCTGTAGTTCAGTGTATATCTGTTTGTTGATAATTTTTACTGTAGATAAAAACAGAGGGGAAAAATGGATGCATTCTTCCATCATGGATCAGCCTTTAAGCTTGTGTGTCTTCAGTTTTGTGGGATTGATGATGTTTTGTGAGATCCACATTGTACAGGGAGCAGTAAATATCCTCCAGAGAGGAAATGGAATGACAAGTTTTATTAAAGCAAATATTTCACCTAATAACCCAGAAGAGAAGCAGGAGCTCTGCATGTGGTTGTGCTGATTCCTTGGGGTTTTGCAACTCCTCCTGCTCTGGTGTCCCTGTGGTATGGTGTCTGCCACAGCCAGATCCCCCCTCAAAGTGGACACTAACTGCTGGCCCTGTCTTGTTTGCAGCTGGCTGTCCCTGGCTGGTGATCACTGACTTTGGGTGCTGTTTGGCAGATGAAAACATTGGCTTGAAGCTGCCCTTCACCAGTGCCTATGTGGATCGAGGTGGCAATGGCTGTCTTATGGCACCTGAGGTAAATCTCCCTCTCAGAACCATTTGGGTTGCTGCTCGTCCTGCTGGTGGGACTAAAAACTTTCAGCCCCAGCTGGGGAGAAACTTGATAAAAGCCAGAGCTGTGTCCCAGCTAAAACCAGCGATGGAGGAGGTATGTCCTGATGTGAGTTATGCTTGCTAATCATAGAATCATTAAGGTTGGAGAAGACCTCTTAATATCATCAAGTCCAACCATCATCCCAACCCCACAGTACCCACCAAACCATGTCTTGAAGTGCCACCTCCACGTGTGTTTTCTGAACCCCTCCAGGGTGACTTCCTGTCTCTGTCACATCTCTGCATTAATTACAGAAGTCCTTTTTGGACCAGTTCTCAGCAGTTGTTGAGCAGACACCTTGAGCACCAAAAGGTGAAGCATCATCAGTTGGTGTTTGGAGACAGAACTCTCCCACAAAAAGTTTGCTCTTCAGTCTTTTTTTTCAGGCCCCTTTCTGTGTAGCCATTAAAGAAGCTTATGCAGCCAGTCCTTGTGCTGCCACAACAGGTTCTGGGTGACATTCAGGGTGGTTGCAAAATTATTTAAGTTCCTTTTCATTTCTGTGATGATGACTGTAATTAAAGCAGTGTCACCTTCAAGTGGCTGCTTGACCTGCAGCACCTTGCCTAGCCTGGCTCAAGTGCTGGTGCAGTAGTGATTGGTCACCCACACTTCTCTCTACCTAAAATCTCAGAGTTAAATAGCCCTCAAGGCACTTGATCACTGGTCTGGGGCAACAACTAAACCAAGACACAGTGACCAGACTCTTCCCAGGGGTCCTGGTGGGCTGAGCATTGCCAGAGGTTTAGAGCAGAGATTATTGATTCTCGAGATCCAGAGCTTTGATTTCAAGTCTCTGTGTGTATCAGATGTTATTATTGACCCTTGAGCACACAGCCTGGGCACACTGCCCACACTAGAGGTGCTGATTCGATTGTTCTCATCTCCCTGACAGGTGATCACAGCTTCCCCTGGTCCAGGCACAGTGATCAACTACAGCAAAGCTGATGCTTGGGCTGTGGGAGCCATTGCCTATGAAATCTTTGGCCTGGCCAATCCTTTCTATGGCCACGGGGACTCCAGTCTGGAAAGCAGAAGTTACAAGGAAGAGCAGCTGCCCAACCTGCCCTGTCATGTGCCCCTGGAGGTGAAGCAAGTGGTAAAGATGCTACTTCAGAGGGATCCCAACAAGGTGAGAAGCTGGTGGCTTGAAGAAGTCCTTTAACCAGCCTTTGGGAGTCTTGTTTCTAGTTTATTTCACTCTGGAGGGGTCAGGACTGTAATAATTCTGGTCTAGGTAAAGATCAAAGATAAACAAAAGGATTTTGCTGAAGTACAGTAAGCAGTTTCAGAGGCTTCAGGAGATGTTTTTATCAGGGGCTGGACCTTGCATTGAGGGGTTTACGTGCAGTTACCTGCTAATCAGTAGTCACAAAGAGCTTTTTTATTCACAGAGGCTTTGTGGTGCTGTAAAGGGAAGAGGGCAGGGGGACTTTGGGCAGTGGAGATCCTCCATGCTAATGCTGTGCCATGAATGCAGCAGGATCAGCTAACCTTTCCTCTCCTTCCTTTTGCAGAGGTTGTCTGCTCGAGTTGCTGCTAACGTGCTCCACCTCAGCCTTTGGGGGGAAAGCATTCTGGCCTCCAAGGCCCTGAAACCCGACCAGATGATCTCCTGGCTTCTCTGCCAGTCTGCAGCTGCTTTGCTCATGGACCGACTGGTGGATAAAAGCCAGGTGGAAACCAAAATGAAGATGTGCTTTTTGGCGAACCTCGACTGTGAAGAGCTCTGGGCAGCGTTGTTGTTGTTGCTGGCCTGGAGAAGCCAGTCTGGGTGAAGAGAAATATCTGGGATAGGACCATGCAAGAGATAAATGGCACTTTATAGAGGCCCATAGGAATCTGTCCCTTCTGTAGTGCTTTAGGGAACAAAACTGCAAGGCCTGTGTTGAAGAGGTGTGAGTTTTCCTCTAGTATGTGTTAGGACCCCTGCTTTTCTCTCCCTGCTAAACAAAATGCCCTTACTTTGTTACTCTGTCAGTGAGGGTTTGTGGACCTTGCAGGTGTCCTGAGGGTACGTGGTTGGTTGTGCTCATTTTTGTCAACTCAGAATTCACTCTGAAGTTGGGTGTTGAGGTCAGCTCCCTTTCAGGGTTGGGGGCTGGGAGCAGGCACCATCCAGCTGCTCTTTCCCCCTTGCAGCATCAGGGAGTTAAACAATATCACTGAGAAAGCTGAGCTGACACAGGGATGTGCAATCTCTTGGGGACACCGGTGGTGTCTTAAAGTGATATGAAGATGGGAGCCACAGATAGCATCTTGCTATGAAATGGCAGCCTAGGAGCCTCCCAGTGAGGGGCTGACAGTGAGGAGGGCATCAAGAGCTGCTGGCTTAAAAGTAACACACCATTACCTACCTGTTTAGTTGCATGCAAAACAGAGCAAGCACAATCAACCCAAAACCCATTTATATTGGTGACTTGGCTGCTGCAGGGTCCAAGGCCAAGTCAGAGTCTGTCCATGGGGGTTAATACTGCAAATGCACTGGGGCTGAGCTGTAGTGCCTGCTCACAGAGCTCAATGTCAGTGAGGCTTTTCTCTTTTCCCTCCCTGTTTCTCCTGTTTAACAGTGAGGTAATAACCCTTTGGCTGGGGAAGATGGGAGACATCCATGTCTGAGCAACAAGAGTCATGGTAATGAAAGCACCGTTTGGTTTCATGTTTGGAGGGACTTGGGGAGCAAGTTATTTATGTTTGTTGCACAATAAATTGAAGATGAAGCTCTGCTGCTCAGTGGGTTCTCTGGAACTGGTTCATCTCCATTCATGGGGTACAGGTTGGAGGCTGTGGGGGGCACGGGAGGCAACAAAGCCCTGAGTTGCTGCTGGCTTGGAACATCATTCAGCTCTTCCCAGCATGGTCTCTGGAACACACGATTTTATTCCACTGAGTGGACTTTACTGAAGACGAAAGGACTTTGCCTCCTCAGTGTACCCGTTGGGTACTCTCCTGTTCCATTCATTTCCAGGCTGATGATGCCCTGGGGCAGGTGGCTGATGTCCTGGAGCAAATCACCCAGGCTGCAGCAGGGCAAAAACTGCCAGCAGGGGAGGGCCTGGCAGCTCCTGTGTGTGGGGCTGTGCAGGAGGCTGAGCAGAGGCCAGGCACAGCACAGCAACTGAACTGTTGGGCAAAAAGCTGCAGAAAAAGAACCTGGTAATCCTGGTCTGATCCTAACCAAAGCTGCTGCTGCTTTTTGTTAGACACTGAGTTCTTGCAGCCCCTTTCTCTTTTTCTTTTCTTTTTTCTCTTTTTCTTTTCTCTTGTTTCTTCCTGTTTCTTCCTTCTTTTCTCCCTTTTCTCCGTTTTCTCCCTTTTCTCCCTTTTCTCCCTTTTCTCCCTTTTCTCCTTTTTCTCTTTTTTCTCTTTTTTCTCTTTTTCTCTTTTTCTCTTTTTCTCTTTTTTTTCTTTTTCTCTTTTTCTCTTTTTTCTCTTTTTCTCTTTTTTCTCTTTTTTCTCTTTTTCTCTTTTTTCTCTTTTTCTCTTTTTCTCTTTTTTTTTTCCCTTTTTCTCTTTTTCTCTTTCCTCTTTCTCTTTCCTCTCTTCTCTTTCCTCTCTTCTCTTTCCTCTCTTCTCTTTCCTCTCTTCTCTTTCCTCTCTTCTCTTTCCTCTCTTCTCTTTCCTCTCTTCTCTTTCCTCTCTTCTCTTTCCTCTCTTCTCTTTCTCTCTTCTCTTTCCTCTCTTTCCTCTCCCCCTCTTTCCCTCCTTCTCTCAGTTAGGAGGCTCTTTTAAGGCCCATGTCCATTTTCACAGCTCTCACAGCTTGGGAATCACCAGAAGAAAGGAGTTTCTGGAGTAAGGAGGGACAATTTGCCACTGGCAGCCACTTCAGAACTGGGAAGCCCAAGAAGCCACTTGAAGAAGCATTTGGCTGGGGCTGTCATGGTGTGATGAGGTACCTGGGGTGACCCTGGGGGTGACCCTGCACAGGGACAGGAGTTGGACTTTGTAGTCCTGATGGGTTCATTGGACGCAGTGGATTCCATGAACTCTGCACCCATTTTTTAACCCTGGTCAAGGCTTCTGCTCCACAGTCTGCCCACGCCAGCAGAATTGTGTCTCTGGTCCTCCCATTTTTCCAAGGGACAGAAGAGGTGACCTGTACATAGGAGCCTCAGGTTTTCTCTTGGGGTGCAATCTGGGGTGCACGAACAGCGACAGGGTAAAGGCAAAGGTGGGCTAAAAAAGTCACCTGGGGACAAAGGTAACGAGTGCTGAGCTTGTTACACCCTTTGCCCTGTCCTGTTGCAGGTGGAAATTGCACCATCAAGGACCCCAGTGAGTGGCTGACCTGGAGATGTAGAATAAGGACCTGGGAAGGAGCCTTGGGAGGGCTCTAGGGTTGCTCTCCATGCTGCAGGCAGGGCCATCAGTCATTGGGTGGGCACTGATGTGGCCTCCCTGTCGTGAGCACGACCCCTGGGACTGGTGCACGTAGATGCTCCCACACAGGAGAGAGCCCTGGGGGAGAAGATCTACCACAGGACCCTGTTCTCTGGTTCTATGACCCAGACCCTTCCCAGGACACCTGGGAGCAGGGATGCTCAGCTGCAGGCATGCACCCAGTGCTGCTTCCTTCCCTCACCATTCATGTATGTAGAGGATGGGAGGAGAGCTGAAAGTGGCCAAGGGCTTTTGGGAGAGTTGGGGGATATTGCAATGAATCTCCTGCTGGGGAGAAGCAGATGTGTCCTGTGTCAGGAAGGGCTTTGGGTTCTTGAATTTCTGAGCAGGGCCCAGGGAAACATAAGAGGCACCTCGCCAGACAGTAAAATAGTTTATTTTGGTTGCGAGTCTGTTAATAGTCTTAAACCAAAATTACATCAGTGCCTGTTCACAAATACAAAAAGAAAAAAAGCAACAGAAACTGAACAAAACAAAAAAATCACAAAAAAAGCAGGAAAAAAAAGAGACAACTTTCCCAAATAAGTTAGTTTCCCCTCCCCAGTATCAAAAGTGCAAAATCTGTACCTAGTTTTCAGTCCTACTTCTCAGGCTGTTACTGTCCTGGCTCCTGGCAGCATTGGGCAGGGGGCAGAACTGGGGCAGCCCCCCGGCCAAGCCCCTGCCCACCACAGGGGGGGTTGGGTACAATCTTTCAACTGGGGGGGGCTGTGTCAGCTTGTGAGTGCTCAGATGTCACCAGGACTGGATTGCCTCCATCTTTGGGTTAGGAACCACCAGGTGCAGCGTGGCAGAGCATGTGATGGGGGTGGAGGTTGGAACATTACTTGGGGTGGGTGACTGCTGGGAGAGGGCAAGTGGACCTCAGGCTCTTCTACAAGGAAGCAAGCAGCCAGTGCTCCATGCTGGACACCACAGCAAGCTCAGCGAGGGGTTGAGAAGAGTTTGGCACTTGCTTCAGCCCATGAGAAATTATTTTTTTTTTTCCATAAAAGAACAACAGAAGCTGAACCAGTCTGACCTGGGCAGAGCTACAGCTCCACAGGAACCATCCCAGCAAGGGTGGGCTGCTCCAAGCCCTCGTTAAACAAGACTCAAGCTAAAAGGGGAGGTTACCTGTGCTAAAATTAAAATTAAAGAAAGGATTCCAGCAGTTGTGCATCATACAACTGTGTTTGGAGTCTTGCTCACTTGGGAAGAGGAGGAGGGGGCTGAATTCCCTTTCTGTGGCACAGCTAGGCACTTTTTTTAACTTGTCAAAGGTTGTCTTCTGGTTTCTGACTCACTGAAGAGACAGCAGAGACCCAAAGAATGGCATTTTTTGCATTTGCAGATATTGAAGAAGATTATAGGGAGCTTTCCACAGGGCTACAACCTTACTCTAACCACATCCTGTACAGGAAAAGCACAAGAGTGTGATGGTGCTTGCTCCAGCCAAAGGAAAATGAAGTCCAGCAATGCCAGGGCAAGGTGAAGGCTTCTCCTTCCTCCTTTCCTTCCTCACTCCCTGCCCTCTGCTTCAGGGGCCTCCTTTGTGCAAGCTGTGGCCCAGAGTTCAATGAGCTCAACGTAAGTAACCTCACGTAGGGGCAGTCAGTAGCATCACAGCCTTATTTTGGAAGTAATTACAGAGGGTGCTGGAGATCCCTGTGGTGGTGGTGGTGGGACACCAACCTGCTCCCAGGGTAGGGAGGGGAAGATGCAGCAAGCCAAGGGTTTGTGAGCAACTACGGCATGAAGGAAATAAAATGACCTGAGCATTCATGGATTTTGTAGAGGGTGGGTGGCCAGCTTGGAGACTGGCAGAGTGGAGCACTGCTAGAGCAAAGCAGAAACCAACTGCTGTGCTTGGTGACCTCCACAGCTTCACACAGAGCTACGAGTTCAAAGAGGGGAAAAAACCAAGACCTCAATGCCAACCACGAAAAGCCCAAGGCAGCAGCCCTTCAGCTGAGAAATCAAAGGTTGGTGGCAAGGAAGGAACAGGTGAGAGGCTGCAACCAAGTGCCTTCAGCCCCCTACAAGACACACGTCGGCAGTGGTCTGATGACACAGCACTCCTGGGACAACATTTCAAGAACATAATCAACAACAATTTGGATTTCTTGATACAAAGAAAGGTTGGTATGTACTACAGGTGTCAGGGTGTTGGAAAGGAGCCTGGACTGACCCCCTCCCTAGCAGCAAGGTAGAGGTTTTTTTAAACACATCTACTGGATCATGTACTGTAACACATGGACTGGCTCACGCCTACAATCTGAGGACACAAAATTATGGCTCTAGGAGACATCATCTAAACTTCACAGAAGCAGAAAGGCATCTGAAAAAAAAATAATGTGACATTTAAATGGCTCAACACCTTTACAGTATTCATGGCCATGCAAAACCTCTTCTCCCTCCCTGGTTAGGGCTGAGCTGGTGGAGGTGCACGTGGAACAATGAGAGGTGCCTCCAGCCCACACCACTGGGGAGTCCCAGCTCCAGGTTTGCTATGAGGGAGATGCTCCCAGCCCCTAATTCCAGATCACTTACCATTGGGAACGCCGATAAATAGAAATGCCTGCTGGGAAGGCAGGGCCTGGGGGGGTCTGCAGGATCTTACTGGTGTTACACCATGCACACGGGGACAGGGAGACAGAACCTTGACCTGACCTGTGTCACCAGCCGAGTCACCATGGCAGAGAAGTCACAGGTTTGTCTTCAACAAGAGGGAAGGTGAAGGGGTGACTCACTCATCTCAGGAAGGAGATGCAGCAGGACAAGAAGGGAAAACAACAGACTTCCTGGCTTTTGGGTAGGACGGCATCCAAACGCACAGAGGAGTTGGTGGAGTGAATCTGGGCTGTGCTCCCAGGTGCCGGAGGGGGGGAGATATTTTCTAGTTGCCGGCCTGAGGAGAGTTCATCTAAAACCTAAGGTCCATTTGTCAATGCTTGGTTGTGTGTTCCTGGAAGAGAAGTCCTCTGCCATCTTCATAAAAAGTTTTGTCTGTTAGAATCTCTTTTAAAATCCCTCAGTCTAGCGAAGGCCACGAGGGGATATAGAACCTCTGTAAGGAACCCTCCAGGAGTCGTTCCATCCAAAAGGACAATTTGTGTAATTTGTTTTTAATGGATCTAGATCCTGGGCTGGAGGAGGATTTCCCTCTGGCTTCTGTGTGTAGTGAGGAATTGTAATCCTCACCTGATCCCAGGGTTCCCCCCTCATCCCCTGATCTGTGAGGCTTGAAGAGGCAGAAGTACTTCTTGTGGCCGTTCAGAGCCAGGACATAGCCCGTGTAGTCACGCTCGAGGAAATGCTTGTCGTACTGGTTTGGGATGGGGGCTGCATCCTGTGCAAATTCTAACAGGTATTCCAGCCATTCCCGGTGCTTGTCCAGGCTGAGGAAGGAGAAATGGAGAGAGCTGCTCCTGGGAAAACAGCAGAGAAGAAGCAGGGTGAGAAGATTTCTGGAGTCAGGCTGTATTCCTACCAGACATGTAAAGCCTTTGTGCTGCATCACCACAGCTTCTTTTTAAACCTGGTTCAGCCCAGGTGACAATGACCTCACCTGCAGCACTGCTGTGCTCTCTGTCCATTGAAAGGTGGGTACAGCCAAAGTGGCTGCATTGCCACTGTCACCATGCACAGACAAAAAAGGCCACTCATTTTTTGGTGGCTTGTTGCCACTAATGAGTTCAGAGGCCACTTTCTTCACCAGAAATGTCCCCTCCTGGCAATCAAGCCAACACTGCTCCTAACTTGCCACCAAAGTTGTTAAAACAGCAACAGAACACTGGGAGAAGTCCCCCACCTACCCTGTGAATGTGTAGACTTCCAGGGCAAACTTCTGGAGGAGAGCAGTTTTGGTGGAATTAGACAGGATCAAGACCACATTCATGTGCCCCGGCCTCAGGCGCACCAGGTTACTGTTGTAGTTGATGTCTGTTAGCTCAGTCACCTCCACAAAGCCCTTTTTGGGAATCCTGCTGCCACAAAATAGTGACATCATGAGAGGGGAATGGAGGGACAGGAGGGACAGAGGATGGAAAAAACATGAGCTCGTTCCTTGTACCCTCACACCAAGCTGTTCCCTCTGCCCTACAGCTGAAACCAGCTTAATGGGTGCAATGGCCAGACTTGCCTCTTCCTCAACAAGTCAGTCAGACCCTTCTCTTTCCCTGAGGATGTTGTCTGGGCCAGACTCAGTGGGTATCACTTAACAAGGAGGTTTGTGCACCCCTGTCCTGTCTGAACACCCTCTCATCCATGTCATCATGACTGCACCACCCCTGCTGTGTCTGCCCAGCTCGGCTGCTGCTCTGCTTTCTCTGCACAGATCCTCCCCAAGCAATAATTCAGCAGAAAATGTTTCAGGAGGAATTAAAGAGGGAACCTGTTACTCTCTCTGCTGAAGCTCGTGTCGTTCTTCTCAGTCTTTGTGGCGGTTTCTTCCTTCTCAGAGGGAGGAGAGTCCCTCGTGTCACTGGAATCACTGCAAAGGAAGATCATCTTGTGTGGGTTTGAAGTGCCAGAGGTGCATTGACTGGATCTTAGGACATGCACTCACCTGAAAGCCTGAACAATAACAGTGCCAAAGAGAATGAAGAGGGCAGAGAACAGCAGGGAGAGCAGTGGCATCATTTCTCGCCTGAGGGGAAGAGTTGCAAAGGGCAATCAGGTCCCTGAGCTGTGCAGTTCCCACTCCAACCTCAGTTCCTGTCTACCTCAAGTAACACAGTGCAGCTCCCCCAGAAACTCAGCTCCTTTCCTGGGCTCTTAAAAAGATTTTGAGCACTGTCCTGCTCCTGCCCAAAAGGAGAAGAAGAAAACAGGAGCCAGCTTAAAATAAGGTAACGGGGAAGTGCTGAAAACCACTGACTGACGAGTGTTTTCAGGAGGGCAGAAGCCATGTTCAGACTTGTGGAGGCAGCAGCTAACACCTCTGTGGTGTCAGCTCTCTCTATACCTACACCTTCAGAGGATACAGGCACTGATGTGTTAGGGTATGCTCTGAATTCCTGTTCCCAACAACCTGGTTCTGTTGTGCATCTGAACAAGGTACCAGCAATCCCTCTCCCAGTCCAGACTTATTAACACCCAGTTCCTACCAATTACTGTGAAACAAACTGTCCCAGCAGTCTGAGATATAATCCAGTGTGGAGTAGAGCCATCGGATAAGGAACATCTGTTTAAAAAGAAAAAAAAAAGCAAAAGAATAAATTACAAACCCACTCTCCAGAGCCCTGGTAGGACTCCCACTCCTTAACCAGAACCCTGGGCTGAATCACTTTCAGAGCACACCCCGAGGCTCCTCCCATCAGTGAGAGAACCTCTGAGAGTCTTGCCCTGATATTTTAAATATACCTAATTTAAAAATTACCACAATGTCCCCACGGGTGATGTGATTTTTAGGCAGCTGGAAGGGCCATGCACTTACAGGAGCGAGTTCATCGTTCAAGTCTGCCAGGACAGTTTCTGAAGAGAGAAGGCCAGGGTCTGTCCTCAGCTGGTCCAGGAGATCCAGGAGGATGAAGTTGTCCTCTTTGCTGCCTCTCCAGGCCTCCTCCAAGGTTTTATAGGCAATCTTCCCGGCGTTATTGCGTCTCTCCAAAATGACCACCTGGGCAAGCCAAGAACATGGCAGATGTCAGAGAGGAGACAGATGTTAGGCTTCAAACCACTACCCAGAACTGGGTGTCAGATCAAGGCACAGCACCCTCCATAAAGCCATGCCAGTTAGAATGACAGATGAAAAGAACAAAAGGACAGAGGAAAAAAAAAACCAAAAACGAGAGAATAAAAAGGAAACCCTCACAGCTGACTTTCCCTGGTACTTCTCCTCATTCATCAGCAAGGACTCAGCAAATTCCGGCTGCCGATCATTGTAGATGTGCACAAACTTCAAGGTGTCCTTTGTGTTGGCCACAGCAAAACTCAGAAATGCCTCATAAGCCTCAGCAAACTTCTCACCTTCTCCAGTAAGCAGGACCACACAGTGCCTGGGCAACACAACAGGACAGAGGATTAGAGCCATTCTGGACTTGGGGGGAACAACCATCCCCTTCTGCTGACCAGAATGATCCTGCTGAGCCAGAAACTTCTCAAACAGTGCAGATACCCAGCATGATCCAATGCAGATGTTTCCCTTCTCCATCAGAACTGAACCACAGTGGCTCTGGGAGCAGCCCCAGAGCCTCAGGAAACAAAACCAGGGGATATGCCACCCACAGAGCCTTACTTTCGCTGGCGGTGAGACTTCTTCACGGGACACAGCTCCTGGAACAGCCTCTGGTTGGTGAGTCTGGTGGCCATGAGGAACTTATTCTGGGAAAGGAAGTCATCAATGAGCTGCTTCTTCATATCACGTGCCTGGTGAAGACACAGAAAGCAGAGGCCAGAACTGAGCAGGGTGAGAAGGGTCTGAAAACCTTCAACATCCCCCCCAGAAGCTCCCAGAGAGGGCTCCAAGCAATACCTGCACCACGTCAGCAGGCTTGTCAATGTTCTCCTTGAAGATCATCATGGTGGGAGTGTAGACATTGATGTTGTACTGACGGGACAGCTCTTCAGTGCCTCGGAGCCCCACGTAGACGTAGCCAAAGGAGAGGTAATCCCGGTAGGCAAAGGCAGTCAGCTGGGGGGGAAGAGAGCACCAGAGTGTGCTTATGTTAGAGAGCAAACCACATGTTCTCCCCCAAGTGCTGGTGGTGGCTTTTTATAGATATTTTAGACAAATGAGACATGCTGAAAAGATTCCTCGTTATCACTAAAGGTTGGTACACCTCCAAAATGCCACCCAGACCTTCTCATTCATGGAGAAGTCATTGCCCTCTACAGCTCCCTGAAAGGAGGTTGGAATGAGGTAGGGTTGGTTTCTTCTTCCATTTAACAGGTGATAGAACAAGAGGAAATGCCCTCAAGTTGCACCAGGAGAGGTTTAGATTGGATATTGGGAACAATCTCTTTACTGGAAGAGTGGTCAGGCCCTGGCACAGGCTGCCCAGGGCAGGGCGGGAGTCACCATCCCTGGAGATGTTAAAAAAACTTGTAGGAGTTCATGTAGGATGTTCAAAAAAGTGTAGGTGTGGCACTGAGGAACATGGTTTATTTGGCACAGTGGTACTGGGTTGATGGTTGGACTTGATGACCTGATGACCTTAGAGGTCTTTTCCAGCCTTTATGATTCTATGGCATGACAGAGAAACCAGCTCCTGGTGCATCTGGTCACCTGGCTGTGCCATATTCAACCAAATCCACCAGTGAAGACTACTGAGAGGTCTCAGCCCATCCCTGCTCACTGTAGTATGACACTTGCTGTTGGAATGGTTGGATTTATTGAGAGAGAAATGATGTTACCTTGTACAGTAATGGCACGACTGGCATGTGGTCAAATAGAAGGACGTGGGGCTTGTTTTCCTTCTTCCAGTTGGAGAGAAAGTGGATGTAGTTTTTATCAGTGATCTGCAAAGGAAACCAGCACGAGTTTAACCTCGGAGCTGTCAGACACACAGCTGCAGGATGAGGTGTCCCAGTAAGAACCCACTCTGGAAATGCTGTCCAAGTGTTACAGAGAGTTAGATGTGGATTTGTCTCTCCAACAATGCCTGACCTGGGCTGCTCTGATGCAGGAGATGAGCTGAAACTATCAGCCTTGACCCCTACCCAACCCCCTTTAGTTATTGCACCCTCTGTGGATGCTGTTTCAGGCCAACGCTGATGCCTTCTCCTAACTGTTCATCAGTCATATCCTCTCTCAACAGTGGGAAGCCAGGGGTTAACAGGCTCCTGCCAGCCCCATCAAACCTGCTCTGGTTCAGCTTTGCTACCTCTTTGACCTAGGGAAGGAGATAAAGAGGGAGCTCACAGCTCCTTTAGGGGACCCCAGAGAGAGGAGCAGCCTGCTGGCCCTGGTTCTGAGGAATGCCTGGCTGCAGAAGGTGAAACAGCTTTTTTGGGGACAGGAGACCCTGCTTTGGGAGTGAGAACACAAATACCTAGCAAGTCAGGAGTCTGCTGGGAAGGGTGGCCCAGGCTGAAGACCCCAAGGAAAAAAAAGGTGAGGTGAGCAAGGCTCTATAGCTGGAGGGGGTGGTTCTCTGCCAAAAATGTCCCTGTGAGGCCCTAAGGCAGAATTTTTTTATCTAGCAGGAGGTTTTACCTGTAACTGGCTTGTGCTGCCAGCTCGTTTCCAAGGTCAGAATTGACACTGGACAGAACAAACAACGGGGTCTCCCTGTGGGTGTTTCAGATACTGCCTGCCAGTTAGTGCACAGCCCCAAAATGAAGGGCCTTGAATGAAACCTCAGGAAAGGAGAAGGGAAGTGACATCCAGGGAGCAGGCAGGGCAGGATCACAAGTTCCTAACCTAGAGGCAGCTTTTGTACAGTGCTGGCAGCACAGTGTTACCACGGGAAGAGTTGCTGGTGTAACCGTGTGGTAATGCTGTCAGCCCCTGTGGAAGGAGGGGAGTTAGGGAAAGGTGATCACTGCCACCAGCTCCAGGGGTTGAAGCTGCAGTTCCAGCTCTCCAGACACCTCATTTCACTGGCCTGAGTCAGAGGGGTTGGTGGCCCAGAACAGATCAGAACAGATCAGATTAGGTCAGATCAGATCAGATCAGATCAGGGGCTGAATTAAGGGACCAAAACCACTCACAAGAGCGAAGCTGCAGACAGGCAGGAGCAGCACTGGAACCCACCTTGTCCACCAGATTCCCTGGCAGGAGGTTCTCCACAAACTGCCGCAGGTTTTCCCGGATAACAGCGTTGTGGAAGAAGGTTATCTTCCCGTTGAGGAGCCCCAGCAGGGAGGGGGTGCTGTGTGCCCCCAGGTGATGGGCCAGGCGCCTCTCGTACCCAGCGTGGACGACGCCGATCCCCACTCCTGGAGAAAGGAGAACTGGGTTGGGCAGGGCAGACACCAGCAGCACCCCAAGACTCCTGTCAGAAAATGGGAGGGTGCAGACCCATCCCTCACCCAGCACCCTGTGGGGGCTGTCCCTAAGAGCTCTGTCCTTTTCTCCTCCTGCAGTCCCTGGGTTTCAAACTCATGGTTTTATCTAGGGGGAGAGAGAACACACTGTCCTCTCCTCTTGAGACATTTCCTCTTTTCTTGAGGGTGCTGAGCCCCTGTCCCAGGCTTCCCAGAGAAGCTGTGGCTGCCCCATCCCTGGCAGTGCTCAAGGTCAGGTTGGATGGGGCTTGGAGCACCCTGGATTGGTGGGAGGTGTCCCTGCCCATGGCAGGGTGGGACTGGATGAGCTTTAAGGTCCCTTCCAACCCAAGCCAGTGTGGGATTGTGTGATATTGACAACTTTGTGAGCTAAATCCCTGAGGAAACTATTATCAGCAAGTTTGCTGATGACACAAAGCTGGGAGGACTGGCTGACACCCCAGGAGGCTGTGCTGCCCTTCAGAGGGACCTGGACAGGCTGGGGAGTTGGGCAGGGAGAAATTTCATGTATTACAACAAGAACAAGTGTAGTGTTACATCTGAGAAAGAACAACCCCAGGTACAGGCTGGGGACTGAGCTGTTGGAGAGCAGCAGAGGTGAAAAGGACCTGGGGGTGCTGGTGGATGGAAGGGTGACCATGAGCCAACAATGTGTCCTGCTGGCCAAGAGGGCCAATGGCACCTGGGGGGCATTAGAAGGAGTGTGGCTAGTAGGTTGAGAGAGATTCTCCTCCTCCTCCTCCTCCTCTACTCTGCCCTGGTGAGGCTGCATCTGGAATATTGTGCCCGGTTCTGGGCCCCTCAATTCCAGCAGGACAGGGAACTGCTGGAGAGAGTCCAGAGCAGAGGCACCAAGGTGATGGAGGGAGTGAAACACCTCCTGGTGAGGAAAGGCTGAGGGAGCTGGGGCTCTGCAGCTTGGAGAAGAGGAGACTGAGGGGTGAGCTCAATAACAGGGATAAATATGTAAGAGGTGAGTGCCAGGAGAATGGAGTAAAGCTTTTCTCAGGGGTGACAAACAATACGACAAGGGGCAATGGTTACAGACTGCAGCATAGGTGGTTCTGTATAAATATAAGGAAGAATTTTTTCACTGTGAGGGTGGCAGAGCCCTGGCCCAGGCTGCCCAGGGAGGTTGTGGAGTCTCTTTCCCTGGAGACATTCAGAACCCACAGGATCTGTTCCTGTGCGACTGCTGCAGGTGTCCCTGCTCTGGACTCAGTGATCTTTTGAGGTCCCTTCCAACCTCTAACTTTCTGTGACTCTATGAAACTGAGTGGTTAAACTCAAGTCCTCCCCAGCTGAAGGGCCTCGTCCTTACCCAGTGCCTCCAACTCCTGAGCAACTTCCTTCCACACTGGCTCGATGTGGATGCAGCTGAAACACCAGTCAGAGGTGACTTTGATGAGGTAAGGCTTCTTGTAGCTCTCGGGCAGGATTTCATTGATGTAGTGGGAAAAATGGAGCAGGTATTTATCATCAGAGGTGTCCCGCCTCTCAGAGTTGAAGGGGAAATGGAAGAAGGACTCATCAAAGTAGAAACCTTCATGGAAGTGGTGGAACTGGTGGTGCTGGTGCTGGGAATAGCCCTGGCTACTTTCCCCAGCATCTCCATAGCGATCAAAGTTTGCCCTTTTTTCCTCATTGGAGAGAATCTGGGAGGCAGAGGGTAGAAAAAAACCAACACAGCCTGAAGGAACTGCCCTGATGATGATCTCCCTCAGGAAACAACTGCTGCAGGGACAGGGATGGACTAAAAGGGAGAAATGCTCTGGGAAAGGGAACTGTCCCATCACCTCCAGGCTGGCTGGGGTGAAAAAAGGCAAATCCTAAATGAGCAGAACCCATAGCTCTGGAGTGCAGCACCCATTTCTGACCCCAATCCCCTCCCTCAGCCTGGGCAGCACTTTCCAGGAGCATCCAGGGTTTCTCAGCACACTGGAAAGTGCCAGAAGTTTTATGAAGCAGCCAAACACCCCTTCCTAGGGATGTTTTCCAGCTGGGAGATGAGGATTCGCTGCATTTCCTGGGGCTTGGCTGACTGGGAAGGATTGGGTCAGCTGCTGCTAACTGGGGCAGCTGATTTTGAGAGCTGAGCAGGAGAGATGTGCAAACAGACACCTAGGAGAAGAGTAATTGGGAGCAACTCAAGCCCTGTGGTGGTTAATGCTGCTTCTGTCACCCCCTGAACGTGTCTGTGTGTGTATGACATGGACAAAGCCACCCAGCTGCATGGGGCTCAGGGAACACAGCCCCTCCCTCCTCTGAGGCTTTTTAGTCAGAACAGAGCACACCTGTAGGTAAATATCTGTGACTGGAGTCACCCAGCAGCCAGTTATGGAAAAATGAGGTCACTTAACTCCTCATGACAGCAGGAGCTGAGGAAGAAAAGCACATTACCTCGTAGGCCTTGCTGATCTGGATGAATTTGTCTTCTGCTCCCGGGTCTTTGTTTTTGTCAGGGTGCCTACGAGGCAGAACCAGAGGAAAAAGGGGTCAGCAGTTCCCTGGGGGTGCTGGGGGGGGAGGGGCAGAGTGGAGCTATCAGCATCCCTTAAGAGCCAAGAGGGATGGGCACAGTCCTGCAGCCACATCCCTGGGGGCTGAGATCAGGTTTTACAGCCCCTGCCCAAACCCCATCCCAAAACTGCACCTGCACCTGCAGACCTGTCCCTCCTTCCCACCCCACCTGATCCACTGCCAACAGCCTCACCACGGGGTGATGGAGTGTATAACCTCCTGCCTGCTGGAGGGAACCAGCCCTCAGCTCCTTCCCTACATATCTACTGGGGTCTTCTAATACCTCCAGTTGCAGCCCCGGGGGGGTTCTCAGGCTCTGACAGCTCAGGGTGAGGCTGTTTCCTGAGGCAACACCTCCAGCCTGCTCCACAGCCCAGCAAGGGGCACAACACGGACTGATCCGATCCAGCTGAGGGGCTGGGCTGCCCTCAGACATCACTGAAACCCAACTGAACCCTGGATGCTGGGGAATTAAAGTTTCCCCGTTGAGCCAGGAGATCTTTTCTTCTTCCCCCCACCTGTATCCAGACGGGAGGGTTTGACAGCACGGATTCCAGCGGGAAGGCAGCTGCTGGGTGTCCTGAGCCAGCAGAAGACCCAGTGCCCAGCTCTAGCTGCCTGATGAGCCTGGTCCGGCAGGGACCAGCAGGTAAGTTGGTCAATGCCACCACGCAGCAGCGGTCCCCGCGGCGATGTGTCCGCTCCCCCCGTCCCGGTGCCGGGGGGACGCTCAGAGGTCAGGCACGTACCATTCCCGGGCGAGCTGCTTGTAGGCCTTCTTGATGTCGGCCTGGCTGGAGCTCCGGCCCACCCCCAGGACGCGGTACGGATCGAAATCCCCCACCGCCGCCTGCGCTCCCAGAACGCTCAGCAGCAGCGCGGCGGCCCAGGCCAGCCCCGCCCGGCCTAACTCCATAGTTCCGGCGGCAGGGACACGGGGAGCGGAGCTGCGGGGAGCGGAGCTGCGGGACCGGCCACGGGCCAGGGCCGCACTGGGACCGCCCTCACCCACCCGGCCCCACCGTCACCATGGAGCCGGGGAGGGAATCACTTCCGGCTAGCGAGAGGAGCGGCTAGAACGGCGCCGTCACCATGGAGACCGCGCCCCGCTTCCGGTCCGCCGGAGGAGTGTGGGCCATGGAGGAGGCGCAGCGCAGGGCTCTGCGCAGGGCGCGGCCGCGGGCGGTGGCGGAGCTGCGGGTGGAGCCGCTGTGGGGGCTGCTGGAGGAGAGAGGGCTCTTCACCCGGCCCATGATCGAGGACTTGCAGGTGGGGTCTGCTCAGCCTGGGGGCGGGCACGCTGTCTCGTGACACCCGACGGACACCCCCTTCCCCGTGTGACAGCCCTGGAGGTGTGGGGGGTGGCGACAGCGTCCTCTGGGGCTGGAGGGAAGGTCCTGTGTCCCCTCACCCCGGTGACAGGCCGGAGGGACGCTCCCATGTCCTCTCAGGGCCCCAGGGAGGGCCCTGTGCCCCCTCAGACCCGGTAAGAGGCCCATGTGAGGGCTTTGTGTCCTCTGTGACAGGCCTGGGGGCTTCCCCCGTGTTCCCTCAGCCCTGCGGACGGGCCCCTGGGAGTGAAGGCTTTTTGTCCTGAGCTTCCCTCCCCTGCAGAGTGCTGGCAGCCGAGCAGACCAAGCCAGGCAGCTGCTCATCGACCTGGAGACTCGAGGGAAGCAAGCGTTTCCCCTCTTCCTCTCCATCCTGCGGGACACGGAGCAGTGCAGCCTCGCTGATGTCCTGCTGGAGGCGTCTGAGCACCCATCGGCTGTGGCCCCATCACAGCTGCAGGACCTGAAGCCTCTGCAGTTGGAGCTGCCTGGAGAAAAGCACAAAAAAGGCAAGTGTCAAGGAGACAGATAGTTTTTTTTTGGTGGGGGGGTTATGCAGCAGTAAGGAGGGCACCAGGGATCCCTCTGGAGGTGGGTACCAGGCTGTCACATCCTGATTTTTATCATCCTGGAGTGTCACTTGTAAAGAAGGCTGCATAGAGCTCCTTGTGAATGCCATTCCCCCTCATCCCACCCCTCCAGGCCCTTGTCCCAAGTCCCTCCCCAGCTTTCCTGGAGCCCCTTCAGGCACTGGAAGGTGCTCTAAGGTCTCCCCATTGCAGCCTTGTCTTTCCAGCCTCAACACCCCCAACTCTCTCAGCCTGGCTCCAGAGCAGAGCTGCTCCAGCCCTCCCAGCAGCTCCAGGGCCTCCTCTGCACTGGCTCCAACAGCTTCGTGTCCTTCTGCTGATGGGGACCCCAGAGCTGGACACAGCTTTACCCCAGGGGGTTGTGTCCAGTTTTGTCAGGGTCATTGCAACAGGGTTGGTTACACAGAGCATGGAAGGGATGAGGTCTGACTTCCTTGTGTCCTCACAGCTCTGAACTCCCTTGAACGTTTGTCCATCCCAGTCCAAGCTGAGAGTGACAGACCTCAGACACTGCCCTCCCGGGGTAAGCCATGTCCCAGGCTCTTCCAGAGGGATTGGAGTGCCAAATGCTCCTTCCAGCATGTGGTGGGGTGGGAAGAGGGACTTCAGAGTTGTCACTGCCACGACACAGGTGACAGGGCTGATGTCAGAAGGATGGGGTGTAAAATCCTGTGGAGTGTGGTGAGTTAAACATCCTGTGTTGTCTGTTGTAGGTTTGGCTGCTGGCAAGAGGAGCCACGATCTGGTCAGTGTTTGGTTACACCAAAAGATTTCCCTATTTAGCAAGAGTTGCTGGTTATTTCCCAGGGCATCAAGGAGTGTGTTGTCTGCAGGGTGGTGTTCAGGCATTGTCATTGTAGGATCACAGAATCCAGAGTGGTTTGGGTTGGGAGGGACCTTAAAACTCATCCAGTGCCACCCTTCTGCATGGTCAGGGACACCTCCCACCAGCCCAGGGTGCTCCCAGCCCCATCCAACCTCCAACACTGCCAGGGATGGGGCAGCCACAGCTTCTCTGGGCAGCCTGGGCCAGGGGCTCAGCACCCTCACAGTGAAAGATTTCTTCCCAATGTCCAACCTCAATCTCCCCTCTCTCTCCCAGTTCCAAGCCATTCCCCCTCATCCCATCCTTCCAGGCCCTTCTCCAAAGTCCCTCCCCAGCTTTCCTGGAGCCCCTTCAGGCACTGGAAGCTGCTCCAAGGTCTCCCCATTGCAGCCTTCTCTTCTCCAGCCTCAACACCCCCAACTCTCTCAGCCTGGCTCCAGAGCTGCTCCAGCCCTCCCAGCAGCTCCAGGGCCTCCTCTGGAATGGCTCCAACAGCTCCGGGTCCTTCTGGTGCTGGGGACCCCAGAGATGGACACAGCTTTACCCCAGGGGGGTCTCCCCAGGGGAACAGTCCCCTCCTTTATCTCATGGCCCCTGTGCCCCTCAGGTGTACGAGCTGCGAGGTGACCCCTGTGGATACTGCCTGATCCTCAACAACGTCACCTTCAGGCAGGGCTCAGGCCTCAGCACTCGGGTGGGCTCTGATGTGGATTGCCAGAAGCTGCAGAAGCGTTTCCAGGCTTTGTGCTTCCAGGTCCTGACCCGCAGGGATCTGACAGCTCAGGTGAGGCTGGGCTGCCTCCAGGTACTGTGAGTGACAAGAGATGATCTCAGCACCTCCCCCAGGCTCAGCAGCACCCTAGAAGCCCCAGCCTGTGCTGCACAGAGAAACAATCAACCTCTTCCATGATTTATTATTTAGTTTTCATGCCACAATTGTGGAATCAGGAAGGGCCAGGCGTGTTTTCACCCTTTTGCCAGAACTTTCATTCCTGCTTGTGGGTTTTTTTCAGGGAAATTTGAGGGAATTGTGTCTCTGGGGGAGCCCTGGCAGCCTTGGGGTTGGGTGCAGCAGGGCTGGGATGTGCCCAGCTGTCCCTGTGGAGTGATCCTGGTTGTCCCTGTGGGATTATCCTGGCTTTTACTGGAAGCACAGCAGGGAGCTCCATTGTCTGCAGTAAAACAAGGTTCTCCTCCCTGCGTGTCCATGGGGTGGGTGTTATTCCTCTTCTGCTGGACTGAAAGCAGCCAAGAGATCAACTGGATCCTTCTGAGCCATGGTAGAGTGATAAGAGCAGGGCCCAGAAGTTATCTGGGGCTGAGGAATGATGTGAAAGACTCTTCCCATGACATTTTCCATCTAGGAAATTGTTTTGGAGCTGCAGGAGCTGGCACGGCAGGACCACAGTGCCTTGGACTGCTGTGTGGTGGTGATCCTGTCCCATGGGTGTCAGGTGGGTTCCTCACACCTCTCCTTGGCTCATTAGAGGGGGGCAGTGCCCTGTGGGGGGGAGGGAAGAGGCCTGGCATGATGGACTGACCCCATCTCTCTCATGGATCTGGTGGCTGTGATGGATCTGGTGGCCATTCCACCATCTGCAAAGAGTTTCAGTCTTGTATCTGGGTTAAAGAAAACAGGAGTTACTCCAGTGTAGCCTGGTGCAGTGTTGCCAGTGGACAAGTCTTCATTTGGGAAGTTGAGGTGTATGAAACAATGGGCAGAGAGCAAAGGGAGGTGGAGCAGACCCTTGCACCGAGGCTGTGTGTCCTTCTTGTCTCTTCTGCTCTTGCTGGGCCACGCTGTTTTTTTCAAGTCAGAGGCCCTGAAGGATGAGGAGAGGAATCATCAGGAAAAGGGTGTGTGCCTGCTGTCCCAGAAGAACCTGGTCACTGGTGGAGGTGGATGACTGGAGGAGTTGGATCATTGGGTTTTAGTGTGTTCCGGGCGCCTCCTTGCATTTGGATGGAGGCAGCAGGAGGTGACATTTGTTCTTGAGGCTATAAAGAGGCAGAAAAGAAAGGACCTGATGGAAAATGGGCTCCCTCAGAGCCAGCCTCACCTTCTCCATGACTAGCTCCTGGATTTTCCTCTTGCAGACCAGCCACATTCAGTTCCCTGGAGGCATTTATGGAACGGATGGAAAACCCATTCCAATTGAAAAGATTGTGAACTATTTCAATGGGTCCCAGTGCCCAAGTTTGAGAGGAAAACCCAAACTCTTCTTCATCCAGGCCTGTGGTGGAGGTGACTCTTTGTTTTAGCTCCAAAATCAGCTCAGACATTGTAAGGAGGCTTCAGAGACATGATCAGAGGCGGGCCTCCTGTTTTGTCCATTGCCTGTTTCTGTCTTCTTACTCTTGGCCATAATTTTCTGCCTGCTGGCAGGGGTTAAGTCTGAGGGCTCAGGTGTGAGCCTCTGGCAGGAGGGTGTACTGATTTGGGTGTACTGGAGTGTTTTTACTGCCCAGTAGGGATGTGGTATTAAAGGAGGGAATTAACAGTGTGTGCTGATTGGCTGCTCCAGGGCTTGGGCCACGAGGATGGGGGGAATTATGGATCAAG
Source organism: Calypte anna (assembly GCF_003957555.1). Classification (NCBI taxonomy): domain Eukaryota; kingdom Metazoa; phylum Chordata; class Aves; order Apodiformes; family Trochilidae; genus Calypte; species Calypte anna. The sequence goes on along the minus strand of NC_044266.1, from coordinate 7,603,021 downwards.
GCTCTGTTCAGCTGAAGGGCTGAAGCTTTGCCTCATTGGAGGGCTTTTATCTTATATTTTTAGGTATTTTAATTTTCATCTTTTCATCTTTTTCTCACCAGAGGATGTGTGATAATGCAGGGCTAAGCTGGATTTTAGGAGCTCTCTTCTTGCTGTTTTTTGCAGAGGAAAGAGACCGAGGCTTTGTAGTGGATTGTGATTCACCTCCAGACAAGGCTCCTGGAGGTTCTTTGGAGTCAGATGCGACTCCTTTCCAGGCTCCTCCAGGGAACGTGGATGAGCTGGATGCTGTAGCCAGCTTGCCCACCCCCAGTGACATCTTGGTTTCCTACTCAACTTTTCCAGGTGAGAGAACTAGTGCCAGTCCTTTACTGGGAACAGGGGAATTAACTTGGAGCTTCACAGCCCAAGTCAGTGGAGTGAGGGGCAACTTGAGATGACACCAAGGGAGAAGCAGTAACTGGGGAGACCAGAACTGGAGATGCTTTAGCTGTGATGTTTTTCTTCTTTTCTCTGAAGGTTTTGTCTCCTGGAGGGAGGCGTTGAGTGGCTCGTGGTACGTGGAGACACTGGACAGTGTGCTGGAGCAATATGCTTGTTCAGAAGACCTGCTGAACATGTTACTGAGGGTAACTGTCTCCTTTTTTTCTGCTTTTTGTAGCCATAGTGAAGGAAGGAGGCAGAGCTGCAGTCAGTCAGGACATGGACACTAGACTGAAATGAGGATATTGAGCTGTTTATGCTGTGGAGAAAATTGAGAAATTCTACCTGGCTAAGATGTCTCTCACAAGTACTCCTGACAACACAGGCTGTAGTATTTTCCATGGAAATTGTTAAAACAATTGTCTTTAGACCAAAGCACATCCCTTCACATCCTCTAAATTCCAGGCTGACAGGACTCGGGGCACCATTGCAAGCACACCACTGTGTTTTGGTGTTCAAAATGTCTCATTTTAAGAGCTCTGCCTGCTCTCCTGGCCCACAGTCCCATTCCCTGTCCTTGCTACCTTGCTCCCCACAAGTGGCTGTTTTTTGGGAAAGCATCCTGCTCCTCAGCTTCTCTCCCTCTCTTCTCAGGTGGCACACATTGTCTCTGCCAAGGGCACATTCAAACAGATCCCAGGCTGCTTCAATTTTCTCCGGAAAAAATTCTTCTTCATGTCCAAATGATGTGCAGGCTCCTTGGTCTCCACCTAGAGGGACAGTGAGGTGACACCTGCACCTGGGTGACACACAGGACTCTGTGATGCTCCTGATGGCCTCTGTCTTTCTATCTTATCAAGATGTTTTGTCTTGAGAAACGTGGGCTGTGAACTTGGCTAAGGTGGAGATGGGTGCTGTTCCCTGGGGAACCTCAGGGATGGTGAAGGAAGCCCCCTGGCACATGCCCACTGGGGCCTCCATGCTGATGGAAGCATCTCTAGGTTGTCACTCCATGGCTGTGCTTGGCCTCCAAGGATCATCTTCAGATGCCTGCCATGTTTTGTGCCCTTTGCTGATAAGGACATTGGGATAATGAGCTGATGGACGCCAGGTCTGGCCCTGAAGTGGAACAGGATGATTTTTTGCAAATTGTATTTTTTGTTTTTAATAAAATGTCTTGAAAATACCTTTTGTATTATATTCCCTTGTCCATTCTGTCTCCTGATGGCCCTTGTAGCATCTCCCCAAAGCTTCTCTGAAATGGGAGGAGCAAGGAAAAGCTTACGTGAGGAATATTTTTAGCTTCCTGCTGTCACTGGTGGTGTTCCCAACCTTGGGAATGCTCCTGTGCTGGCTGAGCACCAGCCCTGGGGACAGGGGAGTTACATCAGGAGAGCCATGTGGACTCCTTGGAATCTCAGAGCTGAGCACCAGGTGGGTGCTGGGGAAGGAGCAGGATGCTGATGGGTGCCAGGTGCCACTGTCAGGAGGGGCAGGGGGCTCAGGTGGCTGCTGAGGGTTTGGGGGGCTGTGCCAGGGCAGGAGGGGGGAGAACTGGGTATGGGGGTGGGTGGGGGGCTAGGGTGGCATTCCTCCTGAAGGTCCTTGGAGTTGTGAAATGCTGCAACAAATTCATGTCCTACAACCCTTTAGAACTCAGCCAAACCAGAGCAGAGGTATCAAACATTAATGTTAAAGTTTTTAAACCAAATTTCTCAGGAACTGATGTGGGTGGAAACTGGAGTAACACTTGGTTTTTTATATTTTTTTTCATGACACCATGGGCTACAGGGTGTAAGGCTGAGGCGAGAAATACTAAGATTTGAACCTGCTGTGGGAAGTTCTAATGAAGATAGAGGCCTCTAGATGTAGCAGGCAGTAACCCAGGTCAGGTTTTAGCAATTAAGGGTAATTAAGCTTTAATAAAGCAGGGTTCAGGTTTGAGAGTCTATGTGTCACTGGTGTAGACCCTCCCTGCTGGACCTCAAAGCACACCATGGATCTCTGCCTCCTGCAGGTTACAGTGTCCCTACAGACCCCTCAGCCTCACTGTTACCCAGACACCCCCCCTGACACTGCACCCCTGTTCTGCCTCCCCAGGACCCACCAGCCAGCTCCCACTGTCTGGCCATGTCCAGGTGTTGGGGGAAAGGAAGACATGGAGACCACTCTGCCAGCTGGGATGCTTTATTCAAGACCCCTGCCCACCCCAGATCCCACCCCACACTTTCTGTGGTCAGGGCTGCAGAGTCCCTTTACTGTAGCACTCTCCCATACATCTCCAGATCCTCCAGGAGATATCCCACCCCACATCTCACTGCCCAATAAACCTCTGGCCGGGTTGCCAAGTGTCACCCCAGCCCCCAAGGGACCCACAGCCCTGCCCCAGCTGGGACATGTGTGACTCCAGTGGTTGCCCCCATGGTCCTGAGGACCTCCTGAATGTTTGTGCTGGTGGGGGCTCCATGGTCTGGTGATGGAGTCATTCCAAAGCCAGATTCTGCCCATTGTGTTCCTCACCAAGTCTGTCCCCATTGCTGTCCCCTCTGCTCATCCTCCTCCAGCAGCCACCACAAGACTAGGGTTGACCATCACCCCTGTGGCCCTGGCTTGGTGAAGGACCCTTCTCAGGGGTCTCACACAGTACAGCCCCTATCAGCACCTCCTGGACAGCCCCTTCATCCCCTCCTCCATCTCATGTCTCCCCTTTCCCCAGAAAACCTCACATCTCCTCCCTGGCTCCCCCCCAGGGACCCACAACCACTGCCCTCCCAACCTTGGTTCTCCAGTCATGGTGGAAGGAAACCCCATAGTGAGGTGTTTGGCTCCTGGGCTGCAGTGCAGGTCCTGGCACTGGGGCTGGTAGACCTCATGCAGCTCTGGGGCAGCCCAGCTCCAACTGGGCTCCCTCAGACCCCCCCAGGACCAAGCAGCCTGCTCCTCAAACCCTGCCAGTTAACCAAACCAGTGGTGGTCATGTCCAGCCTAGCACCAACAAGGTCCCCCTGAGACATCCCAGGACTTGTCAAGTCCCCCTAAAGGATCCTGAGACCCACCAGGTCACCTACTCCTCTCCAAGTTCAACTGTCCCCCCCCTCAAGAACCAGCCAGGACCCCCTGGACCAGCACCAGCCCCTGGCCCAGCACCATATCCCCCAAATTACCAGCCAACCCTCAAGTCTCAACACCCACCTCCCCACATCTGGAGGCAGCTTGGGGGGGTTGGGGGTTCCCCCCTTCACCTCCCTGGGATCTTGGTTCCACCATGACCACCACCCCTCCCCAAAATAACAAGCAGGACACAGAAACCATCTCAGCACTTCTGTCTTTATCACCGTGAAGATGTGTTGACCAATGTGCCACGTCTTCAGTTCTCACTGATTTTCTGACAACAAGACATGGGGTGGAGGTCAGGGTGAGCCCCTGGACTGGGAGAGCATGGGGACACCTCCATGGGGAGGGTTGTGGGGGGAAAGAAGCTGCCCTCACCCTGTTGATCCAGTCAATGTAGGCAGACACCCGTGTGAAGACCGTCGGTTTCTTGGCCAAGTTGCAGCTCCAGCCAGAGCCAAAGCTGACGATGCCATCCACCTCCCACAGCCCCTCCCGTTGGCAGTTCAGGGGCCCCCCTGAATCACCCTGCCCAGGCAGATGGACACTCAGCACCTGCTACTACCCACCCCATCCCTGCTCCATGCCCTCTCCTCCTGCTCTTCCCACGGGGGCTGCAGCCCATCCCTGCCAAAAGTTGTTGGAATGAGTCCAGAGGAGGCCCTGGAGCTGCTGGGAGGGCTGGAGCAGCTCTGCTCTGGAGCCAGGCTGAGAGAGTTGGGGGTGTTGAGGCTGGAGAAGAGAAGGCTGCAATGGGGAGACCTTAGAGCACCTTCCAGTGCCTGAAGGGATCCAGGAAAGCTGGGGAGGGACTTGGGACAAGGGCCTGGAGGGATGGGATGAGGGGGAATGGCTTGGAACTGGGAGAGGGGAGATTGAGGTTGGGCATTGGGAAGAAATTGTTTGGTGTGAGAGTGCTGAGCCCCAGGTTGCCCCCAGAAGCTGTGGCTGCCCCATTCCTGGCAGTGTTGAAGGTTGGATGGGGCTGGGAGCACCCTGGGCTGGTGGGAGGTGTCCCTGAACGTGGATGAGCTTTAAGGTCCCTCCAACCCAAACAGACTAGGATCACAGCAATGATCCTAGTCCCCCCCACCCCCTATGCCAGCACTCACGTTGCAGCCAGAGACGATGCCATCCCCACCAGCACACACCATGGTGGTCTTCACCGTGCTGCCCCACCAGTCACGCTTGCTGCAGGTCTGGTGGTCCACCACGGGCAGCAGAGCCTGCTGCAGGATGTCAGGCAGGGGACCATTTGCTGCAAGGACACCCACACCTTACACCCTGCACCCCCAACACCCCCCCCCCCCCCAGGGACCCCACCTGGGGACCCCCTGCTTACTCTGGAGGCGTCCCCAGCCAGTGACATAGCAAGGGTAGTTGTTCTCCAGGGTCAATCCAGCGGGTGGCAGGCAGGCAGGCTGAATGGTCTCAGTCTCCTTCACCTCCTGGTCCAGCTTGATGAGGGCAATGTCATTGCTGTGGGGAGAGCAGAGCCATGGGGACAGGGAACATTGAGCCATGTGGGTGAGGGACACCCAGCTCTAGGGGAGGGGGACCCCAAGCCATAGGAGGGGGGAACTTGCACCACAGGGACCATCCATGGGGACAGGAGACCTTGAGCCATGAGGACAGAGGACCTCAAGCCATGGAGATGGGAGGACCTGAGCCATGGGGCTCTGGGTCCTTGAGCCATGATGCCTCCCAGCCATCCCTGCCACGTCCCATCCCTTACAGAATCAGGAAGGAATTCCATTTCTCATGTACAATCAACTTCTCCACACCAACAGCCAACGAGCCGGGCTCATCCTCCACGGACAGGTCCTGCTTGCCCAAAACCACACGGTAGGTCTGGCTAAAGCTACCAATGGGAAGAAAAGGGATGTCAGGCTCCACAAATTTCTTCCTCCTTGGTGTGATCCCCTCCCACCCTCCTCCCCAGCACTCACCTGATGCAGTGTGCGGCTGTCAGCACCCAGCTGGAGGCAATGAGGGTCCCCCCACAGGTGTGACGCCATTCCCCAGAGCGGTTGTACTGCAGGGAGATCTGCCAGGGCACAGCAGCAGAGCAGGGATGTCCCCTGTCCTCCCCTCCCTGCTCCCCACCCCAGTGTCCCTCCTCTCACCTGCCATGGCCAGCTGTGGGCCCGGGCATCTTCACCACCCACCACCCGGGTGTCCAGCAGGGGTGGCACGGCTGGCTGGCCGCATCCAGAGGCTGTGGGACACCAGGCAAAGGGACATCAGCCACAGCTGGGGTCTCATCCCGTCCCCCCACAACCCTGTCCCCTCCCCGCTTGCCGCCTGCACCCACCATAACCCAGCAGCACAGTGAGACACACAGCTCCCAGCATGATTGCCATGGCCCAGGGTGCTGTGGTGGGGCTGTCACCCCCCCTCTTATAGTACCCAATGCCACCAGAGACCTTGGCATCACTCCTCCTGCCACCAACATCTGCTGACTGTCCCACACAGGAGGGCTGGAGGTGGTGGTGTCCTTGGCACCATCACCCCATCTTCTCACGCTCACCCATCCCACCTGGGAAAGGCCACATCTGCCCTTCCTGTGCCACCACTGTGAGCTGACATGATGGGGACACCTGGGGACAAGTATGGTCTCTCTTGGGCAGGACATGCTGCTCCCTGTGGGGTATTGGGTAGTCCCATTGCACCCCAACCCCCACCACCTGGGATGTGGCCTCCCCCCCCAGCCCACCACCCCAACCCCATGTCAAGGCCAAGGTCCCATTATCAAATGTTCCAGGTGCTCAAAGCTACCCAGGCAGTGCCAGTCCCAGGGTGGGTGCCAGCAGGACACCACCAGTGAGCTGGGGAGGGACTTTGGAGAAGGGCCTGGAAGGATGGGATGAGGGGGAATGGCTTGAAACTGGGAGAGAGAGGGGAGATTGAGGTTGGACATTGGGAAGAAATCTTTCACTGTGAGGGTGCTGAGCCCCTGGCCCAGGCTGCCCAGAGAAGCTGTGGCTGCCCCATCCCTGGCAGTGTTGGAGGTTGGATGGGGCTTGGAGCACCCTGGGCTGGTGGGAGGTGGCCCTGACCATGGCAGGGGTGACACTGGCTGATCCTCAAGGTCCCTCCCAACCCAAATGATTCCACGGGTCAGTGATAACACACATGGCCCTGCTGCCTCCCACACTGTTGTCCCAGCCCCTCCATGGTTCATCCCCCTTCCCCACCACCTTTCCAGCTCTGGAACCCACTATGGGTCCCCCTGATCAGATCCCACAGGCTTCTTCCCCTCACCCAAGCCCCCACCATAACCACCCCACCCTGCACCTCCACCCCCTGCACACGCACCTGGCAAGCTTACGAAATATAATATTTATTTGGGATTAAAATAAAAATAGAACCAAAACACAAGAATCCCCCAGTGCCATGTAGGGGGGGACACGGACCCCCTTCCCAGTCCCCACGTGGACATGGGAACCTCCAGACATCTGCAAAGCACTCGTGGCTGCACCATGGAGTACCACCACACAGCCTGGACACCTTTCTGGGCGTTTTTCACCAAAAAAATAGAGAGCTGCAGCACACACAGACCCCAGGCAGGCGCACACACACACACACACACACACACACACACACACACACACACAAAGGTCCCTCTGCTGGGACCTGGCCCATGGTTTTGACATGGCCATAGGGACAGGATACACCAGCAATGCCAACTGGCCCCAAGCTGGCATGGCCACCGTGACAACCTGGGAACACATGCATGACATGTGATGTGGAGGACAGACAGCCTTGGGGACAGACATCCTGGGGGACAGATGTGCCGGGGGACAGACATCCAGGCACAGTTCCCCCAGGACTTGGTGGCAGCAACACCTGGCATGATGGTGGGCAGGGAACAGGGTGCTGCTGCCCCGCCGGGAAGGAGCAACTCGGTGATGGAGGAGATGTTGGGGGCACAAACAACACCTACGGACACCACAGCAAGGAGGGAGGAGCTGGGGACCACCAGGCTCTGCCCCAGAGCCCACAGGCAGCCTGGGCAGTCACAGGCACCGCAGGGTTCTGGGCATGGCCCCCGACACGTGGCACACGTGGCGTTCCCGGCACCGCACGCCCCCGTCACTGCTTGAAGGTGGACTGCAGCTCCTTGAAGGCTGCTTTCCTCTGCTTCAGCTCCTCTGCCTGCTTCTTCTTCTCCTCCTGCTCTGCCTTGATCTCCTCCTCAAAGCGGCTGGCATCATGGATGGCCTGCACCTGCAGGTGGTGGCACAGCTGATGGGGATCTCCAAGACCCCCCAAAAAGCCCTGCTGCCCACCTCAATATCTTTACTTCTTCCTCACCTCGACATCTCCACCCCTGCCCACACACTGGCCCTACAAAACCACCCTCCTGCATCACCATCCTGTGCAGGGACCTCTCATGCCCTGGCATGTGCCTCACCTTGGCCTCAAAGAAGTTCTTGGCACCCTTCACCCCCTCCGTGGAGACATCAATCTCAGAGAGCCGGGCCAGGGCATGCAGCCCACTGTCCTCCTGCAGCTCACCTGCTGCTGCCTTCCGAAAAATCAGCAGGAACTGCAAGGGGAGATGTTGGCATCAGTTCTCCTGAGACCTCAAAGGCACTATGGCTCCCTCCCAACTTTCTTACATCCAGCCCCAGATGGCACAGGGGGACCATGCTGCGGCCATCCTCCCCTTCTGCCACGGGGGACCCCCCAGCCCCTCACCTCCCGAAAGCTGAGCTTGCTGTCCAGGTCTTCATCCACTTCCTTGATCATGTTCTTCAAGCCCAAGTGTGTCTGTGGTGCCCCCAGCTTTTCCATCATCAGCTTCAGCTCCATCAGGTCAATGAAGCCATCCTTTCCTGCATCGTACCTGCAGGACAGAAGGACAACCACTGTCCCATTGCTGGGGACACAGAGCACATGCTGACCCTCACACTGGCACCTCTGCATGAGCTCACCACCTCATGCCTACACTGGCTGGGCAGGGAGGAAGAGATGACAAGGATTTGGGCACCAACCACCTTAGGCCACTTGCCATACCAAGAGAAGCTGCTGCTGAACCACTAACAGCACCCCAGAGCCTCATCCAGGATCACTGCTGCTTCCTACATCACTTGGCAGCAGAACCTCCTGGGATGATGCCAACCCTACTGCTGGCTCCCTCTGCTAGAAGTACTGAGCCTTGGCTGATACAGGGGACAACGGGGCAGAGCCCACAGGGTGCTGCTCCCACCATCACCCCTTGGCCATAACCCAAGTCCCAGGACTTATGGCACCATGCAGGTTCTTCTGGCAGCCCTCGCTCATTTGACTGTGGCAACATCAAGCCCACCTGGTGCAGCCACCCTCTCTCTATGCCACCTCCAGGTGACCACTGGTCAATAGTCCATGCTCCAACCCTAGCCAGATGCCTGGCCTTGGCCACGAGACCTGGGTGCACCCCTCGTGAGCTCCTGGCCCAGGTTTCCCAGAGAAGCTGTGGCTGCCCCATCCCTGGCAGTGTTGAAGGTTGGATGGGGCTTGGAGCGATCTGGGCTGGGGGAGGTGACCCTGACCACCATGGCAGGGGGTGGGACTGGACGGTCTTCAAGGTCCCTCCCAACCCAAATCATTCCATGGTTCAGTGACAACACACCTCCTTCCCCCCCCCCCCTCCCCCGTTTTCTGCTTCCAAGCCCCCCTTCAGAGCATCCTCCGAGGGTTCCTCAGCAAGGGGTATGACAAGTCCCTCGCCCCCCCTCCTCCTCTCCCCCCCCCCCGTGATTTTCTGGGCTGCCAGCATCCCTCTGCTCCCAGAGGACAACAGCAAAACCCCTTTTCTGCTTTACTATCCTCCTGTCACATGGCAAGGACAGCAACGGTGGCTCGACAGCATCCTTTCCTTGGGAGACCCCTTTCCCAGCCCCCCAAGCCCCCCCTCCGGGCTGCAGCTCCATCGCTGCTCCTTTGGCTGTAGCTCCAGACGCTGCGGGTGTCAGAGCAAACACTGTCTGCTCCTCCTGCCCGTCTCCCACCACAGCCACTCCTCCCAGCCCCACAGCACCCCCGGGAGGGAGGGGGGGGCTTATCACTTCCAAGGGATGCTCCAGCTGCGGTTATTCCCCCGGGGAACCCCAACTATGGACATCCCCCACCGGAGACAGCTAGCAGCAACCTGCTGCGTCCGCGGGATGGGGTGACAGTCGTTTGGGGACACGGGGGGAAGGAGGAGGGGGCTCCGGGCACTGCTGGGGAAGAGAGAGGGAATGTCTGTACCCCAAAGAGCCCCTCCAGCCCTGCGCTTGGGCACTCACTGCCTCCACCCCCGTGGCTTTCTCCAGCCACGGCCCGGTGGCCATGCCCGAGGGACACCGCACAGCACCGTGACGCAGATTATCCAGACTGTCCCACTCCCGGGCTAGCCGGGGCGGGGGGCAACATCACCCCCCTAGCTATGCCTGTACCATCTCCATGCTGCCTTCCCAAAGCACCCCAGGTGCCGGGGACTCTGCAGGGACCATCCCGCTGGCCCCCGGCTACTCTAGCGCATCCTGGCGTGACCATGGTCGGAACCGTCCTGATTTCTCTCTCTCCCTGGAAATTTCCAGGGCTCGGGGCTCGCTGCCAGCTTCCCCCCCACCCCCCCTCCTCTCCCCGGGGCCGGGGGCTGAACTCACAGAGTCACGCTCCACCGTGTGTGGTGGCACGCTGCCTGGCCGGGGATGCTGGGGATATGCCAGGATGACCAGGGTTGCTGGGGACACGCTGCCTGCCCTCGCTGGCAGAGAAGTGGGAGTCCCCGAGTGCTGCAGCAGAGGGAACGCAGGAGTCCCTTGCAGTACCCTCCAGCCCCCCCTCCCCTTCCCAGATCTCCGCACAAGGTGCCAGGGTCCCTCCTTGCAGAAGAGGGGGAGCAGGGGGTCCATTTTGCCAGGGTTTGGGGGTGTTTAGGGGGGAAGGTGGCCCTGGCATCCCTCCTTCAAGGTGCTGGAGACGGGGGAGTCCCTGACATCCCTCCTGCAAGGAGCCGCGGGTCCCTCCCGCCAGCCCGGGGCGCCGGGGCCGGAGCGCGATGCCGGGGGTCCTCCGGTCGAGCCCCGGCGATGTCACCCCGTGGGTCCTCATCCCCGTCCGCCCCCCTACCCTCCCCACGAGCACTCACTGTCGGAAGAGCTTCTCCATGTCGCGCAGCTGTCGCCGAGAGAACTCGCGGAACTCCCCGGCGGGGCTAAAAACGCGGCGACCACCCCCGGGCGAGCACTCGCCCCCTGCCCGCACCCCCGCCGGGCTGCCCGGCCCCGGTCCCGGCTGAGACCCCCGTCCCCGCCGCCCCTCCAGCTCCTCCGCCGCCGCCGCCATGGTGCCCGGATGGCCGCTCCGCCCCGCTCCGCTCCTCCCCGCAACCGGGGGGGCCGCCCCGCAGCCCCCCGCTCCGGCTTGCCCTGCCCCAGCCCGGCACTGAGACAGCCCCGCTCTACCCACCCCCCAGCCAGGGGTGTCCCGTGCTGCCCCCATCCATCAGCCCCTCATTGTCCCCCAGTCCTGCCCCGGGGGTCTCCGGGTGGTGGTCCCAGGCTGGTGCCGTTCCGTAGGAGAGGAAGGGGCTTCTGCACCACCTGTGCTCCCCCAACTTCCCCCATCCAGCAAGGCCGGGGTGGGATGCAGAGGACAGACATGAACTAGAATCTCAGGATGGTTGGGGTTGGAAGGGACCTTGAGGACCATCTAGTTCCATCCCCTGTCATGGGCAGGGACACCTCCCACCAGCCCGAATTGCCCCAACCTTCAACACTGCCAGGGATGGGGCAGCCACAGCTTCTCTGGGCAACCTGGGACAGAGGCTCAGCACCCTCACAGTGAAGAATTTGCTTAGAATTAAAAAAAATCCACAGACCAGTGCACGGATGGAAACCCACAGCACATCTAAGTCATATCAATAACCAGAGCCCTGTGCCACAGCCACAAACCACAGGGTCCTCACCAGAAAATGAGGCATTGGCCACCATCCACCCCTCGGTGGCCAGCAGCTCTGGGGAGGCTCTGCCAGAGGACTGTGTGGTTTTTGCCTCAGCAATGCACAGCCCCCTTGTGCTGCTCCCAGACCTTTTCATCCTATTTAAAAAAAACCCATGGGATTTTAGTCACACGCCAGTTGACCTGCAGAGGACTCAGCACAACCTTCTCCAAGTGATGCACCAACATGGCAGCTCCCTGTGGCTCTGGTGTTCCCAGGGTTCCATGTTTCCATCCTGTATTATGCCTCCTCCTCCAGCTCCCCAGGGACACTGTGGGGACTGGAGGACATTGGAGCTGGAAGGGACAACCTTTATGTGCATGAGAACAAGGACAGGACTGACTGCACCATTGACTTCACACCTGCACAGGGCTGTATTCACACCTAAATATATCAACACCTGTATTTGCATACACTGGGCTGTACCCACCACACCTTTCCTATTGCCAGAAACCCCACCATGAGGCATGGGACTCGGACAGCAGGAAAATAAGGTCCTATGCACTATGCAGTCACACCAGGAGCTACAGGACACCAAGAGGGGTTCCTCAAAATGCACCCATACCTCGTGCCATGTCCAATGTTAGAGTCCATGGGGTAACAAGCTGCTCCTACTGCAGACCTTCAGCTGCTGAAGGGCCAGGTGTAGCCTCTCTTATGTGGTTCCTTCTCATCTTGACAGCTTCTACCATGTGCTCCTCGGCTCAATTTTCTTTCTTGAGCAGAAAGGCTTCTTGGCTCCAGGCTAGAGAAGAGATATCAAACACCATGTTCACCTGTGACACCTTGCCATGGCCTTCACCCCATCTGTGGGACCTTCCCTTTTACCTCACTCTACATGGTCCAAACCCATCCATACAGCTGCCTGGTGGTCAAACAGACCACACCATCCCCTGTCCATGATGGATGGAGCTATCACCCAAATGACCATCTATCTCCAAGACAGCAAAATCACACCTCTGCACCTCTGAGGGAGATGTGTCCTGCAGCAGATGACAGCGTGCTTGGTTTCCCCTCTTTGCCTCCACTGTGTGCAACCAAGTAACTGGAGGGTATCATGACTTCCCACCTCCACCTTCTGGAACATGGGCACAGCCTGAAGTCTCCTTCACCTCTGGATAACACCAGGAGCCAATTTCCTTCTACTTGATGGACTTGCTTTGGGCATCTTAACACTAGTGGAGGGTTCAGGCTGTGCACCACATCTCCTGTGCCTCACCCAGGACACAGCTTCAAGCATCTTATTCAACCTGGAGGCGCTTGCTTGACCACCATGACTTGGAACACTTGGGCACAGGGATATTTGGCTCCTGGGGCTTCTTGTGAGCTCCTGTGTCCTCACCTTATGAACTCTGGCTGCTTGCAGCAACTTCTTCTCTCGGCTCAGCTGGAGCTGTGTCCTCTCCAGAGCCTCTCTCAGCAGAGCCTTCTCTTCTGCCTCCCTGTAGGCTTCATCTTCTAGTCTGGCCATCTCCTCCTGGCACCTTCGGAGGGATGCTTGGTTCAGCCTGTGTGGAACAGAAGGGTCTGTCACCACATCACCCCTCTGACCCCTGGCTGGGCTCAGCTTGGGAGAGATGGCTTTTGAGGAACACCATATGCACTGTGTGTCTTTTCTAGGACCCCTCAGGCCACAAGGTGACACTAAAGGACATCAGAGTGGCTAATACCAGTGGCTAACACCTTGTGAGGACCTACACGTTTCAGTGAGCATTTTTCCTTCTCCAGTTCCTTAGATCACAGGAGAAGCCTTTGCTGAAACTGAGGTGCCACCTCCTCCAGGCTTCTCCTCCTCACACACGGTGATGGTGCCATCTCCTCTGCTCAGAGAGGGACCCTGGGTGCCAGTGTCAGCACTGCTGGCTTGGAGATCACCATCAAACCTCTTGCCTACTTTGAAGATGGTGTCATATTTCCACCAGCCTAGATAGACCTTACTACACCCCTTCCTCTGGTGCTGTGGGCAAAAAGATTTCTACAAAAAGACTTCTGCATTTGAGCAGTGGGGCTGGCACCAGTGCTGCCACAGAGTCACCCTTGGTCCTGGACATGTGGGGCAGCTCATGGAGCTGGAACATCTCCATTGGGAAGCCAGCTCCCATGGTTGCCTCCATCCTGCCCATGCTGTCCTTCCACCCCAGCAGATGCCACTGCTGTCCCTGGATGAAGGAGTCTGCCAAGGTTTCCCCACACCATTGCAGGGACCCAAATTGACATTTCTTTCTTTCTTTCTCCTGACAGTTTTTATGCTGTGACCACAATTTGACCCTTCCCAGGCAGACACATGACCTGCTGAGGGGCTGCTCCCCGTGTCCCTCATCACTTGGTCTCAGTGGGATCTGTGGCCACATTGCCTCTCAGTACCTGAGCTGCTCCATGCTACCCTCGTAGTCTTTCAGCATTTCTTCTTTTCTCTCCAGGCAACTCTTGAGGTTCCTGATCTTATGGTACAGCAGCTCCAGGTCCTTCTGCCTCTGCAGACCCACTTTTTCCCTCTCCTCCTGAGGAAGCCACTTCAGAGACTCCATCCCTGACAGCTCCTTCACTTCCATCAGCCTTCCCAGAGCACCAAGGACATCAAGGTACTGTAGGAAGAGGAGGGGATCCATTCCTCACTAGCTCTGCCAAGTCCTCTGCCACATCACATCCCACCACTCTCCACCACTGATGGAGATGAAAATGTCATGAGGCAGCTGCTGCCTTCTCCTCGCCTTTGCTGAATTCCCACATGTGCTTTCCCCTGGCCAAGCTTTCCTGAGAGCTCTGGAACACCTGGCTGGCTGAGGTTCATCCACACCTTTGGGCTGCCTGCTTGGTGGCACTTGGGTGGGAGACATAGGTTGGAGGGGGCTTGGAACAACCTGGTTTAGTGAGAGGTGACCCTGTCCATGGCAGAGGGGTTGGGACTGGGTGGTCTTGAGGTTCCCTCCCAACCCAACCCATTTGATTGGGTTAGACATTAGAACATGTCTATCACTGACATACCATCTTCTCACAGATGTCCATCGTCCCAGCCACCTCTGAGCTTGCTGCCCCACGCCAGACCCCATCAGGAACCTGCACAGATAGGGACAGACCAATGGAGCCCCCAGATTCCCTGGCTGTGGGATGAGCTGACAGTCCCCCTTCTGTTCCATGAGAAAACCACCCTGGACAGGTTTTATCTCCACTTCTCTCTCCACTTTGGCATTTCTGTTATCATCTCTGCCAGGGAATACTTCACACCAGCCCTATGAACCACAGACTGCCATCTTACCTTGCTGCTCTTCAGCCCTGTTCCCAACATGGGTGAAGGTTCCTTCCCTGTTTCCCAGCCTTTTGCCTCTGGTGAGCCTTTCATCAGGAGCAGCAGTGGCTCCAAACCCTTTTTCATGACAGCTGGAGGCAAACACAGACCCACCGAGTCATTCAGAGCTCAGTAGGACACATTGTGCCCTCCTGCTCCAGACACTTGGAGGTTCCTCAAGTTTCCCCACCTCAGGTACAGCCACCCTCACCTGAGGAATGCTTCTTCTCCAGCACCTTTATCCTCGCACGGAGCTCGGCCAAACCTTCTCTCTGGCGCTGGATGGTTTCCTCATGCCTGAGACCTCGGCATTTCACCCCAAGGTTGGCCAAGTCCAACTCTGTCTCCTGCAAGAAGCAGCCCAGCTGGTTCTCTAATACAAGACGGACATGGAGGTGCTGGAGCATGTCCAGAGAAGGGTCACAAGGATGATCAGAAGGCTGGAGCACCTCTCCTATGACAACAGACTGAAAGAGTTGGGGTTGTTCAGTCTGGATGGGAGAAGGCTCCAAGGAGACCTCTTTGTGGCCTTCCAGGATCTGCAGGGGCTACAAGAAGGCTAGGGAGGAACTTTTTAGGATGTCAGGGAGTGATAGGAGCAGGGGGAATGGATTCAAACCAGAGGAGGAGAGACTCCACCAGCTCCACCAGCCACACTCCAGTACAGACAAACACTCCCAAAAGCTGTGGAGGACACAGCACAGCTCTGAAGGGCCAGGTCAGGGTTCTCCTCTGGCACTGGTGCTGCTGCACAGCATTCACTCTTTTCATCACTCCAACACAGCAGGTGCTGCTGCTCCAGCACACACCGTGGGTGCATGTCCACACCACCTCCTGCACTGCACTGTCATCCTCAGCCACACGTCTGTCCTTGCTCCAGCCCCATCCACCTGTCCTACACCATGACAGAACCTGGGATGGACCCGGCCCATCCTCACCCCCTGCACACAAACCCTGGGTCCAGACACCCTTACTGAGATGTGGTTTGCTCCAGAAGGGTGGGTTTGGCACCTCCCCATGTCCCCTCCCTGTGATGGCTCTTTGCCAGTGGGATGGGTGAAACCTCCCACTTGTCACCTGGCTGTGAGTCACCTCCCAGCCCCTGCATCCCCCCTCCCTGCTGAGGCACACGATGTTCCACACTGACAATCCCTCCATCTGCTGCTGCAGCCACCTCCCAGTGCTTCCCATTGCCAGGGACATCAGCAGGGACATTCAGCACAGGAGGAAAAACAACCTCTGCTCCTGACTCAGAACCACAGACTGGTTTGGGTTGGGAGGGACCTTAAAGCCCACCCAGTGCCACCCCTGCCACGTTCAGGGACACCTCCCACCAGCCCAGCGTGCTCCCAGCCCCATCCAACCTCCAACACTGCCAGGGATGGGGCAGCCACAGCTTCTGGGGGCAACCTGGGCCAGGGGCTCAGCACCCTCACAACAAACAATTTCTTCCCCATCTCCAACCTCAATCTCCCCTCTCTCTCCCAGTTCCAAGCCATTCCCCCTCATCCCATCCCTCCAGGCCCTTGTCCCAAGTCCCTCCCCAGCTTTCCTGGAGCCCCTTCAGGCACTGGAAGGTGCTCTAAGGTCTCCCCATTGCAGCCTTCTCTTCTCCAGCCTCAACACCCCCAACTCAGCCTGGCTCCAGAGCAGAGCTGCTCCAGCCCTCCCAGCAGCTCCAGGGCCTCCTCTGCACTGGCTCCAATAGTGTCCTTCTGCTGATGGGGACCCAGGACAGCTACCCTGGATCCCCTGGCTAGGGAAAGGGTGGTGGCCACCCCAAGCTCTGGCCATCATGACCAGGCCTGGCTGGGCATCAGCAGATCACACTATGATGCTGAGAAACACCACGTAAACCATCAATATTCAGGACACCCAGACCTCAGCAGCCTCCCTGCAGACTTACTCTCTTGGAGGCTTCACCCACTGGCACCAGCATCTCAGGAACATCCTCCAGCTTCTCCAGCCTTTCCCAGGAGGTATCCTCCAGTGCTTGGCAGCGGGCTTGGGCTTGCCTGTGCCAAGAAACAGGAGAGCTGAGGGACACCATGATGGATGAAGGTCACCCAAACACCTTGTAGGAAGCAGCACCCTGGGCACCCACTGATGACTACCACAGTGTGGGTGGGAACATTCACTTAGATACAAGTGACTTCGTTACTGGCGTGAGCTCCACTAAATCCCTGTTTCCAGCTCAAGATTACTTCACAGAATCATAGAATTGGCTGGGTTGGAAGGGACCTCAGAGATCATCGAGTCCAACCCTTGAACCACCATTGCAGTTGCTAGACTATGGCACTGAGTGCCACATCCACAGAGACAACCACGGAAGCAAACTCTGTGCTGCTCCCACACACATCTTTTGCTCCCGGGGAGATCCCTACATGCCACCAGCTGCTGAGAATCTACAGAACAGCTTTAGGAAACCATCAGGTCCTGGCCATGTTGTGTACCTCAGCTCCTCTGTTGCTGCTTGCAGGCCTGCATCCCTCTTCTCCAGCAGGCTGGACATCTGGGATAGCTTCTCCCTGAGAAGGTTCAGTTCCTGCTCCTGGCATTTCACTCGGCTCAGGCTCTGCTCCAGTTCCACCTTCTGCTCCTGGCTCAGCTCCCCTGGGTACACACCCCCACCATGGTTGTCCAGTGGTCTCATTGCCCAGCCCTGGAGGACTGGTAGCTCCAGTGACATGATGTTCACAGATGTGTTCTTTGCCCACTGTACCCTTGTAAGGGCTGTAGCCAACAATAGAGTTTGTCCCCCAGACCCTTGTTCTGCCCTTGATGTCAGCCCTCTGATCCTGGGCCAAGCCAACAGACTCACAGTGAAGAATCTCTTCCTCATGTCCTCAACCTCCCCTCTCCCACTTTAAAGCCATCATGCCTTGTCCTTTCTCTCCAGGCCCATGTCAAAAGTCCCTCCCCAGCTTTCTTGTAGACCCTTTATAGGTAGAGGAAGGCCAAGCAGGGCAACACCAGGGTGGTGACATCTACTCTCCATTACCTGCATGTCCCTACCAGGACCACCTGGTTGCTGATGGGAAGGAGGTGGAGATGGACACCCTGTGGTATCCTTCACCTACCTCTCATGTCTGACATCCTGGCCCTGGTTTCCATGAGCTCCTTGGTCAGCCTGGTGATGATGGTGTCCTTGGACAGGAGAGTGCTCTGCAAAACTGCCAGCTCCTCCTGGAATTTCCTGAGAGAGAGAGCAGCAAGTCTCACAGCTCATTTGGAAGAGTCATTGCCCAGAGCCAGCATGCTGGACGTCATGACTAAGACACACATTTCCATTCCCTGGGTTCATGCCTGTGGCACCAGGACTTGCCACCTGGCTCTGTCCTACCTGGAGCCACCCAAATGGGACAGCAGGTCACTCACACACCCATCAGCATTCCTTGGACACTACAGGCACCTCAGTCTGGCTAAAAGTCTCTTTTCACCACCACAGACAACAAAAAATTCTATCAGACCCTTGGTCTCTCTGAAGCTCTCCAAGTCATCACTACCTTTCTTCCACCCCTTTGGTCAAGACCACCAGCACGTGCGGCTCACCTCAGACAACTCTGTGACTCCATGGCAGGACAAACCTCCAGCTGAGCTCCTGGTGTGGACTTGCCAGCATCACCCACAGACCCTACAGGACACAGTAATACAGGCAGATTGCATCCATGTTTAACCGTCTGCTGTGTTATCTCCTTTCCCTCCCAACAGCTTTGGTGATGGAGGATCATCTTCTCTGGAAAGCTGTGTCTCCAATTCCAACGTCCAGGCAGCTCCTTACACCCTCCCTTGCTCTGATCACTTACCCTGGGTGCAGCCCCACATGCTCTCTTTAGAGGCACTTCTCCAGTGGGACAGCCCTACCTATGACCACAGTGTCCCCAAAGCCTCTGAAATGCCTTCTCCAGGGACTCTCAGAGCCTGTCCTGCTTGCAGGCAACGCCCAAACCCACACCTTGCACAATGTTCTCTGTAGCAGCCAACACACTGCTCCATCTCTCTTTAAATTTTCCCTCATCAGAGAAGGTTCTCAGCACAGACTCACCCCATGCAGCCCTTACCTACCTCCCATTTTCTCCAGGAGTGTCACCTTTTCCTCCTCCAGCATCTTCTGCTGATGTTTGGCCTCCAGCAGCCTGTCCTCTAAAGCCACAATGGTCAGAGCATGCTGCTTGCTTTGCTCTTTATACTCCACCATTTCTTCCACCAGTTCCTGCCTCTGGAGCTCATTCTCTTCCTGAACCCTCCTGAGATGTTCCTCTCCCTGGAGAATCTGCTGCTGCAACATGACCTACGAAAGAAGATATGCTCTTGGGTGGATGCCTTGAATGTGTTTGCCTAGAGGATGATCACCATCATCATCATCATCCTCATCTCTCCTGGCTACAGGCAGAAGGACAGAAGGAAGGGAAAGATTTTAGGGGTGGCCACAGTGCTTAGGTGCCTCCCTCCCTCAGGACTGGAGATCCCCAAAACCACATCCAGGGGGTGTCCTCTGCCTGCAGGTGAGGGTGGTTGGGACTACCTCTCGCCTCGTGGTTTCCTCCAGTTTCTGCAGGGCTTCTCCCAGTTTGTAGTCTGAAGCCTCCTGCTCCTTTGACTTCCTTGCCATTACCTAGTGAAGGCAACAAGAAGCAACTGAGAAGGGAAACAGCTTCCAGAAATCCACCTTTCCCTCTGCTGATGTCCATCTGTGTGTGTGTGGGGGTGAACAAACCCACCACAGCCCACTGACAGCCCCTGACCCAATGGACCACCATGTAATTGTTTGGGTTGGAAAAAGACCTTCGAGGTCATCAGGTCCATCCATCACTGCCAAAGCCACCCATGTCCCTCAGCACCACATCTCCACGGCTTTGAAACCCTTCCAGGGATGATGGGGACTCCCTGGGAAGCCCGGGCCAGGCTCTGACAACCCTTGTGGTGGAGAATCCACCTACAGAGAGCTTTCAAATTCAATTATTCCAAGTGTCAGGTGTTCTGTCTCACCTCCCATGCATGCCACTGACCTCAGTAAGGCTTCTCAGGTGGTTCTCCAGGTCCTCTATCTTCTTCTGGTTTTCTTCAAGGGCTTCCTTGCACTTCTCCTTCTCCTTGGCGACCACATTCTCCAGAATCTGAGAATTGACAGCCCACATTTTCCATGCAGACAAAATCAAACCATTTGGCAGAGGACATATGGAGGCACCAGTAGGTTCACTGCTCTGGAGCAGAGGAGAACACCTTGAGATGTGTTCCTCCTACCTTGGAGTGGAAGAGAGCACCTGATATCCAAGCTCTTGGGATTCCACCTGGAGAGCCTGGGGCTAAAGAATCCTCTCTCTCCCTGGGCAACACCATTGCATGCTGAGGCTGTGAGTTTGAGCCTGCCCTTGGGTGAGCTCCAGTGGCACAATCAGGTTAGCAGGGTGCTTATAGAAGCAGTACAAAGCTCAGCATTGCCAAGAGTGTGAGATCAGGAATGAGCCAAGCCTGTGCTTCAAGCCTCACCTTTTATTGGCCCCCTGGTCCTGCTCATGCACAGTGGGGGCCAGCCCTAACCAGGCACAGGTGGGCTTAACACAAGATCATGCTCACTACCTGGTAATTAGTGGTACCTGGTTGCCTCATTTCACTACACGTGCAGGCAATGATTTTCCCAGCGTGACTGTTGTTCTCCTGGAAACCAACCATGCCACCATACCTCTTTGTTCTCCTTGTCCTTTCCCAATATAATTCCCTGGATTTTTAACTGCAGGTCTCGTTCATGTGTTGCTTCCAGCTCCATCACACGCTCCTGCAGCAAAGCAGCCTGGGTCTCCTGGACCTTCTCTAATTGGGTCTGTGGGGACACAGAGACACCCAAGGGTTAAAGGATGAAGAAGAGAAAATCATCCAGTGAACATTCACCTCACCAGCAACTCAGAGGAGAGATCTACCCTCCACCCCACCACTTTAGGGACACGTCTCCATCCCCTCCATTCCCTGGCATTTCATACAGTCATGGAATCATTAAGGTTGGAGAAGACCATCAAGTCCAACTATCAACCCAACACCACTGTGCCCACTAATCCATGTCCCTCAGCACCACATCTCCAGGGGTTTGAAACCAGGGATGGGGACTCCACCACTCCCTGGGCAGCCTGGGCCAGGGCCTGACAACCCTTTCCATGAAGAAATTGTTACCAATCTCCAGTCTGAACTGGCACAACTTGAGGCCACTTTCTCTCATCCTGTCATTGGTTACATGGGAGAAGACCCAGTGATTACTGCTCCTGCACATTCATTGTCCCACACGTGCTCCCTTAGTGTTTACCAATGAAACCACTCCCAGACCATGGAGTCCCTGCTCCTACACATCTGTACCTGTAACACCTGGTTCATCTGTACCATTTCCTGATTGTCTTCCAACAGTTTCCCAAGAGAAGCCAGAAGCCCTGGAAAAGCCAACAGTGTCACTCAGCCCATGGGTACCCCCAGGGCATCCTTGGATGCTCCACTGGCCATCAGGCAAAACTCACTTTGGGCACTGCTGCCCTCCATCCCCAGCCACCACTCCCCCTCACATGCTCCACATTCCTCCACAGGCAACAGGGAGGAGCAAAGACCACCAAAAACCTGCCCTGTGCCAGTCAGGAGAGCCAAAAAAACATCCTGGCCATGGGGTTCCCCCCACAGAGTGGGCAGAGACTGTGCTAGGGTGAGCTACTGGGGAAGGAGAGACCCATGAGCAACACCTCTACCTTACATCCACAGACCCTAGTGAGCCTGGAGATCCTCATGAGCCTCTGGGATTCAGGCTCCAAAATCCCTAGGACATCCTATCTGGGGCAGGTTTGTTCCCAGGGACACCCAGCAGGACACAGACCTTTGCTGGAGGTGTGTGGGTCCATCCCAGTGCTGGTCAGGAGCTGCTCAATGCCCTCCAACCAGGACAGGGGCACATGTGCCATTTCCACCACCACTGCCCCAATGGCTGAGATGGAAGGGTCCAGGCTCAGCATCTCCAGCCTCTCCAGGGCCCCTCGCAGGCTGGTGCTGCTGCAGGAGCTCCTCAGGCACTCCTGGAGAAGACACAGCAGTCAACAAGCTGCACTCCATGGCTGATGGGCATCTGGGACTTGGCACATAACATGTCTGATGGAACCCAAGGCCTGGGTTCAAGCACAGGAAGCCTTTGGTCCAACATGTCACTTCATGGGTCCCACACCTTGGGTAACAACACCTCCTGGCAGCCCCAGGGGAGGGCACTTCTACAACACAGCCCATCTCTTTCCAAGCAACAGTTTCTGGGGGCTACACTCACCTCTGGGTGATCTGGAGAGCAGCAACTTCAATGATTCAAACTCACAAACATCTTTTCCCCGACCCATCATCAGACAAAAAACATTGCTCCCATCTCCTGGCATCCAGTTGCTCAACAGGGTTTAAGGGACTGACCTGGAGCTCACTCAAGGATTTCTCAAACACCTCAAGATTTGCAGACACCTCCTTTTCCTTGGAGAGCCTGGAGCTTAGCTCCTCCTGCAGATGATTCTCTCTCTCCTGACTTTGTTGGTTTTCTTCAGAGATCTGCTTGACCTTCTCTATCACCTGGTGAAAGAGGAGATTAAGGCATTATATTAACACCTTTAATAACACCTTAGGCATTATGTTAAGGCATATATTAACACCTTCTCCATGCTGAGGGACCACAGATTGTCTCAGGGAGCAATGGTTGAGATGTGCTGCGTGCCGGTAGCTCTGGTGGACTCTTGGACTTCTCCCTGCTGTAGCCCAATGACTTCCACCCAAACTTTGAGGGCCACTTCACAGGGCAGCATCATTAACCTGGGATAGCTGCCACTCAGCTTGGGACTTGGAGAAGCTTGGATGCTCCCAGCACCACTGGGCAAGGTGCTGTGGTTGTTGTGCAGCACCTGACTTGAGCCTATCTGGGCTTTGGAGGCACTGAGCATTTCCATGTGTTGGTGCCCAAACTCACCTCCTGCTCTGTCAATGCCTTCCCTGCACCTCCCACTGCTGCTGGTGCACAGGCTTGCATCACTTGGGTTTTGAAGGCCTCCAGCTACAGCAGGGATGGGAAAAAACAAAAATCACCAAGCATGGAGCCTTCTCTTCTCCAGGTTCAACAACCTGGAGATGAACAGCTCCACAGAAGAGATCCTCCAGCCCAAACACTTCCTATGATGCCTACATGATCATGGGTATGCCCCATGTCAAGTTAAGCCCCACATCAGTGTTTGGTGCTCAGGTCTCCACTTTTCCTTCCTCACACCCAGGATCTGTGCTCCCACCCAGCCCTGCCTGCTCCCTACCTGCTCCCTGGCCCATCCCAGCTCTGCTCCCACCACCCGCTCCCTGCGCCCCAACTCCTGGAGCTGCAGAGCCCTCCTGGCACCCACTGCCCCAGCTCCTCCTCAGGCTGCAAAGGAAGAGACCATTTGCATCTCAGAGCAAGGCCAGAACATCATGCCACAAGCATTTCACCCCAGCCATCCACCCTTCCCACCAGAGAACTCCAAATAAAGCCAAGACATTGCAGGGGACCAGTGGGGATCTTCTTCTGGAGTGGGTGGTGGTGGTGGGTTGGCAGCACTGGACACTTGATGTTGCTTCTGTCCTTGGATTGCTTCTCTCTGGACAACTTGGCTTCCTAACACCCCTCTTCTGCTGCACAAAGTACCTTCTTCTCTTGGGGGCCATGGAAGAGCTCAGCATATTTGGACCCTCTGTACAACCCATGTACCAGAGGCACCTGCTGAGCCCATTGCTCACTGCAGGCTTCTGAGTCTTCTTTTGGTGGAAAAAGACCTTCAAGGTCATCAGGTCCAACCATTCACCCAGCACTGCCAAGACCACCCATGTCTAACCCATGTCCCTCATCCCCACATCTCCAGGGCTCTGAAACCCCTCCAGGGATGATGGGGACTCCAGCCCTGCCCTGGGCAGCCTGGGCCAGGCCCTGACAACCCTTTCCAAGCAGAAATTCTTCCCCAGCTCCAACCTAAACCTCCCCTGGCACAACTTGAGTTGTGCCAAAAGTTCCTCTTGTCCCATCCCTTGTTCCTTGGGAGCAGAGCCCGACCCCCCCTGGCTCCAACCTCCTCTCAGGGGGTTGCAGAGAGCCACAAGGTCTCCCCTCAGCCTCCTCTGCTCCAGGATCAGCACCCCCAAGTCCCCCAAACCCCCCCCCTCATTTCCCTTGGTCTCAGAGGTGTCACCTGCTCCTCTTACACCCCAGGTGTTCCCCCAACATTACACCCATTCCAGAGGTGCTTTCCCTGTATGGTGCCAACCTAGGTTTCCTGTACCTGTTCCTTCAAG
The DNA here is from genome assembly GCF_003957555.1 of Calypte anna. Lineage (NCBI taxonomy): Eukaryota > Metazoa > Chordata > Aves > Apodiformes > Trochilidae > Calypte > Calypte anna. Next base: position 7,578,920 of record NC_044266.1, on the reverse strand, counting down.
GCTCTGATCTCCTCCTTTTTGGCTCCCAGCTCTTGGTTGAAGGTAAGCAGCTTCTGGGCCAGCTCCACTTTGTTCCTTTCTGCTGCCTGAGCCAGCATCTTTGCCATGGCTGCAACCTCCTCCTGCAGCCCCCGTATCACTGCCTCTTTCTGCTTGGATTCTGCTCTCACAGCAGAAAGCTGACCCAGTTCCTTCTCCAGCTGCAGCATCTGTGGGCAGGTGACCAGTGCTGTCTGTCACTCTCCAGATACAGACACATGGGGTTGCCTGTTCAATGGACTGCCAGCCTGTGGCCATCAACCCCATGGACCTGCTTGGCCTGGCTTTCCACCTCCCACACCGTGCCCTTGTCCTCTGCCCCCTTTGGTGACATCCTGGTGGGACGTGTGGTTGGATGCACAACCAGGATTTCACAGCTTGGACCAGGGAACTGTCCCTCACCCTGTCCCCAGCATCACCTTCTCCTGCGGGAGGAAATCCATGCTGTGAGTCCCCCGGGAAGAGCCTGTCCCCAGGGAAGGGAACCCCACACTGCTCACACCATCACCTGAGGCTGGGACTGGAAAAAAAAGCAAAGATCACAGCAGCAAACATCACCATGAGATGTGGCGGCAGCAGAGGACAACCAGAAGAGAAACCAACGATTTGGTACAAAAAAGACCCTTCCCAGCCTGCACAGCAGAGCAGTACCACACCTCTGGGAACCAGGAAAGTCTGAAGAACAGCAGAGACCCAGCAGACAAAGTCACATCTGACTGCACGCACATCCCAGAGAGCTCAGCACACCTGAACAGCCACACTCACTGCTGTTGGCACAAGTGGATCCTTTTGGCTCCAGTTCCCAAAAATCAGATGAATTTATGCTCCCACCTCTGCACCTTCCCTGCCAGCCCCAGTTCTGCCCATCTACATCTCTCCATGCAGCTGGACCCCCATCCCCACCACCTGAGCTTCAGGAGCTCCTGAGTTCAGCCTTGTCCTAACCCTATTCCTGATGTCCCACCACTAAACCAGGTCTCCAGGCACCACATCCAGGTGATTTTTAAGCAGATTCAGGGATGGAGACTCAACCACCTCTCTGGGGAGCCTCTTCCAGTGCTAAACAACCCTTTCTGTAAAGAAGTTTCTCCTGATATCCAACCTAAACTCCCCTGCTGCAACTTGAGGCCATTTCCCTTTGCCCTGTCCTCTGTCACCACTGAGAAGAGACCAACCTCATTACCACCTCCTTTCAGGTATTTGTAGTGATAAGGTCTCCCCTCAGCCTCCATTTCCCCAGACGAAACAGCCACAAACCCCCTCAGTCACTCATCACAGGAGATGTTTTCTAAACCCTTCGCCAGCTTGGTTGCCCTTCTTTGGACCTGCTCCAACACCTCTATGTCCTTTATGTATTGATATTTTGTATTTGTTTGCTTTGCAATACTGCTCAAACCCCCCAAAAAAACAAACAAACAAAAAAAAACCCAAACAAACAAACCAAAAAAACAAAAAAAAACCCAGGAAAGCCATCACATTGGTGGCAGCTGGTGACACGCTACATGCAAGGCAAACGTCTGGTTCTCCAGCTGTACTGCTCCCCCAAACCCTGACATCTGCTGTGAACTCAGCTGGAGGGTCCTGCACCCCAGGCAGCCAGGGACTGAGCTTCAGAGCAGGAAAAAACATCTCCCAGCAGGAGGTGGGAATAGGTGGATGAGTCAGAGATGTCAGTCCTCACCCTTCCCAACAGCACATGAGGAAAAAGGCAGAGGAAATGTCACTCTGGGCTCTGAGGGCAATGGGATTCCCCTGGGTTTGTCACATCCCATTTCTCCAGAGGCCCTGGAGCTGCTGGGAGGGCTGGAGCAGCTCTGCTCTGGAGCCAGGTTGAGGGAGTTGGGAGTGTTGAGGCTGGAGAAGAGAAGGCTGCAATGGGGAGACCTTAGAGCACCTTCCAGTGCCTGAAGGGGCTCCAGGAAAGCTGGGGAGGGACTTGGGACAAGGGCCTGGAGGGATGGGATGAGGGGGAATGGCTTGGAACTGGGAGAGAGAGGGGAGATTGAGGTTGGAGATGGGGAAGAAATTGTTTGTTGTGAGGGTGCTGAGCCCCTGGCCCAGGTTGCCCCCAGAAGCTGTGGCTGCCCCATCCCTGGCAGTGTTGGAGGTTGGATGGGGCTGGGAGCACCCTGGGCTGGTGGGAGGTGTCCCTGCCCATGGCAGGAGGGTTGGAACTGGGTGGTCCCCATTCCAACCCAAACCAGACTGGGATTCTACAATTCAACTGCCCCATGTGCCACCAAGGGCCACACAGTGACTTTCATCAACCCCTCTGGACAAGGTCTCCCACCACATCACTCCCAATGCTCCTCACTCCTCGAACCTGCTTCTCCTCGGACCAACTCCACTTGCTGCTCAGTTGCCCAGAGGGAACCCCAGGCCACCAACCCCCAAGGCTGGCCATCAGGGAGTACCTGACCATGCCCTGACCATGGAGGTTCTGCCCAAGGTGCCCAGTGGAACAGAGGTGGCCATGCTCCAAGCCCAGGCCCTCCTGGGTGGCTTCTGCAGGGGTGGATGGGGTAGGTGCCCAGTGGCTCCAGGGGCCTGGGTGGTGGCAGAGCTGGGGGGCAGCTGCCCCTGGAGGATGGGCAGGTGGGGAGGAGAGGCAGGAGCTGAAGGTTTGGGCTCTGCAACCACCTGGGGCTGCCCAGTCCACGCAGTGCGGCACGTCACGGGAGGGCAGGGCATCTGTGGTGGAGAAAAACAGAACAACGGCAAGACTGATTAAGTTATGATTACAAAAAAAGGGCAGAACAGCCTTGAGTGGAAGCACAATTTCAGTCCTAGCCCATTTCCAAGTCCTCAGATTTAGCCTAGGAAGCCCAAAAGCTTTGCTGAAATGGAAACAAATGATTGGGGCTTTCTGCTTTTAGAGCTCTCTGTCTTCTCTCCCTAGGTTTGACCCCTTCCCATCCTACACATCATCTGCAAAACCAAGCCCTGGTTCCAAGACTCTCGTGGCTCAGACACAAGCAGTCCTACCCCTCTCCTCACTCTTGGCTGCCCAACGCTTTTGTCAGACCTTGTGCTGGGCCGGTCAGATGTTTAATGAAGAGAATCCTGCCCTGCTCCTGACCAGCAGAGCTTCCCAGCACCTCAGCTTCTCCCTGAGCCCAGCCCTGCTTCACCCTCTCCCCAGCCACAAACTCTGCTGCCGAAAGCAAAGCCTCTGCACCTCGCACCTGGCTTCAGCTTTGACCCCCCAAGCCCAGACGCTCTGTCACTAAGTGGTTTCTGAGGAACAATAAAATGCAAATAGAGGAAAAGGACACAGTCGCTGTTGGGAAACTTGTCCTGGGGCTTTGCCTTTTCCTTACTGACCTGCCCGAGTTCCTTCAGCAGAGGGAGCTCCACATTCCCCTTCCCACCCAAAGCCTCTCCTAAAATCCCAGATGAGCCTGGGAACCCGCTCTTGCTCCGGGAACCAAGCCCCTCTTCACCAGCACCCACTCTTCCCCGGCCACCAGCACCCTCCATTCCCCGGTCACCAGCACCCTATCCTTCCTTGGGCACCCTCACCCACCCTTCCCTGAGGAGCAGCCCCTACCCGTACCTGGGCAGCCCCATCCACCACCAGCTGGAAGGATGCTCCCGCTGACCCGAAGCACAGGGTATCACCCGGGCTCACTCTGACGGCCGCGTTTTGGACCTGGCAGCCATTGACGAAGGTGCCGTGGAGGGAGTTGAAGTCCTGAAGGACGAAGCTGCTGTCGGAGGGGGTGAACTCGAGGGCTGCGTGACGATCTGCTACCCCTGCGGACTAGCCCGGGCCGTCAGCGGGCAGGCCAGGAGACACCCCCCCCCCACAGCCCCTGGGGTTTGGTGACTGCCCTGCACGACCCCCTTCTCCTCCTCATGCCTCCCGGCTTGGCACAAGGGGTCCCGGCGCATCGCCCAACCCCACCCGTGTCACCATCACCTTCCTCGCCCCTACCTGCAGGACAATGTCGCACCCTTGGCTCCTGCCGATGGTCGTCGTGTGCGGCTTCAGCTGGAAACACTCCCCCCAACTCTTCAGAAAGGCTCGCATCGTCGTTCACCTGCAAGGCTTGCACGGAAAAAACAAAACAAAACAAAACAAACCCCAAATACTCATTTAATAATCCCACCCACCTACCCCAGCCAAGAAATTCCTCACCAACAACTTCGCGCGTTGGAAAGTGGAGGAAACGAACCCAAAGATCGGCTCTGCCCCTGCCGCAGCCCCGCGGTCCCCTCGGAAACCGCCGGCGCCTGCTGCCGCCCTCCTGGGTGTGAATTTCTCTTTGTTTTGTGTTGGGTTTGGTTTTTTTTTCCTTCTCCTTTTTCCAAGCAACTGGCCCGGCAGCGCAACGCGGCTCCGAGCTGCCCACAGTCTCCTTGCCAGCAGGTGACAAACATGGGAACATTTACCCACGTACAACAAAACGTCCTGTGGGGCCCTGCAAGCTGAAGGGGAACAGTTTTGTGTTGGGGTTTTTTTCCCCTTTATCACTCCTTTTTTTTCCTTAATACCATGCATGCACAAGCAGGTCTTGCAACCCCAGGCGAAGGATGAACCTTGCCCCCACCCAAACCTAACTTCCCATTGCCACCTCATAACTTTTTTTTGTTACCAGCAAATCCCCAGATCACTTTTTGGCTCAGTTCTGCTCCTGTGGTTGAGAAACTCTCACATCATCTGGGAAAAGTCTTCAGAAACAGTGCAAAGGTCCTTCCTTCAGCCAGACCTGCAGGCAGACAGAGCAGGAGCAAGCACCAGAGCAGTTACTGATTTATTGTCCCCTCTCCCAGGGCTGCGAGGCAATGGTGATTTAATTTGGATGAACACACCACAGGGTCTCCCCCTCCATCCCCCAGACCAAAAAAAAAAAACAAACCAAACCAAACAAACAAATATATATATATATATATATACACAGAGAGAGAGAGAGAGAAAGAAATCGCCCATTTACAGATAAACAGACAAAAGTTTTCCTGCTATTCCCAGGGCTGTTCCATTGCTTGGCAGGAGCCAAATGGGAGGGCAAAGTGCTAACCAGGGCCACAGCCACCCAGCACCTGCTAAACAAACCCAGAGCAGCTAGCACGCCCTGCAAGATTTTATCACTCTTAATTTTGAGGCAGAAGAAGCAGATTTGCAAAGGGAAGATCCACACTGCTGAGGTTTTCCAGCTCTGACCCAGCACCACAGCCATACTTCTTAAAACCAACAACCACCAAACTTCCCTGGTGGCATTATCAGCTGCTCCACACATCCCATCAGCTCTGGAATGGGATTTACCTTCCAGAGATGTTGGGAGACATCCAAGAGCTCAACCACCCTGTGAAAAAGGCATCTGGGTCACCTACCTGCCTGGGCAACCCAGCAACACCAGCCTGAGGTCAGGGGTAGGTGCTTCTGCTGGAGGACCTGCTGGAGGACCTGGTCCCTTCCCTTCTTTCTCCAGCACTCTCACCATCAGGTGATTCCCTTACTATTCATCATGGCACTGGGATTCCAGCCTGCTCCAGCTTGCAAACCTTGTGAAGGGCTGACAAGGGCACACACACACACACAATGTACAAAACTTTATTGAGAACAGGTCTGCTCACACAGCATCTCAGCACTTGTTTCACCTCCAGGGAGAGGTGCAACTCAGCTACCCCCCCGACTGCATTTATCCATCTGCCTCAAACCAACCACCCCTTCACTTCTAAGTACAAAACACAACAGAGAAAGCAACTGAGGCACGAAATCCATCCTCTGCCCAAGGAGCACAGGGGCTGTTTCATCCTACTTCATGCCCCCAGGAGCTTGGCAGGAGTCAGGGCTGGCCCTAGGCCACCATCCCAGCCTGGAGGGGAGCTGGGGAAAGCTGCTCTGGCAATGGCACTTCCCTTACTCAGAAAGAAAAGGCACACACACAGAAAAAGAAGCATTGCCCTTTTCAACTCGGAAAATTCTGGTGTGGCAGCAGTTTGGTGGCTTGGGAAACTCTTGCCAGTGCAAAGGGGTTGGGGAGAGAGGAGATACATGGGGTGTTCTTATGTTGAACATCACAAGGACATTTTTAGTACTTCAGCCTTCCTTGACCTCAGGGCAGCAGAGCCATTGGCATTCAGTTTTCTGTCCTCAGGTCTTTTGTAAAATCCCCTCCTGGGTAAAGCTCATCCTGGCTCTGTGCCACAGAGCTCTACACCCACCCTGTCCTCCACACTGCAGCTCCCAGGGAGCCCTGACCATTTCTGCCCCACAGACTCAGCTCTTCCTTGTGTGGGTTGGTATTTTTTCCCCCAATAACAACAACAAAACAGAACAAAAAAAACCCCAGCAGCATCACGGGTTCCTCTGCTGTTGTTTTTGGGTTTTTTTTTTAAGTCATTTTTAAGTCTCTGGCACCTTCTCCTGGATCTCCTCATACTTGGGTGGAGGGGTCAGTGGCTCTATGGTGATGGGGGCTGTGCTGTTCCCTTGGGCCAGGTTTAACCTGACATCCTTCAGGTGCAGCTTCTCTGATTTGATCCTTCGGACCTTGAGAGGCTTCAGGCGCTTGCTGTGCCGGGAGCTGTGCCGGCCATGGGGCTGCTCCCTGCTGGGCTCCACGCTGCTGGCTCCTGGGGTAGGGTTGGTTTCCTCCAGCCCTGTCAGGGACTCGTAGGAGGGCAAGGAGACACTGATCCTGTTGCTCCTGTCCAAGTCTCTGGGCTGGGTGTAGCCTGTGCTCATCACCTCTTCGTAGCTGGGGACGTAGTACTGGGAAGATGTGTCCTCATCCTCTTCTTGGCTAGAGGGGAAAAAACTGAGGGTCTCAGTAGCACATCACTTCCCTCAGTAGCACTGCCCTGTGGGCAGGAGATGCAAAGAACAGAATAAACCCACTCCCCCTCTCAAATCCTTGACAAATTATTTGCCCTTCTATACGATGCATCAGGTCTACACAACATCCCAGTTCCTTTTTGTTTGACAGAACAGATGGCAACCCCAAGAGATCACAACCTGCAGACCTGAAGGGGTTCCAGGAAAGCCAAGGATGGACTTTGGAGAAGGGCCAGGAGGCCTGGAGGATGAGGGATAATGGCTTTAAACTGGGACAGGGGAGACTGAAGTTGGACATTGGGAAGAAATTCTTTGTTGTGAGGGTGCTGAGCCCCTGTCCCAGGTTTCCCAGAGAAGCTGTGGCTGCCCCATCCCTGGCAGTGTTGAAGGCTGGATGGGGCTGGGAGCACCCTGGGCTGGTGGGAGGTGTCCCTGCCCAGGAGATCCTGGTAGAGATCTTTAAGGTCCTTCCAACCCAAACCATTCCATGATTCTTTGATCCTACATTCAGACATGTTTGTATTGCCTCCTGGCATACATCTGTCTTTGATCATCACTTTTTTCACCCACAAAACCTCTTTTTCTATTGCACAGCCACAGTTTCTTACCAACAGCAAACTGGTTTCTCTCCTTCCCTCTGCACAACCAGCCAAACACCCTGGAAAGGGACACAATCCCTCTGCACCAGGGACCTCCTCCTGCACTCTGTGTTTGCTCAGACTGCACCTCCCCAAGCAGCCTTTGCTCCCAAGCACCCAGCCCAGCCCTGGAGCCTCTCCCACAGCACCCTGCTCCCCTGCCACTAACCCCAGTCCTGGGGTTCCCTCTCAGCACCCTGCTCTGCATGGACACAGCCAGGAGTCACACATGGCCCCAGGCTGGCTTGACCATGGCTCCATCTTGGCCCCAGCTCACACTCCACCAACAGCTGCACTCCATTCCTCCTGAGCTCCATAATAAATATGAACCCCAAACCATGAGATGTTTTTTTCATGGAATTGTCTGGGTTGGAATGGACCTTAAAGCTCATCCAGTCCCACCCTGCCATGGGCAGGGACACCTCCCACCAGCCCAGGGTGCTCCCAGCCCCATCCAACCTCCAACACTGCCAGGGATGGGGCAGCCACAGCTTCTCTGGGCAACCTGGGCCAGGGGCTCAGCACCCTCACCCCAAACAATTTCTGCCCCATCTCCAACCTCAATCTCCCCTCTCTCTCCCAGTTCCAAGCCATTCCCCCTCACCCCACCCCTCCAGACCCTTGTCCCAAGTCCCTCCCCAGCTTTCCTGGAGCCCCTTCAGGCACTGGAAGGTGCTCTAAGGTCTCCCCATTGCAGCCTTCTCTTCTCCAGCCTCAACACCCCCAACTCTCTCAGCCTGGCTCCAGAGCAGAGCTGCTCCAGCCCTCCCAGCAGCTCCAGGGCCTCCTCTGGACTGGTTCCAACACCTCCATGCCCTTCTGGTACTGGGGACCCCAGAGCTGGACCCAGCACTGCAGCAGGGGAGTGGGGGTTCCTCTTTACTTTAGCACAGGCTGTTAGGACCCTCATCCCCCTTCCTCCTGACCTCTTTAAGGAAGGGGAAACAGCTCTCGGTGTCTTTCCCACCCTCAACCCCTGCTCCCTTTCCACTCCCCTGGAAGGTCCCACCTTTCCTCCTGCTGCGAGGGCTCCCCTGGGTACTGCACGTGTGTGAGGTCCTCACTTTGCCTCCTCTTGTCGCGGACGTTGAGGCAGATGGAGAGCAGCAGCAGCAGCACACCTGCCCCCACCAGCACGTAGGCCACCGAGAAGGTTTTGCTTTTCAGAGCCCCCTCACTGCCCCGCTCGGGTTTGCTGCTGTTGCTGGTGGGGCTGAAGCCAGGGAGGATGTTCCAGACGGCCATGATGATGCCCAGGACCAGCATCCCCAACCCGATGGCCGTCAGGGCATAGTGTGAGCCATTGGCACGGGACTGGGCCATCCCTCCTGCTGCTGGCTGGCCACTGGGGCTACCTCCACCTCATAGCGTGGCTCCACGAGCAGGGGGGCTGCTGGCATGTGGGTGGTCCTCTCCCTGGGCACCTGGTGAGCTGTGGGAAAGGATGGAAAAGAGATGGGAAGAGGACAGTGAACAGATGGGGAAGGGGATGGAGAAGGGGATGGAGAAGGGGATGGAGAAGGGGATGGAGAAGGGGATGGAGAAGGGGATGGAGAAGGGGATGGAGAAGGGGATGGAGAAGGGGATGGAGAAGGGGATGGAAATGGGGATGGAGAAGGGGATGGAGAAGGGGATGGAGAAGGGGATGGAGAAGGGGAAGGAGAAGGGGAAGGAGAAGGGGATGGAGAAGGGGATGGAGAAGGGGAAGGAGAAGGGGAAGGAGAAGGGGAAGGAGAAGGGGAAGGAGAAGGGGAAGGAGAAGGGGAAGGAGAAGGGGAAGGAGAAGGGGAAGGAGAAGGGGAAGGAGAAGGGGTGGTTAGTGGGATGTGAGGGCTGGGCAGCCACTGGTCTGGTGGCCACAAAAACATGGTTGTAGCCAATTAATGAAGGAAATCTAATTGTACCGTGCCTGCCGAAAGAGTGTGGGGACATAATGTGGCAGCTGGCTGCCCTCCTTGCTGTCTCCTCAGCTGTACCACCCTTAGGGACCAACCAAATTATGGACATGTACCTGAAGTACTCTGTCCAGTTCTGGAGCACCTATTACAAGTAAGACATGGAGGTGCTGGGATGTGTCCAGAGAAGGGTCACAAGGATGATCAAAGGGCTGGAGCACCTCTCCTATGAAGACAGACTAAGAGAGTTGGGATTATTCAGTCTGGAGAGGAGAAGGCTCCAAGGAGACCTCATTGTGGCCTTCCAGGATCTGCAGAGGCTACAAGAAGGCTGGGGAAGGACTTTTTAGGATGTCAAGGAGCAGGGGGAATGGATTCAAACCACAAGAGAGGAGATTTAGATTGGAAGTTAGGAAGAAGTTCTTCCCCAGGAGGGTGGTGAGACACTGGCACAGGTTGCCCAGAGAGGTGGTGGAAACCCCATCCATCCCTGGAAGTTTTGAAGGCCAGGCTGGATGGGACTCTGAGCAACCTGAGCTGGTGGGAGGTGTCCCTGCCCATGGCAGGGGGGTTGGAACTGGATGATCTTAAGGATCCATTCCAGCCCTGCAAATTCTATGAATCTATGTGCAAAGGGGCTGGGACTGACCGTCCTTTGGAGCCTGATGAACCAAACTAAACATTACCAAACTGAATTACACCACTTAGAGAAACACTCCAGCCTTTCTGGAGCTCCACTGCCTTAGACAAACACCCCCCAGGAGCAAACCCCTGCCTGAGCAATGTCTCTTTTCCCCCTCTCAGGAAGGACCAGAGCTGCCATGGCACTGGCTGCCTGCCCTGTAGCACTGCCCTGCCTGGGGAATAGAAAGCAAAACTTGCATCCAACTGCTGCTGATGCAACCCTGCTGCTTCCCCCCACCCCTTCCCCAGCAAGTGCTGCTCCAAACCCCCTCCCCAGCACAGCCTTGCTTCTCACACCCACACATCCTACCTGCTCCCACTGGGCACCTTTCCCCAGACACCATGGTCACATTTGCTTTGTTAAGCTGGAGCACAAGCTCAGTCCGCAGGGTTCAAGGGTCAGAAGAAATCAATATTCCCAGAAAAACAAAGGAGTTCCTGCCACTGGGAGGAGAAGAGACAGGCTGGCAAGGCTGAAGAGAGGAGGAGAAAACTTCAAAGTAATGTCCCTGCCACAGCCTGGTCACCTGGAGACTCACCAAGGGATGTCCCCAGATCCATCAGAGGCACCACATTGGGTTTCTCAGAGTTGGAATAGACCCAGGCAGGGCAAAGTCTTCCATGGGTGAACAGGAGCTGCCTTTGCCCTGCCCAACAGGAGCTGCTGGCACACAGGCAGGGGCAAGCCCAGAGCTCCCCATGCTGCTCCTACAGGAAGCAAACCCAGCCCTGGCTTTAATCCCACCCCAGCAGGCAGCTGCTGAAGACACAGCAAATGTGACACTGGGACATGGTGACCCTCAGGCTGCCCAGAGAAGCTGTGGCTGCCCCATCCCTGGCAGTGTTGAAGGTTGGATGGGGCTTGGAGCAACCTGGGCTGGTGGGAGGTGTCCCTGCCCATGGCAGGGGGTGGCACTGGATGGTTTTAAGGTCCTTCCAACCCAAACCAGCTGGGGATTCCACGATTCTATCCATCCTCCTCCTTCATCCACCCTCTGCTGCAGCTGTTCCTGCTGATGATGTCCCAGCCTGTGGTGATGATCATCACACCCCTGCTCCTCATTTTGGGTCTTCCAAATATAGGGTCCTTTCCTGCAGGTTTTTTTTTTCCTTCCCTGTGTATCCAAATGATCCCCCACAGCATTTCCCAGCCCAGTTTCACTTGCAAACTGCAAGGGAGGGTTTGAGCAGGGAAACACACCCAGAGCTGGTATTTACTTGTGGTGTCAAAACCTCTGTGCCCATTCCTGATCTCTCTGGCTTCCCTTGGGCACCTCACCCCTGGCCATGGGCAGGATTTAAGGTTCTACATCATTTCTCTGCCTGGAAGTTTTATGTGGATCCCTTGCTGTGCTGCCCTGCAGCCTGGGGAAATGAGATTAAAGCTGGAGCCTTGACACATCAGTCTGTCTCTCCATTGAGTTAACTCTTCTTTTGGCTTCCAAGGCACATCCCATTACAACTCAACCAAGAACTGGGTGCCCTGAGGTCAGGGACCTGCTACCATTGCTGCCCCAGTGCTGTCTGGAGCAGCAGAGGTTGCACCACCAGGAAGACAGAAGGGTGCTGCACAACCACCAGGTCACCCCCCCAAACCTCATTGTGCCCAGTACCACATCTCCAAGGTGGCATCTACCATGGCCAGCCCAAGGAGGTGGGGTAGAAGGCACAAATTCTCTGCCATCTCCCCTAATCCAGCAACTGAGAAACTCCCTGCTCTATGCTTGCCCCTCTTTCAGAATCCTCAAGGGATTTTTTTTTCCATCAATTCCCTCTTTTTTACCAGAACTGCTCCACTGCAAAGTGCCCAACACCCTACCCCACCCCTGGGTCTGGTGGATGAGTGGTGGCCAAGTGCTTTAGCTCCCATGGCACAGGTCCTTCACCACACCCAGAGCCACCTCCATCCCCATCCCACATCTGCCCGTGGCCCCAGGCTGCCTGGCAATGATTTACACCAGGAGCTGTGAGGCATTAAACTCCAGCAGAGTTTAATGGGTTAAACTGCAGAGCTGGGGCACATCCTCCCTCCTTCTCCTCCTCTTCCTCCCCCTCCAAGCTCTACTGGGCTTCCCACATCTCTCCCCAGCTCCCAGAGCTAAAGGACACTTTTTGACTCCTCTTGGGACATTTCCAATGGTTCATTGGGGGAGGGATGGCCCCTGGATGCACCCTGAGGTGCTCAGCAGGCAGGGCAGCTGATAGCATCATCCTCTCCACGACAGCCACCAGCCCTCCCAAGGACCCCCTGAGGCAGCCAGCCCTGGATCATACTCCTGGTGAAACAGGGTGAGTCAGGAGGAAGCAGGACACCCATGGCTGCCCACAGCAGCACCCGGGCTCCTCTGCCCTCCACGACCTTTGGATTCTTCCCCTCTCATGACATCACCTTTGTCACGGGATGGGGAGAGATGAGTCTGCAGGTTCGGGGAAATGGGTCAAACCCTGGTGAGGTCACAGGAACAGCTCCAGGGATTCCTGGTTCTCCAGAAGGAGTCAGAGCACAGTGCCTGAAGCAACATGTCCCCTCCCAACACCAGCAAGATTCCAGCCCCAGCCATAAAACACAGGACTAGAACCTGGTTTGGGGAAAATACACCCATTTTCCAAATATCTCAAGAACCTTGAGGCCACGGCATGTCAGCTTCTATCAGATGGGCAGAAAGAAGGGAGATTTAGAGATATGAGGAAGAAATTGTTTGGTGTGAGGGTGCTGAGCCCCTGTCCCAGGTTTCCCAGAGAAGCTGTGGCTGCCCTGTCCCTGGCAGTGTTGAAGGTTGGATGGGGCTTGGAGCACCCTGGGCTGGTGGGAGGTGTCCCTGACCATGGCAGGGGGGTGGCATTAGACAAGCTTTAAGATCCCTCCAACCCAAACCATTCCATGACCAGAGCTCACCCTCTTCCCAAGCTGCTCAGCCCTCCCAGCCATCAGCCACAAGTTCCTACAGCTCCTGCCAACAGCAAAGCTCAGCACCAGGGATGCCCGTGCAGGGGCATTTCCAGGGAACTCCAGACCTTCAGGAGGTGGGGATGAAGGTCCTGGGGGTTTGGGCTGAGCCTGAGGTGGGTGAGATGATTGGAGATGAGGATCACACCAAGCCAGGCCAGGTTTCATCTCCCTGCCCAACCTCAGCTCCAGGGGACAGACAGCCCCACACCACCTCCACCTTCATCTTCATGCTTGGGCCCAGGCAGCCTTCTCATTAAGCCCCTGCCCTCCTAATTGCTGCCTGCAGCCCATCCTCACAAGCTCCATCCTGCAGTGGGGCAGTGACCTTGCACAGAGCCCTCATGACACAAGGGCTCAACCCACCAGCACCACAAAACCCAACACTCCAGAGTCAGAAATCCAACAGGTCAGGACTCCCAGCAATATTTTTCCCCCTTTTTGTTTCGTTTTGGGTTTTTGGCTGCCCCCATCACACCTGCCCCAGCAGCAGGGATGTTTCTGGCTGGATGGAGCCCAGGGGTCTTGGGCAATTCCCCTGGACCAGGATGAAAGAAATAACCCCCTAAGCTGGGAAAAGCAGCACTGCTGCCGATCCGGCCAATTCCTGATGGTCTGGATGAATACTCAGCACATTTTAGAGCTGAAGGAATGGAGGGATAGCCCTGTGCAGCCACTCGGGGCTGCCAGTCTCCATTCCACCCCCTACAGACGTTTTAAGTTATTCCGTCCTTTTTTTTTTCTTCTTTTTTTTTTTTTCTTTTTTAAACTCTATTTTTAATCACTCTTCCTCAACTGTGCTCTTGCAGGCAGCACCAGAAATATTTTCTTAAAACTCTAGCCAAGGCTCTCCCTTCCCACCCCATCCCAGGGCCAGCCAACCCTGGAGAAGAGCCCAGGGTCCCTCGGAGCTGCAGCTTCCTGCAAAACAAGGGTGTCCCCAGGAAGTGAAGGGTGCCCAGCCCTCTCCCAGGCTCAGGATCTTGCAGTCCACCAAAAACACTCGGACAGCCACAAAACCACCATGACAGGCTCCCAAAAATCTCCCATTTGCACAACGTGGTGCCCGGCCCTTCTCCAGCTGAAGGTATCTGTGTCCCACATCACCCCACCCACGGGATGGGTGACCAAGTCCCCACTGGCTTCAGAACTGTCACAGGTAACCAGGGCAGGCCTGGGAATGCACACCAGGCTGGGAAAATCCCAGTGCTCTTATTTCTTTCCTTCCTGTTTATGTTTTGAGTCCACTTTGCACCTTTGCATTTGGTCTTTTTTTTTTGTTTCATTTTGTTTCGTTTCAATTGGCTGCTCTTTGTGTTTCCTTTTTTCTTTTGTTTTTTTTTCTTTATATTCTAGTTTCCTAATCTGCTGTTTCCTGCCCTCCTTCCCTGCAGCCTTCCATTGGTTTTTGCTCCATGATCTTGCTCTATGTCAGCCACCCTGCCCTCCTCCGGAGTCCTTGCAGACATCATCCCTCTGCCCCTTTCAGCTCTTCCAAATCACTCCAATTCCTGCTGCCTCAAAACACTTCCCAGCCCTCTGGAGTGCTTTAAGGAGCTCCTGTCCCACCACGGGAGCCCTCCACAGCCCTGGGGAAGCAGTGGTGCCATCAGCCTCACCAGTGCCACCCTCCTCATCCCCCACCTGCCATTTCAGCAGCATCCTTCAGTCTGCATCACTTCTCCCCAGAGAAAAGGCAGAGATGCCAGGGCAGGGCAGGAGCAGTCACCAACACTCAGCCGTCCTCCAGGCACCCATGGGCAAATACTCTTCCTTCCCCAGGCACTTCCTTCCCAAGGATTTTCCCACCCATGTAATTACTCTCAGATACAATCAAATGTAAAAAAAAAAAAAAAAAAAAAAAGGCATCTTACCTACTTCCAAGGGTTGGGTTCACCACACCCTCACCTTCCTCATGGCCACCTGGGAAGTTTCCCTTCTGGGCTGCCACATGAGGACACCCAGGGCTTGGGATGGCTTCAGGACCCTCAGCTACATCACAAAGGGAGGCACTGCTGCTGCAGCCCATCCAGCACCAGCCCAGCTCTGTGCTGCAGGACCTTTCAGAAGCCTGGAAGCCCACCAGGAGCTGCCAGCAAGGTCCACACCTCCTGGAGCAGCTCACCTTCCCCCCAGCTCCAGGGTCAAGCTGATGCATGACCAAGAATCCAGCTGCTGGATTCTGCTGCCTACCAAACACTGACCCCTACCATGTCACCTGCAAAAAGCAAAGACTAACAGCTTTGTGGGCAGCTGGTTTGGGACACACTGCTGACCCAGGGAGCTTCAGCAGGGCATAGGGGACCTTCAACATGGGTTTTCCTCACGTGAAATGTCCACAGCAACAAGGCACGTCCAGTCACTATCCCCCCAGGGCCAGGTGGGCCCTGATTCCTGAGACAGCCTGGTTTGAAGTCAACATGGGGCTGAGACACAGACAAAATCACACAGGCTTAGAAGGGAAAAAAAAAAAGCTCACCCAGGCAAAGCTGTCAGCAATAAATCCACAAACCCAGCAGTCAGGAGGCCAGGGCTCACAGCCTGGCAAGGGGCACCTTTAGCACAGGGGGAGGGGGCCAGCAGCCTTTGTCCCTTCCCAGCCACCAACACGGGGCTACCAAATCTCGAAGACCCCAAGGGACACCCACCCACTGGGGCTTCCTCCCTAATCCAGGGTTGCAGTGGTCCTTCCCAAAAAAATCCTGTGAGCAACCATCACAGCAGGGATGGATTGGAGCTTCCTAAAGGGACTGACCCAGAAGCACAGAGACAGAGGGTGTAGTCACCCCTGGGGTGACTGAACCACACATGCTGGTGGCCTTGGCTGCAGAACACCCTCTGCCACTGTTGCCTGGCTTCCACTGGGGGATTTCTTTCTACAGCCACCCTTGAAGATGTCTGCAGCTTTGCCAGAGCCCTTAAACGCTCCAAGTCACTCCTTCTCTTGCAGTTAAGATCCCAACGGGAAGAATAATCCCACTGAGCAGTGTCCAGCTCACAGACCTGCCCTGCACAGTTTCCCTTTCTTTGTCTTTGTTTGCTTTCCAAACAGACCAAGCACAAACACACTGTCCCTTGTGTCCTCTTAGGGACTGACGGCTTTGGGGAAGGGGACAGCGGGACGTGGCCACCCTGCCAGGCTGCTGGAGAGGGGGCACCCACCAGCCACCAAGGCCCTGGGGCTCATCTCACACCCTCCCCTCCCGTCCTGGCTGAGCTGATCCTTCCCAAAGGGACGAGTTCTCTTTTCCATGCTCTTAGGAACCCCACCCCAACACCCAGAGGGGTCGATGAAGAGCCCCAGGCCCAGGTGTCACAAACAAGTGACAGCAGGGATGGACTCCACCATGCTGCAGCTCCCCAGGCGCTGACACCCCGACCCTCTCCTGCCTCCTGGCCCACACCAGGTTCGGTGCTGATCCCAGCCTCCCCGTTCCTGTTTTCACCTTGCCCCCCCCCACACTCCTCCTCCGAGCCCTGTCCATGATCCCCACACCAGGCCAGTCCCAGCCCCAGCAACCTGCCCTGGTTCTGGGGGCCCAAACAGGACTTCACCCCAGCGCCGGGGTCCTGTCCTCCGCCCGGGATCTTCCCCTTGCCCAGGGAACAGAAGGACCGAGCCCAGCCCCGGTTCCGATCCCTTCCCGATGCCGTTCCTGGTCCCCTTGTCCACCCCGCCCCAGCTCGGTCGCTCTGGGTCCCAGAGCCCCGGTCCCGTCCCGTCCCGTCTCGGGGGTCCCGCTACCCCCTGCCCGTCCCCACGTACCTCCCAGCGCCGGCAGCCGCGGTTCCTGCTCGGCCCGGCCCGGCCCGACCCGGTCCGGCCCTCCCGGGGCGGTGCTTGCGGGGCCCGGCCCAGGCTGGGGGGCGGCCCGGGGCAGCGGGCACCGGCGGGGAGAACCGGAGAGGGGCGGGAAGGGGGAGGGAGAGCAGAAACCGGCTGGGACCCCGGGGTGGGCAGGGGGTCCCTGGGGGACAGGCAAGGGGGATCCGGGTGCAGGCAAGCTCTAAAGCGCAGACAGGGGCGCTCGGGGGTGCAGGCAGGCTCTCCCCTCCTTCCCCTTCCCCAAGTGCTTCTTTTCAGCCACTAATCTCTCCAGATCTCCGGCCACATCAGCTCCAGATCACACCCCACCACAGACCCGACCCGAGAGGACTTTGATGGGGATTCACTCCCCTGGGAACCAGGAGCCTGGGCTGGGCTCATCCTGATGATCCCGGCAACTCCATCCCCTCTCTGCAGCTGTGGTTTCTGTCGTTACCTAAAAGTTCTCAGAAAATCAAGAGGGAACAGCAGAGCCTGAGTTTGGTTCCCCTCCTCCAGAAGGTCTGTGCTTCCAGCACCAATGAGCTTCTGACCCAACTCTCATCCCAGTTGTGCACCTGGGTGTGAAGGGGACAGACTCCAGCTTGCTTGCTTCCCGGGGTCCCTGCACCCTGGGGGCTGCTCCTGCAGCATCAACCTTCCTCCAATTCCCACAATGCATCCCATAAAATAAAAAAAAAACAGCCCAACATAGAAAAACCACACGTTTTATGGCACCTCAAGTGTAGGTCATGGCTGGTTCTGTCACCTGCTCCAAGCAGGGGCTGGACAGTGCTCCCGAGCATCACAACCTGCGTTCCTGGATTAAAAACGACCTCAGGAGGGTTCTGTGCTCACCCCAACGAGCAGAGTCTGTCCCCAAACGAGTCACTGCCTGTAGAAACCTCGTTCTGAGGAACCACGATGTCTGGGGCTCACCGTTTCCTTCCCCAGGGCAAAGCCAACATCTCCACAAAGCCCAGCAAGTGTTGCCAAGGAGCTGGGAAAGCGGTTTTTATCAGGCTGCTGCTCTCTAGAAACACTCCCAGTTACCCACCTGCTCACCGGGATGAGTTGGTCCAGGTCCAGCCCTCACCCGGGCTGGTGGCCACCTGTCTTGGACTGGTAGCCAGCCAGTCCCGTGGTTTCCAGGCTGTACAAACAGGACTGACCTGCCAGCTCCTGTCCCCTGCTTGGTTTTACTGACAACCAACCAACAGCCTCACCTATGCACGGGGTGGTGGGTGGGATGCTCCAGGGTGTGGAAGTGGGGAACCTCAGCACATTTCATGACCTGAAAGGTCTTTTCCAACCAAAACAATTCTGCGATTCTATTCCAGGGTTTCTGTGAGGATCCATGATGTGACTGAACATTCTTTCCATGCAGTTTAAGTACAATAATGACAGAGTTTGGCACACAGGGGGAACACCTGGACAGAAGGCACCAGCACAGGCTGCAGATGGGTTTGAGAAAACCCCAGCTCAATTAATGCCATGTCTGGTGTCACCTCTCCCCATGTACCACCCCAGTAGCAACTGGGATTTGCATTTTTCCAGCCTGTCGCACACCTTAATACCAAACACCACCAAGGACCCAAATTCAGCAGGAGATGACACTCAAGGGGGGGTTTTCCCACCCAGGAGTGAAAAAGCAGCACTGCTACACTTGCTGGACCAGACACTGCAGTTTTTCCTGTCCTTTAAGTCCTGCAAGTCCTTGCAAAGGCAAAAAGCCACCATGAACACAACTTGTCCTATTCCCTGGTGTGAGTCAGTGTGCCACAGCCTTGCCTTGGGGCCAGCAGTGCTTAGGATGCTGGGTGGAAACCCCTCCCCTTTTCCTGCAGCTCTCCCCTACCAGCACAGCTTCACTCCAAGCCAATGGTTTCTTCCACTGACTCACCTGCCCTGGCTCCTCCTCCTGGTGCAAGGCACTCACCTGTGATACCTTCCTTTTCCAATCAAAGGCCAATGTGCTATAAAAAAAAAAAAAAAAAAAAATTCAAGATATTTGCTTATGGGTGTTTTGTTTCGCTTTGTCTGGTTTATTTTGCATTTCCAGGCTTGGCCACCCATGCAAGGAAAACACCCCTGCAGCACCTTTCTGTATCAAACCTGGCAGCTCAGCTAGAATTGTTTTCTCTGCAGGTCAGCTGCCAGAAAGCTGAGGGGGGGATAAAATACCACATCACACAGTGACTGTCACTGATCCTGCCCTGGGAGAGCCCAGCCAAGCAAAGCCACCCCCCCTGCCCTGGGGACCATCAGCACAGAGGGGACATTCACACAGCAGATCCTCGTGTTTCCCCTCTGCAAAACTCAGCCAGAAATGTCCTTTTCCACGTGTTTTCATCTCGGTTGAAGAGATCTCCTTCCCCTTTCCCCTTGTGGTGCTCACTCAGAGCCTTAAATGAAGGAGGGGGAGCAGAGGGGGCAGCTTCATTGCACTCCTTGAAGGGCAGAGCCTGGTGAGTGCAGCACCCATCTCCTTTGCTTTGCACTTTGCTGTAGGCTGATGCCCCAAAACAGCCCTTTTGGGGTCTCATTTCCCACCCCAGCACAGGTATTTATCAAATCCTCCCCTTGCAAACATTCACTGCCCACCCCAGGAGGGCTGGTACCTCTCCAGTGTGTTTATCCAGCCAAATATAAGACTTGAAAGTCTTACCAAGTTAGATAAAGACTTTCCTTGTACAGGAACACCAAGGAGGAAAGAGGAGCCTCACTGAGAGCCATCAGCAGGCAAGAAAAGGGCCTTTCAGCAGGACACTGGATGCTTTGGTACTTGCAGAAGTGCCAGGGACTCGGGTTACCCTGTTTTGAGGGCAGAAATTGATCCCTGGCAGTTCTCCCCTGGTTTTGTTTTTTTCTTCTTCTATTTCTGCTGAAAGGAAGGTGCTGTAAAATCCTCGCTGCAAAGCCCAGCCCAGAGCACAGCCACATCCCAAGATTCCTCCAAACCTTTCCAACAGCTCCAGGTGAGCCACAGCTCCTGGATCCCCACATCTGGATGACTTCTCCTAAAACAAAAACAAAAAGAGAAGCCAAATCTATTTGAGACAGGTCATCAAGCCATCAGGTTGCATATGAATATTAATACAAAGAGTTATTTTCCACAGTCAATTAGCAATTGAAATATAACAAATCTAGGACTGAGAAGGATGCTCAGGTTTCCAACAACAGCCCAGGAGAACAAAACTGGGGGTCCCATTTACCCATCCCTCTCTGTCTGCATTAATTAACCCACATAGCACTAATTAAGCATTGGCACACTAACGTGAAGTGAGGGTGGGTGCAGAGTCCCAGCTTTGCCCCTGGGATGAAAGTCCATCCCAGCCTGCCCTGGGATGGGCTCCCTACCCATCTGAGAGCTTCACTCTCAGATCCCAGTTCCCAGCCCACAGGCACTGGTCTGTACTGGTAGCTTGCTTCTCTGTGCCTCAATTTCCATAGTCTGATTTAGAGAGGGCTGCAGGCTGGGAACCTGCCATGCAAGTGGAAAAAAACAAGGAAAAGCAGCAACCCAGGAGGCACTTTTGCATATTCCTGCTTGGCACAACCCTGGGTGGGAGGTAGGACCTGCCAGCATCTCCTGAGTGGGGCAAGGAGTCAGCACTGCCCTTCACACCAGGGCTGGGGACTAGGTGTCACCAGGGGCTGCTGGGACAGGAGGTGGTGGAGAGGCTGGCAGCAGCTCCAGTCCAACCAGTCCAACCACCATGCCAGGTCACCGTCTGCCACACACGTCTGTGACCTGGAAAACAGAACAAGAAAACCTGCTCTATTAATAATTAGTAACAAGTGACCTGCAGCTGGGTATTAAGGAACAATTTCTTCCTGGAAAGGGTTGTCAGGCCCTGGCACAGGCTGCCCAGGGAGTGGTGGAGTCCCCATCATCCCTGGAGGGGTTTCAAAGCCCTGGAGATGTGGGAATGAGGGACAGGGGGCGGTGGTGGCCTTGGCAGTGCTGGGGGAATGGTTGGATCTGATGACCTTAAAGGTCTTTTCCAACCAAAACAACTCCACGGTTCTGCAGTTCTCTGATTCCTGATAGCACACACCAGCTCCCAGCCCCATCCAACCTGGCCTGAGACACCGCCAGGGACGGGGCAGCCACAGCTCCTCTGGGCAGCCTGGCCCAGGGGCTCAGCACCCTGACAACCAGGAGCTGTCATTTCTTTTCCTTGGTCTGAAGTTCTCACCCTCCTGACTCCATTCACAGCAGCGCTGTGGGTGCCAAGGGCACAGACACAGAGTGTCAAACCTGCAGTGAACACATCCGGGCTGGGGCTCAAAACCACCTCGTGCTAAAGTTCTGGGGCTGTTTCTGTACCCCCCAGGCACGGATCAGCTTTCATTTTCCAGCCGGGAACACTGCGGGGGCTTCGCTGACTTTGTCCATCAAAGGTCATACGAGCTTTTGGCTACACGGCTGCAGGAAGCCAGAGTGGGGACAAAGGTGACCAGGACAGCTGTGACATTGGCTGGGATGCCCGGGATTGCTGCAGCATCCCCACGGCAGCGGGTGCCGGGCTTGGCTGCGGCTCAGGGAGTGCTCACACGATGGCAGCATCGCAGAGGGGACACGGCAGCCCTGCAGCACAGCCAGCATCACCACAACTGGGGTCCTGCCCTCACTGCTGGGGAAATGCAGGTTGGGGTGGGGATAAAGCTACCTAGTAGAGACCATTCAGCCCAGGACATCACCGCCTGGGACCACTCTTCAGCCCAGGACACCAGTTCTGGAGCACAGAGAAGCAGCCTCCTCCACTCTGTCTCTGGAGCAGAGGACATCATCTAGTTGTCCCTTCCCAGGGACAGGGACATGGTCTCCATGACACAGGCATCCATGGGGACATCCCACACTGGGATGGGTGCTGCACCCACAGCCCGACCCTGTTCCACTTCAGTGCAATGTTTAACTCCCATTCATTCTGAATTACAGCTTCAGGTGACAGAGCTGGGGAACCAGCTGGCTTCTAGTGAAGTTTTCACGCTCAAATTCTCCTCATTTCAGCCTGCTTTGCCTCTTACCTTCTGCAGCTGCTCACAACCCCAGGGGGATGTTTCTGGTTAAAAAAAAAATCAAAAAGCAAAAACCAAAAACAGACACACACAAAAAACCAACCCAAGTACATCTCTTAATTTACATCCTCGTCATGGCTTAGAAGAACCACAGAATCTCAGGTCTGGTCTGAAATGTTGGGGTTTTTTGGTTGCTTTTTTTCCTGGTTGATTTGTGTGATTGTGGCAGATCTTTTCCTTGCAGGACACCAGACCCCCACGCCCCCTTCCTGGCCACACTATCAAACCATCACCCCTGGATCCTGCCAGGATCTGCAGCCCTCACCTCCAGCACCGTGTCCTCTGCTTGGCTCCAGCCTGTGACCTCAGCCACCAGCACCATCAGGCCCTGCTGGAAGTGCTGGCACAATCCTGCAAGTGACAAACACCATCTGACAATTCGGAATTATATTTTACCCATCCATAAATTATTAATATATCCACCCCTGAATTAATAAAAATATTTTTCCATCTGTAAATTAATCATAATAATCTGTCCTCCCTCAAATTCATAAGAATACATTTCCATTTGTAAATTCATAATAATTTATCCACCCATAAATTCATAATAATAATATATCCACCCATAAATTCATAATAATGTCTTCATCAGGAAGTTATTACCAGTGATCTCTCCACTAGCAAGTGGTAGCCCATGCAAACTTCTTGTTTCTCTGTCCCAACTGTTTTTTCTTGGCATTACACCTTCCATATCCGAGGGGGGCTTCTGGCTGTTGCCCCCCATTCCCAAAATTTCACTCACCTTCAATCCTTTTTTTCCCATTTTGTAGGGATGCACTGACAGCCCCAGCCTCCCACCAGCAGCACCGTGTCAGGGTGCAGGTCCTCATGGCCATGGGCAGGAGCTGGTCCAGGGATGCTGCCTCCTCCTGCATCCCCCCCCAGGGACCCCCAGTATCCCCCAAGCACATATCCAGCTTCTGCCTGGTGCCACCACTGGGCATAAGCTCTGGATCTCCATCAGGCAAGTGATTAAATAACATGGAGTTCATCCATACTTTAAAATAAGCTTTATTTAGATCTTTTATAATTTTATATTTGCATCCATGCCTTCAAGGATTCTCCCCCACCCAGACGGGGGAAAAGTTAAATCTAGTGTTACCCATCATTCATATGCTATTTATCCAAGTTCTCTTTTAAATAAATCATCCTCTTAGTAATTTTTAGAATTATTTCCTAATTTACAAAAAAGCTGAAATGCAAAGGAAACTACTGGATAACAAGGAGATTGCTCATCTGGTCTGGTGGTTTAAATTATAAAAACTCAAGAACAACAAAAAAATACCCCCCCCCCCCCCCAAAATAAAACAACAGAACATATAAAAATGCTTCTCTGCAGACAAAAATGCCACGGGGCAAACCCTGCCTGGCCATCCCAGGTCTCTGCCTGGGGTGGGGGTCCCTCTGCTTGCCCCCCCAATGGCTTCTCCCCATCATCCCGGGCATAGGGATCCCCAGCAGTGGCTCTGTCAGGTGATTTAAAACCAAAAATAAAAACAACTCCTTTTTCAAGAAGGGCGTAATTATTGGAACAGAGCTTAGAAAACAAAACAAAACACTATTAGAGCATCATTAAATAAATCTTAATACATTTTTTTGTTTAAGAGCTTAAAATTATATCATAAGCAGTAAAGCATAAGGTACTTATCTTGGCATAAGCAGAGCACAGGGTGGGTTAGTGGAGAGGGGAAGCAGCCACCATGCTGGGGGGGGGGGGTTGGATTTTGGGGCATTTCCAAGGGATTTGGAAGCACAAGCTCTGCTTGAGCTTAAAAACCACCCTGGCAGCAGAAAAACCTCCCTGGTGGGGACTCGTACCGATTGCCCCAACCTCCCCCACATGCCCCTGATGGCCATTACATTAAAAAAAAAATTAAAAAAGCAGGCAAAGCTCCCCACCCCCTGGTCTGATTTCCCAGGAATGATTCGGCTTCCAACCCCCCCGTGGAAGGAGGGCTGGAACTACATGATCTTAAAGGTCCCTTCCAACCCTGAAAATTCATTGAAAATGTTATGATTGAAGTTTTTCTTTTCCAAGATGTTAAGTGCTCCTGGGGCATCTGTGGACGAGGGAACCCAGGGCAGAGAGGGGTCCACAACTCCAGCTTCTTCCCTTCCTCCCCACCCCCCCTCACCCTCCGGGCAGCAGCTTCCCAGGATAATACAGTACAAACACATCCTTCCTCCTCCCCATCCCAACCAACTTGGAAAAATAGAAAAAAAAAAACAACAACAAACCAACCCCCCCCCCCAAAAAAAAAAAAAACCCAACCCAACAACCCCTTCTGCAATAATTTAGTTAGAATAGCTCCTCTGGGTTTGTGCAAATAAATTAAAACAACTAAAAAGGAACGTTAAAACACTTCTTTCCAGACTGGCAGGCGTTCCAGCCAGCCCGTGTTGCCTCCACAGGGCTTGGCCAGGAAGACATCACGGTGAAGGAGATATTTCTTTTTTTTTTCTTTTTTTTTTTTCTTTTTTGTGTGTGTGTGTGTGTGTGTTTTCTCTCTAAGGTCCCTCAGCTGGGCAGGTCCTTCATCCCCAGGTGAGGACATCCCCCGGAGAAGAGCGCGGTTTCGGACAAGAGACGTCACGAGCACAAAGTGCACAATATTTCTGGTATTTACATAGACACAGCAGTCCTTCAAGTTTCAAGTTTCATCAAAAAACAAAAAACAAACAAAAAAAACTAAAAAAAAAAAACACCCAACAACAACAAAAAAAGAGGATATAAGTACAAAAAGAACAACAACAAAACAACCAACCCAAACTGACCAACTGAAGCAACAACGAAGGAGTTATCAGTGTGGAACAACACAAAAAAAAAAAAAAAACCAAAAAAACTGAAGTTACAACATTGCTGCAACGCTCCCAAGACAAGAGGTGACACGTCCACGGAGGGGGGTATGTACAGGGGGGTGGTGAGGCCAGGGGGGAGTCACCAGTCCGCATCCTCCTCGATGTAGTAGTCGGGGGCCGTCCCGTCGAAGAGGCCGGGGTCGAGGGACTTACGCTGCTTCCCCCGGGCAAACACCCTGGAGATGGAGCCAAAGCCCATCTTTTCTTTCTTCTTTTTCCGTTTTTGGTCTTCCAGGTCCTCTAGAGACTGTGGGGAGAAGATACGGGGTTGGCCAATGAGCTTTTCAGTCAGCCACCACCCCTCCATCCCACCCTGATCAAGCCCAGGATCCAGGACCCAAAAAATACTCAGGTCCAGCTCCAAAGCAACATTAAAAGTCCTGGACCAGAAACCCCAAGTATTCCTGAAATAACTGGGGTGAAATTTCCCAGGAATTTGGGCCCCTTTCTCCACACTTCTGGGATTTTGGTTGCTTAATTCAACTGGTTATTTCTGAGATTTTGGCTTTTTAAGCCAGCTAGTTCAGGGTTTTTCAGCTCCAGGGATGTTATGGATGCTTGGAGCAAGGTCCTAGCTCACAGACTGACCATTTTAGGGTCAAACACAGAAAATAACATGATGGAGGACTTACAAAAATCAACACTCTGATGGGCCCTAAGCACAGGAATCCCACTACCTGGATTTTGGGGCAAACTCCAGAAACCTCAGCCAGCCCAGGCTTAGAATTCAGGGTGGCTTCTGCTCTTCCATTAAAAAACCTAAACAAATCAGTGTCTCTGAGCTCTCTAAATCAGTCTCCAGCACAGGAGTTGCTCCCCAATGAGGTTTTTTTAATGGATTTTTGTGCCCTACCTGTACAATTGGATTGTGCAAGTTCTTCTGTACTGGACCAGGACTGTCCCCCTGCAGCAAAACAAGAAGGATCCAATGGAATCAGCCCCAACACAGCCTGGGACACCCCCCAACCTCAGTAGCTAAAAAGCAGCTTATTCTGGCAGCCAGATGGCTAAGGATCAAACCCCACAGGAAAGCAGCCCCATAGCTCAGCACACCACCTGCACCCCACCTGTGAGCAGCATCATTTTGGGAAGCAGAGGATCCTAAGCATCCTCTGAGCCCATGTGTGTGTCTGTATGCGTGTGTGTGTCTGTGTGTGTGTGTCCCAGGTGAAACTCAGCTGAGAGCAGGGACCCCTCCCCATGCCTGGTGCCTTACATTGCAGAGGGAGTGTGTTCTGTGGCGGGGGGAGTTGATGTCACTCGGCGTGGAGGATCGGTCGCCCTCAGCCGCCGAAGCATCGGAGATGATGGACGGCTGCCGGGAGTGGCAAGGACTCACTCTGACCCCTGGAAGGCAGCAGAAGACACACACACACCATGGAGTTAACACCATGCCAGTAAACCCCAACCCCAAGGCAAAGCATCCAAAATGAAAAAAAAAAAAAGAAAAAAAGAAATCTCATTTTTGGGGTGTTGCTTTTTCCCGCTCTCTGAAGGATCAGAGCAGCTCCCAAAATGGGTTTGGCTGCCCGCATGGATCTGTGTTATGGAATCATAGAATAATTTGGGTTGGAGAGGACCTCTAAACATCATCAAGCCCAACCCCCCTGCAGTCAGCAGGGACACCCTCAACTAGATCAGGGTGCTCAGAACCTCCTTGAGCCTCACCTTGAATATCTCCAGGGATGAGGCTTCCACCATGCCCCTGGGCAACCTGTGCCATTGTTCCACCACCCTCATGGTACAGAGCTTTTCCCTAACATCTCTAATTTAAACCCATGGCCCCTCACCCTGTCACTCCAGGCCCTTGCTAACAGTCCCTCTCCACCCTTCCTGAAGCCTCTCTAGATAGCAGAGGGGACATCTGCTGGGGCATCTGCTCCCAGCCCAGCCCCCGGGCTCAGCATTTTGGACGCAGTCCATCCCGTAGTCCCTCCCCAGCTCCTGGCAGGATTGGTGCTGGGGGCTCACCTTGCCTGTCAGCCGCGTGCTGGGGGTGGGAGTGGTAGAGGGTCTGCTGGCTCTGCCGGATGGCGGCGGTCAGCGGGAGGTCAGCCTGCATCACCCACTCCTGGTTGCCGTTCAGCACCGTCTCGCCTGGCATGGCCAAGGAATGGCGCTTGGGGACGTCCTTGGTCAGCGTGGCAAGGGACTGCTTGGCCTGGGGAAGGGATGGTAGGATCATCCTGGTTGGAAGGGACCTTCCTCAAGGTCACTGAGTCCAACCCTCAGTCCTACACCACCTTAACCACTAACATCATCTCCTGAAGCCCCTCATCCACCCATTGTTTGAATACGCAATACCCGTTGTTTGATGGTGACTCCACCACATCCCTGGGCAGCCTGCTCCAACACTTCACCACTCTTTCAGTGAAGAAATCTTTCCTAAAACCTAATCCAAACCTCCCCTGGAGCAACCTGAACCCATCTCCTCTTGTCCTATCACAAGCGACGTCAAGGTGGTGATGGCTGGGGAGAAAAACTGTATTAACCATATCAACATCTCCTGGAGCAGCAGCACTAAACTGCACCATATTTGGTAAATAAATCCCTTTGTAAATAAATCCCCAAACTGTGCTGCTCCCTGCAATAGGGATGTTTAGCTCCTTTCTAGTGATGCATTTTGCTTCTGCCAGCACTGCAGTAGTGCAACCAATGCAGCAAACACTTCACAAGAAACATTTAAGTTCAGCAAGAAACATTTAACTTCAGAAAAAATATTTAAGTTCTGCAAAGTTGGGTTGTTTCAAGCCCTCAAGCTGCTGAGCCCAGCACCTCGAGCTGTGCCTGCTGCCTTGTGGAGCTCACCATGGCCAGCTCAGCCTCCAGCTCCTTCATGCGGTTGTCCTTCAGGTCGAGCTGGGAGCGGAGGGAGCTGGCGTGGTCGGTGGCCTCCTTGGCTTGTCGTCTCAGCTCCCACTTCTCCCTCTCCAGGAGGTCCTTCTCCTTGGCCAGGGCTTTCACCGCATCCTCGCTCTCCTGTGGGGACATGAGGTGGTCAGCAAGATGGAGAAACCTGATGTACTACTACAAATCCTTCTCCCATGACACCTTCAGGGCCACATGACTGCTGCACCTTTGGGTGTCACGAGAGCCTGTGACTGCAGGGGGAGAAGCAGGGAGCTGCAAGACACAGCCAGTCCCCCCAAAAGTTATGCTTACCATGTAGCTGGCTAAAATGACATCAAATTTCCTAAATCTCGCTTGATGGCCTGATTTCCTCTCACAGAATCCCAGACTGGTTTGGATTGAAAGGGACTTTGAAGATCATCCAGTGTCACCCCTGCCACATTCAAGGACACCTCCCACCAGCCCAGGGGGCTCCAAGCCCCATCCAACCTCCAACACTGCCAGGGATGGGGCAACCACAGCTTCTCTGGGAAACCTGGGACAGGGGCTCAGCACTCTCACCCCAAACAATTTCTTCCCAATGCCCAACCTCAATCTCCCCTCTCCCAGTTCCAAGCCATTTCCCCTCATCCCATCCCTCCAGGCCCTTCTCCAAAGCCCATTTATTCACCGCCAACCTGCTGTGCTCCAGCAGAGCAGCATCTGCCCCCTTACAAGAGGTCAGCTGGAGATGTGGGGATTTTTTTGTCCCCAATTCTTTTTGTGCCAATCCCACTCCAGGAGAGGGGGATTCCCACTGTGTTCCCACACTCACTTTCCTGTGCTGCTCGTAGTTGCGGATGAAGTCGCGGAGCTGCTCCTCGCGGCTCTCCAGTGTGGCGTAGAGCTGCTGCATCTGGCTCACCAGGTCGGTCTTCTCCACCTTCAGCCGCTTGCGGTCGGCTTTCATGGCTGTGGGAGAGAGCAGGGGCTTGAGGACAAGGGACACAGCAGCTCCTTTGCCTTCACTGCCATTGTTTCTTTCCAAGGGAAAAGGCAACAAAATGCTGAGCCCAGGGGCTGGGAGCAGATGCCCCCTCTGCTATCTAGAGAGGCTTCAGGAAGGGTGGAGAGAGACTGTTAGCAAGGGCCTGGAGTGACAGGATGAGGGGCAATGGGTTTAAATCAGAGAAGAGGAGATTTACATTGGATGTTAGGAAAAAGCTCTGTACCATGAGGGTTGCCCAGGGGCGTGGTGGAAGCCTCATCCCTGGAGATATTCAAGGTGAGGCTGAAGGAGGCTCTGAGCACTCTGATCTGGTTGAGGGTGGCCCTGCTGACTGCAGGGGGCTTGGGCTTGATGACGTTTAGAGGTCCTTTCCAATTTATTATTTCCAAGTTATTCTATGAGTCCCTCCATTCCTGCACCTAGCAGCCCCCCAGAGCACCCATCACATCCCTGCAATGGCTCCGCATCATCTCCCAGTACCATGGAGCAGCTCAAACCCTAGAAAAGGAGGTTCAGGAACAAAACCGTGGCTGCAGGCTCAGGGCCCAGGGCAGGAAAACCTGTTGCTCCCTTGCCAGGATAAATAAACCACAATTGGTATATTTTTAGCAGCCAGGCAGATTCCTGCTGCGCTCCCATGAGCCAGGACATGTCTCCCTGAGTGTTCCCTTCCAGCTCAATGATGCTCTGGGGGGACAAGACGACAAAGTGGGAGGCTGGGGGGGGACCGAGGGCACCAGGGGATGGGATGGGGAAGGTTCACAAGTCCCAAGAGAAAACCAAGAGCTTTGGGTCTTCCCTCTCCCCTGCACCATCAAGAAATGCTTGTGGACCACCAAGGGGTGCTGGCCCACCACAGACAGGGACAGCTTCCTGTAAATCCAGTAAAACCAGGGACATTTACAGGAACACCACACTGGCTAAGTGATTCCAGTAATTTCTGCACCTTAAGTGCTTTGCCCAGCCTTGACAGCGCTGCAGAAATGCCTTCCAGCTCCCTGCTCTGTATACATCCCACCAAAACAACACCCAGTTGAGGACTTAACTGTACAAATATTAGTTTCCATGACAGGAAAGACTTCAAATACTTTTCCACCCTGAGGAAATGCTGTTCCAGAAGGACTGGGATGGCCTGAAACACTCTCTGCCCTGCAGCACTCCCTGCACTTGCAGGAACCTTGCAAGTCACCCCTATATAGGCCAAAAAATCCTAACCCCCCCCAAACCAACCCAAAAAATCCACCCCGAAGCTACCAAGAGCTGTCTGTATTACCAAAGCTGCTGGAAGATGACAGCACTGTGATGAGTGGGACCCATCCCCACACACAGCTCCCACCCATTTCTATGAGATTAGAGAAATCCACAATGATTTTGGCATTTCCTGCCCCTGAGGTAAAGCAAAACCCACAAAAACATCAATCCAGCTGAGGAATGCCACAACAATTTACCTTGTCCCATGACAGGGAGCCCTTGTGACTCCTCCTTGCCCACTTCAATGAATGTGACCCCTCCTGGGACTTCTCAGCCCCTTCCACCACCATGACTTGCCTTATTTATTTTTTTTCCCCCTAGCTTGGGAAATTACTACAGAAACTCTAAAAATAATCACAGCCAGACCATGTCTTACATTTTTAAAAAGCCCTTTTCCTGTTGCCTCCCCCCTGCCCAGCCACATGAACTAAAAACTTGCTGAAAAAAGAAGCCCAAATGATGAGAGTCAACAGAGCTGGGGTTGGAGCTGGAGAGGTTGGGAACTGAAGTTACTGACTGGAGCTTGAAGACAGGAGAAGAGAGGAGAAGTTTGGGCTCTAGAGCGGGAGTTTCAGCCCTTGGAACCCTTCCCAGGCAGGCTCAATCTCAACCTTATCCCTGTAGGATAACACATTAACGTAAACCCCTCTGTGTTCAAGCCTTTGAACACTTTCTGACATATTTATATACATATAAATATATAATTTCCTTGAGAATGCTGAGAGGCTCTTCTAGAAGTTTTAGCCACATCCACACTCTCTCATGCTGGAGACAACTGAAGGTTACTAATGAATTTAATTAAATAGGAGGTCTCCTGTAGCAGCCAACCTGCTTTAATCAATGGCACCACTCGGGGTCCTCCCAGATTTAGGGAAAACATTTCATCTCTTGCCAAAAAAAAAAACCAAAAAACAAAAAAATGCTCACAAGTATTACTAGGAGAAGAGCTCTTACCATTTCCCAACACTGAATATTTCCCAATATTCATGCCAGCCAATCCTGCAAGAAGCTGAAGGACTTAGGGCACTGCAAGAGCAGGTTTTGTCCCACTGCCCCAACAATTTACCATTTGCTTCAGTTCATATTCAAGAGATTTCCTGCAATTAACACACTTGTGTCCCCCTCCTCTCCATTACCACCACTCTCCCTCTCCAAACCTGATGAGCTCCAAAGATTTATCAGTGTCTGGAGAACTTCATTCCAAACCCAATTAATTGGAAATTAATCGAAAGAGGCAGGAGAAAAAGTTATGCAAAAGTGAGCAATGGGAGCTGCCAGAGCTCCTGGAGCAGGCACTGCTGGCTGCACGGCCCAAATGAGCCCTGCTAATTACTCAGCTGGGGAATATGAGCCATTGCCATCTCTGGTGTGATGGCAGGAGGAGCCAAGGAGGGATCAAGCAAGTTTTCACTGCTCATGAGGTCAACCATTGAGGAGAAATGGCTTTTTGCTTTATTCCCATGATGCAGGGCTGGGTTTCTGTAGCCCAGCCATCCAGGAATATTGAAATAGAGTCAGTGGGCTCTGGCAAAACCCCCCACCTGGTTATAAACCCAAAACAAGAAATCCTAAGCTCATTCCACGAGTGTGAAGTGTTTCTTGTGCAGCTCCTTTGCATGATTAATTTATCCCTCCCACCCAAAACTCACAGCAAAAATAGAGGGGGAACCCATCAGCTCCCGCCCTGGGCTCTGTACCAGCCAGTGATGGGAAAGCCTGGTGGGGAACAGCAATGTGAACCCCCCTCAGCTCTCCTCATCACCTCCCACGTTCCTCTCTTTCCTGTCACTTGAGCTTCCACCTCCTGCCACCTGATCCGTGCCCTGAGCATCGCTCCTTCAGGAGAAGGATGGCAGAGGCAGAGCTGTAATGGGACCTCTGAGTCCTCTCACAGCCCAAACAATTAAAAATGTCCCCTCAGCACCTTCTGTTTCCAGCTTCACCCACCAAGCTGACATCTCATGCACCAGCCTCAGACCACTGAAGGTGTCACCACCAAGGTGCTACCAGCCCATGGCCCAGGTCTGGCCCTGATGAGCCAGGTGTGAATCAGCTGCCCCATGCTAACACCAGACACCTTCCCAGTAGGATGAGGCTGCTACAAATACCATCTCCCCCCCTCCAAAAGTCACACTAGCAAATTAAGGGAAAATAAGGCGGTGGTGGTCACACCACCTAACCCAGGTTTGCTCAGAGGGAATACAGGTAATTAGTTTGATAGCCTTGGTAATGTGATACTCGATGGAAAACAACCATGTTTGGACCACAGAAACAGCATCCCTGCTCCAGGGACAAAGCAGCAGAGCCCAAACACAAGCCAGGGAGACAGCAGTGGATGCAGCCCACCTCTGAAATGCCACTCCCTTCAATTTCCAGGACTTCTCTCAGCCTGTGCAATGTGGATTTTCATGCCATGAATACATTCCAAGCTGAGTTGATCCCTTCCCGAATCATATACTTCTTTTCTAACTTGGGGAAAGGCTTCCTCAGGGAGCAACACTCAAGCCCTGTGCAAGAGGAAGGAGGAAGGTGTGAACCCTTCCTGTCCCATCAACACTGACTTAACTTCTCCTTTTCCTCCATTGCAACCATGAAATTCAGCTGCTGTCATCATGACTAAGCCAGAAATTGGGTCAGCCCCACGCAGGGCTGCAGCACCGCTCCTCACTTTGTCATCCAGCAGGCGCGCGGGCGCTCGTCCCCATCTGCAGAGATTTTACCACTGGAGGTGTCAGGCAGAGCCTCCACTCACGCCTGGGCTTGCAGAGGTTGGGCACAGGCAGGAAATTCGGGTGCAGAGCTGAATTTCAGGAAATCATTAGAGGTATTCGCCTTGGGGAGAATTTACCTGGAAACACCCTGCAACAAGGCCATGGCCCTTCCAAATCAGCCTCCCCCATGGCCAGGACAAAGTGACCAATGCCCATGGCTGTGAGGCTAAGGTGGGTCCTCAAAGGAGCACTGAGGGGTTTCTGTACTGTTTCCTCCTGTGTCCCCTTAATGGAGAGGGCTTCCTTGGGAAGGTCCATGGCTGGGACATCCATCTGCTAGGACACCACAGAATCACAGAAAGTTAGAGATTGGAAGGGACCTCAAAAGATCACTGAGCCCAAACCCCTGCCAGAGCAGAGTCACCTGCAGCAGTCACACAGGAACAGATCCTGTGGGTTCTGAATGTCTCCAGGGAAAGAGACTCCACAACCTCCCTGGGCAGCCTGGGCCAGGGCTCTGCCACCCTCACAGTGAAAAAATTCTTCCTTATATTTATACAGAACCACTCCATATATATTTATACTCCAGCTTATAACCCTTGTCCTACTGTTAGTCAACCCTGAGAAAAGATATCCATCTGCTGGGACATCCATGCACCCATTCCCTTGTCACCTAGGCCCTTGCTGCAGCAAGGCTTCTGCCACCCCAAAAACTTCCCCAGGCTCACAGCTCTAAGCTCTGCATTTAGGAGGGAGGAGACCAAGCTCCAACCTATCTGAGGAGCAGGTATGAAGTCAGCTGATGCCTTCCTGAGCATTAGGGAAAGCCATCCTGAGATCTCCACCTTGGCACTCAGAAAGGAAACAGAAACCAGGTTTGCTCTGTGTAATTATCCCACTGGCAAGCTCCAGCCTCTTGGATTTCCTTTCCAGAAATGGAATTTCTGCCATTAGCAGCATCCAGGAGCCAGATCCAGCATGGTATGTTCTTCCAAATTACCCAAACATTTTCCAGTATTGCATTGAGGGAAGAAGCATGGATTTTAAAAGGCTTCTTGTGATGTGTCCTTCCAAGAGCAAGCTGAGATTCCCTCTTCTCAGCCATCACACCTTCAGAGGAGCCCTGGAAAACCAATCCCAGCAGCTCAGAGAGTGGCCAATAAAAGCTCAATAAAACCCAACAATGTATTCCTTAAATACTCTCAATTCTCAAGCCAAACTCACTTCTTCTCTATACTGTCCTCCATAGAATTGTGTATGACCTCACTGCAGCTTCCAAGATTACTTCTTATCCTTTTTTTTTTTTTTGCAAATAATCTTAAAATAGTTCAGCTCTTCTGTAATTTGCACTTAGCAGCACTTCTCGTCTGCAACAGAGCAAATATTCTCTAATTAAGTTTCTTTTTTTTTTCTTCTCTAATTAGGGTTTTATAAGCCCAAAGCATTTCCTGCTGCCAGAGGCTGCACTGGTGACATCGAGAGGGTAGGAGGGGTAAGATTTTGAGGATATTTTGGCTGCTACTAATTTATAGCAATGCTTAGAGAGGGCTAAAAATACAATTTTCTGAAATCCCCTCCCCAAATACAGACTCAGCCCAGTTCCCTGCCATCTCAGTATCCTGGACTGGGGGAGATGCAGTAGGGCTGGGGCTCTCATCCCCCCCACCCCTTGTCACCATGCAGCCTCTGAGCCTGAAAACTTTTGACAGCCCCTGTTAGTAATCCCCAAACACGAGCTGACAAGTGGAAGTTATCCTCGGTATGGTGGGGATTTGAGATGATATTCAGAGCCATGGCACTGCCAGGATTTGATTCACGAGAGCTTTCCCCTGCTTGGGATCATCCCCGGGCTCTGGCTACCAAACCATCCTGGACTTACTGCCAGTTTGTTTTTGGGGAGGAGAAGCTGCAATGTCTTGTTTCACAGAATCACAGAATTGTTCTAGTTGGAAAAGACCTTGGAGATCATTGAACCCAATCATTAGCCCAGCACGTCCAAGGCCACCACTGAATCATGTCCCTCAGGACCACATCTGCCACAGCTTCTCTGGGCAACCTGGGCCAGGGTATCACCACCCTCACAGCAAAGAATTTCTCCATCTCCCCTCTTGCAGCTGAAAACTCTTACAGGACCTTAAAGCCCAGTGCCACCCCTGCCACGTTCAGGGACACCTCCCACCAGCCCAGGGTGCTCCCAGTCCCATCCAACCTTCAACACTGCCAGGGATGGGGCAGCCACAGCTTCTCTGGGAAACCTGGGACAGGGGCTCAGCACCCTCACCCCAAACAATTTCTGCCCCATCTCCAACCTCAATCTCCCCTCTCTCTCCCACTTCCAAGCCATTCCCCCTCATCCCATCCCTCCAGGCCCTTGTCCCAAGTCCCTCCCCAGCTTTCCTGGAGCCCCTTCAGGCACTGGAAGGTGCTCTAAGGTCTCCCCATTGCAGCCTTCTCTTCTCCAGCCTCAACACCCCCAACTCTCTCAGCCTGGCTCCAGAGCAGAGCTGCCCCTGCCTTTCATCACTTAACTTCTTTAAAGTTTCAGGTCCTGCAGAGAGGTGGAGGTTGAGAAGAACATGCAGCCCTTACCCTGCAGAGCCTCCTTGGCCCGTGCCAGCTCCTGCTCCTTCTGTGCCAGCTGCACCTTCAGCTCGGTGGCCGAGAGGACCTCTGGTGACTTGCTGCCATGTGTCTCCTCCAGGTCTTTGGTCAGCATTTCCTTCATTTGCCGGAGCAGGTGAACCTCCTCCTGCAGCTGGGCCACCTCCTCCCTCAGCAGGGCTGGAGGAAGAGGAGACACAATGTGAGGAAGTGAGGGATGGATCCTGGCACAGCTGGGAGCTCCAACCCCTGGGCAAATGTTGCTGTAGTGACACCTTCACCATCACCATCACCACCACCCCCAGCTTGCAAAACTGTTTTGCACAGCTCAGAATCTGCAAGGGTTCTTGCAGCACCCTGGGAACAGAGGTGGAGGAGGGATGTGATGGGGAGGGCCCTCTACTAGGGATTGGGTTTGGGTCTGTTTGTATTAAAAGAATTTAAAATAAATATTAATATCCAATAAGAATGATAACCCAAGAACCAGGTCCTCATCCGGAGCACGCAGGAACAGGGTGATGGTAGGGCTGGTGTCCACCCTGCCCCATCTGAGACACCCCAGCCCTGCCTCCAGCCATCCCCACATTCAGTTCCCAACAAAACTCAACACAACCACGGCGAGAGCAGCAAGAGCAATACAACACTTCTACCAGCATCCCCAAATCTTGAATTTTTCAGATAAATGCCCAGCGACCATTTTGCCCCTCAAAGCAGCTGCATGGCAGGAGCAACCTTGCACATCCCAGCAGGTGCCCTCTGCACTGGGGGAAGCTCCAGTGACCCCTGCTTAAGGTAATAAATTGCTTTTCTTTTATTTCCGCATTATACCCATTGCTCTTGCCTCCTTTCACTATCCCCTCCCTGCAAAACACCTTCCAGGCCATGCATCACTGCTGCAATCCTCTCCATGAGCCAGACATCCCCATTTAAATGCCCCACACAAGGGTGCAAACACACTTTTACCCCTGCTTTGAGGATAGGCAGAGAAAACCTGTTCATCAGCCAAAGGGCTTCTTGATTTTCTGAGCTTGCACCATGCCCCTGGGACATGGGGAGAAAGAAAATAAAGGCCTCAGCATGCCCCTTGCAGTTACCTCCAAAATAAAACAAAATAAAAATTAAATTAACTGACCCCTCTCCAAGCTATTGTGGGTGGGTCCTTTCCCCACTGCCACCAAGCATCAGGAGCCTGCTGGGCACTGGATAAGCACGAAATGCAGGTTTTTTCCATTTATTTTTGGTATTTTCATCCCTGTGTGCAGGGCAAGGAGGGAGGTGATGCCAGCAGAGGGACGGGGAGCAGCGGCTGCACCCAGCCTGGCCAGCAGCTGCACCAGGAAGGCATTAAATCTGCTTTGCATACTTGAAATGCTTCCCATCCAAAAAAAAAAAGCTGGCAAGGCCTCCTTCTGTAAATTATTTAGCAATAAAGTCACTAACGAGGAACAGTCAAGCTCCAGGCTGGGGATTTCACTGCAGTCCAAAAAGTTTGCATGAAATTCAGGCAGAAAGCAAGAAGTGGGAAGTGGCCAAGGCCAAAGGCACCTTTCCCAGGGGCTGCAGAAATGCTGCAGAAATTCCCCTCCAGCCCCTGGGAAAGTGGGGGAAGATGTCAGGGGCTCATAGGCACCATAATATTTACTGTGCCAAATCCACCCTGGCCAAGAAAGCCCCACACAGCACCAATGGGTGCTGTTAATGACCCATTTTTTGCCCCCTGATAATTCATTTTCACCTTTCATGACAAGCTGTGATACAACAGGGCTATGCTCTGGCAAATCATTAACCTGTGGAAGAGGCAGGAGGCTGGGCAGCTTGTGTGAGAACCACTGATCCTGCTGGATTTCTGCAAACTGCAGCATTTTGGTGGGAACTCAAGAAAATCCCAGGCACACCCCTGGGGAGGAGAAATGAGCCCAAGGAAGGGCAGCCTGGGGGGAATTCCGTAGCAGAACATCCCAGAGTAGTCCTTTGGCATGGCCCAAAAATCAGATTTGCAGCTGCTTCTTCCAAAGCTCCGTTCTATAAAGTGCTGATTCCCTGAAACTGCATCATGCCCCTCCGGTCCCAGTCAGAAAGGGTGAGAAAACTCCAAAGTTTCTTGGTGCATTCCTTCCCCAAAGCATGCAGCAAAGCAACATAATCTCCATCTTAGTCCTCATCTCCCCATGCAGGGAGAAACCTGACAGATTAAAAGCCATGATCTACAGAAAGCTCCAGGTGCAATCTGGAAAGGAACACACAGCACCATGCTTCCCATGCACCAACTGCTGGCTGGATGGAGAAACTGAATTATTGAGCTCAGGACCAGCCAGATACCCAGATTCTTGCCAGATTCTTGCTTTCCTATATATAATTTAAGATACACACACACAAATTAGTGTGCTTTGCAAAAATACATTTATTTTTGCAGTATGTGTATATTTATTTTTGCACTATGTATCTATTTTGCAATCTATACGTTGCAAAACACAACCTCTTTAAAAAAAAATAAAAATAATAAAAATATATATAAATAACAAGCCACAATTGATGCAGCCAAGATTTGGGGGAAACACCCTCCACTTCTGCTAGACTCTAGAACCAGAAAACACAGATGTGCTGTGGTCCTTGCTCTCTTCCTGACTCCCTCCCAGGGCTCCCACTGATGTCTTTGCTTAAGAAACCAGAAATGGGCTTCAAGGTAAATCAAAAGCCTCCAGACTCTTCCCAGCAAGTTTTTAAAGGATTTTCTGGGAAAGAAGCTGGCATTTCAGGGAAGTGATGGAGATGACAGCATCTCCTGCTTCTGAGAAATTACTTCATGGGCAAATTCTTGTGTTGCATCAAGGTTTTCAACAGGATTTGCTATGGGAAATCACCTCCCAGATTCAACAGCACTTCCACAGCAGTTTTGTCCATTTTCATTTTTCCCTCCTCTTTTTAATTTTTTTTTTTTTCTGGGGGGTGGGCTTCTAATTCCTGACCACCCCAGGGGAAGGAGCCATTGCTCCACACGGATGAGCCTCATCACCTGCTGGTTCAAACCAGCCCCTCCCCAACCCACTGCAAGTGGGCAGCGGTGAAAGAAATATAATTTAAACATTTCCCAGACTAATCAACGCAAGCTACCATTCACACCACAATAATTGCCTCTTAATTATATTTCAGTTAATAGAATTAAGCTTCCATGACACTGCTGGATCCCGTATCCTTTATGCTTTAACTGTTGATTGGTGTTAACAGACAACGTAAAGAAGATTTTGTTGGAGTTTTTTAATAGTGTTGAACACCTCCAGACAGCATTTGGGGCTGAAGTTTGAGCTCTGGTTCCTAAAAATTCCTCGCTGGAACTCCTCTTGGGAGCAGCTCCACTGGCCAGGCTGCTTCTCCTGGCCTTGGAGCAGGCATCCACTTAAAATCCTTTTTTTTTCCCCATGTAACTCAGCTGACACCACTGCTGTACATGTGTTCCTCTCTTCAGAGGATCCACATTAAAAATAAATGCACAGCATAAACAACAAGGTTTACATTGGTGGAATTATTACCTTGGCTGAAAGATGCTTTTTGTTCCACTTTTGCAAGTTTACTGGCAAGATGGTTTGTGCTTTGTCAAGGTTTTTTTTTTT
This sequence comes from Calypte anna, assembly GCF_003957555.1. Lineage (NCBI taxonomy): Eukaryota > Metazoa > Chordata > Aves > Apodiformes > Trochilidae > Calypte > Calypte anna. Next base: position 7,540,178 of record NC_044266.1, on the reverse strand, counting down.
AATCCAGATTGTGAGCAGCAAAAGGGCCAGAAGATACAAGTGTGCCCAGGGTGTCAGCAGCAGCATTAGCAACAGCAGTGGCAGAAAGAAGTCTCCCTTCTGGACCAAGAACTTCAGATCCACGGTGGATCACCCTGAGGGGGGATTTCATAGGCCCTGCACAGTGATGCAAATGGGGAGGAAAAAAAGGGGGCAAAAAAAAAAGGGGGCAAAATGAGAAAATGCAAAATCTTGGTGCTGAGACCCTGGGCCATCAAGAGCATGGAGCAATGCTTCGTCCCTCCTCCTCCTCCTACCTGCACAGTTTTGGCCCAGAAAAACAAAGTAATAATAATAAAAAAAATATATATATATATAAAATCCCAGATACAAATGTACATACACAGATTCACAGAATGTGTTTGGTTGGAAGAGACCTTCCAGATCATCCAGTCCAACCTTTGACCAACACTGTCCTGGGATGGGAAACAGAAGGGTCATTAAGATAATGAACACTATTACATTATTAAAATAAAATAATGATTCAAGCCTTTAGGATGACTTGAGCCAGTATTTTATAGCACATCTCATCACCTTTCATCTTTAAGCACCTTTCCAGCTTGGCACCCAGGTCTCTCACAGAAAAGTTCACCCAAGCACTCACCCTAAGTACCTGCACCACTTGTACATGTCTGCAAGGAGTAATTTATAGGGAAAACACAAGTTCCCAGGTGACAACCTGGGTCAGAGCAGGAAGACCAACCACAGCCACCCCCACGGGTGCAAGCAGCCAGTCCCTCTGCAAAACACAGGTCACACTCAAGAAAGCATTTGGTGACCCCAAAACACACATGGGTTTGCAAAAAAACCCAGTTACTGCTGCTGCTGGGGATCTGCTGGTGCAAAGCCAACACGTCCATCCTCTCCCTTCAACACCTGGACACCCTGATGGACTCACAGCAGCTCAAAACCAAACCCCATGCAGCATCATCTCCTTGTGGGGATGAATACCAGGGTCTGTAATTTGTCCATCACACCCTCAGCCCAGTCCCAGCGCTGCACATCCCACCTGCATGCCTGGGCACAGCATCATCAGGATGCTCAGCCATGTGCTGCAGAGCCTCCGGGGCTAATAAAGTGAATTTTGGCTTCGTACATCCAACTTGGGACTTCTAAAGAAGGAAGTTCGAGATTTCATCACTTGCCACTGCCGTGATGTTGCAAGCCAGAGGACCAGCTGTCACATCTGGTTGCGAGCAGGGACACTTGGTGGCAGGTTCAGGTTACAGCTTTCAGCCCCGGAGCACAAATCCCTGCAAACACCATTTCTGAGCATTTCCCGAGTCAAGGCACCAGCTCAGCCCCAACAATTCCATAGGGTCACAGCCCCAGGATGGGATCCCCCGCTGCACACCCTGCCCGTGAACCATTACCCAGTGCCTGCAGCCCTCCTGGTCATGGCCACGGGGCAGGACACGCAGGGACCTCCCGCCTGCAGAGTTACCCCCGTGTCCTCCTAGCCCCCACCCTCCCCAAAAAACCATATTCCCAGCCAGCTGAAGTCTGCACGCTGACGGGTGTCTCACGGCAGACGTAAAGAAATAAAACCTGATAGAAACCTCCTGCGTGCCGGTGGGGGGCAGGCAGAGTGGGGGGAAGGCAGAGGGCTTCAGGAGGCTGCCCGAGGCTTTCAAAAGCTCCCAGGGTTTAAAAGCGGCCACCAGTGGGGCTGCGACCTCCGCAGCAGCCCCCGCAACCGGCTGCCGAGCTCCAACTTCTTCTCGGAGGGACAAAATGGACTACGGGGTGTAAAGAGCCGCCCGCCTTCCCTCCCTCCCCACCGCCTTGGGGGACCCGGAGCCCCTCGGCCCTGCCCTCAACTTTCCCTCCCGGTGTGGAGGGGAGAGCACAGCAACCCCCGGGCTGGGCTCGGCCAGCGCAGGGGCAGCTCGCCAGCCCTCCTTTCCTTTCTCCCAGGAGGAAGCGAGCTCCAGCGGCAGAAAGCCAGGGGAAGGAACAGACGCCGGGCTGCCTCCCACCACCTCCCACGCCGAGGGCCGCCGGGACCCCCTCCCGAGCTTAGAGTCACCCCCACCCCCGGTTACCTGCGTGGGCTAAGCAGGGGCAGAGCCGCCTGGCCCCGGCACCGTCCCCCGTCGCCCCTCGCCCTTCCTTGGGCGAGGAACAATAGGCCGGGCGCGAAGCGAAGCCCGGCGGGCAGCGGCACGGCGCCGGCTTCAGCTCCTCCTGCTCCGACTTCATGGCGGGGGTCGGGGGGCTGCGCGGTTCTGCCCCCCCCCCTCCCCAGGCTCCTCCCCGACGGGGCGCGGAAGTCCGGCGAGCGCTACCTGTGCCGGGAATGTGACCTCCGGCCGGCGGTGGGTGAGCTGCTCCTGCTCGGTGTGACGAGCAGAGGAGTGGCTGACGCTAAGACAAGGTGAACGGGCCGGGTCGGACCGGGCCGGGCCGGACTTGGGGCCCGCAACAGGCGGACGCTTCTTCGTCCCGGAGAGCAAAAGGCCGGGCAGGAACCCGCAGCGGAAATGCTTCCCGGCTCCCCGGCCACCGCTCCGGCCACCACCCGCCCACCCACCCGGGAGCGGGGAACAGCGGCCAGGACCCTGCCTGGGACCGCCGGGTCACGGTTCTGCCCGCACACCCAGCCATCGGAGGGGAAACTGAGGCACAAACGAGCTATTGCACCGCAAGGCAGCCCCGTTCCCAGCAAACGGCTGTTCTTGGCAAGAGGAGTAAGCGCCATTCACTTAATTTCCTATATATTTATTTATTTATCTACTTTTGTTATTTATTTTATCCAGGCAGGTTGCAGCATCCCAGACCCCTCCCCACAAACAGCCAGGACTGGTCCCAACAGCGAGGAAGGGCAGGGAGGTGGAGCCCAAGGATGGGGTGAGCAGGGATGCAGCCAAACCCAGCGAGAAAGTAGGGGCCACTGGCTATTTGCTAATAAAAACTGCAGAAATGTACACCACAGAACATAAGCGCTCTAAATCCCACTTTTTTGGGGTTCTTTGGGTGTTGCTTTTTTAGCTCCCCATGCTACAGGCTACACCACTACCTACCTTGGTCCACCCACTGCCACAGCAGACCCAGTTTTTAAGATTTATTTTCTCCCCTAAAGAGATGAAGATCAATCTGGGACTGAAAAAAAAAAAAAAACCTAATAAAAATATAATAATCACCAGACTCTGCTTTCCAACAGCACCAGGCATGCAAAGCCTCCACCAGCCACTGAACCCAGTTACCCACCCAACAGCAGCAGCAGCTCTGGCATGGGGAAACTGAGGCACGCCCAGCATGCTGCAGCTTTGAAGCCTTCAGGAAGCAGGTGACAGTGCGTGACTGTGAGCTGCCCCTGGCTAGGGAGAGATTCAGTCAGATGAACTGGGTCAATAAGCCAGGTCCTCCCTGCCCCACTGCTTCCTCACCAGAGCCTTGGGAATGGACTTGGGTTTGGTTTGCAGTGAGCCGTGGTTCTCATTGCTCCAAACCCCAGTGTGTGCCAGGGCTGCCAAGACCCACTCTGAAATGCTTCTTGACCATAGGGATGTCCCAGAACCACAGAGTGGTGTGGATTGTGGAGTGTTACCCTGAAGGCACAGGCAACCTGCAGGGATTGCTGAAAAACCTAAGCCCCAGGAGCAGGATCTCTGAGAAGGTCAGTGATGTCCCTCTGGACAGGAGCTGGTGGCCCTTGCAGAGCTACATTTGACTTGAAGAACACATCTGTCCATGAAAACCACACACACAACAACTGGAACAGACAAACCAGGAGACCCTGCACAAGGTCTTCAGTGCCAAAATGCCACCAACTTCCTGGAAAACTTGCTAAAACATTTCCCCACATGCCCATGGAAACCCCCTTCCCAACAAGAACAAAAAATAGAACACAAGAGAGCAGACGTTTGGAAACAGCTGATTTCTTCTTTTTTTTTTTTTTCCCTTTGTGTTTTTTTTTTTCCAGGAAATTTTTTCTCAAAAAATGACAGAGTTTTGTCAAACATTTCAGTCGTGACAAATTGGCTTTGTCACTGAAGTGAGCTGGGAATTTCGGGAAGCCTCCGTCTGCTCTCACCAAGTTAACAACTTGATGGCAAGGAGGCTGCAAAACGTTCCCTGTGAGGAGAAGGATTAATTGCCAGAGATCTGGCTCCAAAACCAGAGGTGGTAAAGAGTCATTTTCATTCAGGAACTTGGCACCTCCTCCTCCTCCTCCAGCGCTGCCGGAGTATTTTAAGCTCCCAAAAATTGCACGTGCATCACTGAGAGGTTTTTTTTGCATTGATTAACTGAAGTCTCACAGAAAAATCCTCTGGGTTTTTTTGGTTTTTTTTTTCCTGATGTCCCTACCCAGGCCATACTTTCACTTTCCCCTTTTTTAAAATAGCAACACAAAACCTGTTTGCAATGTAACGAGCCAAAAAAGGAACAAGTAAAGGGCTAACTGTGCCAGTTCCCATGCTCCTGGTTGCAGTCTTGCTTGGTACAGTCTCCCAAGCTCATCACAATTACTTCTGTTGTGTTTTTTAATTTTTTTTTAATTTTATCATCAGAATTATGGTTGTTATCACAGGCGTTTTATGCCTAACAACTTCTGGCTTCCTTGTTTTCATTCAAATGCTAAAAGGCTGTAATGAGACAAAGATAACGGCCCACAAAAAGAGATGATACAGATCAGAACAGGGGGAATTTGGTTTAAAAAAAAACAAAAGAAAACAAACAGAAATTATCCCTTGTAATTAGCATTCAGAGACAATAACTGGGGGAAACCAGGATCTACTCTGGGGAGGTTTGTTTCCCCTGGCACCCAAGCCAATACAGCCCTGCTCCATCCTGGGTGATGAGCAGTTAGAAGGGAGTGAATCCCCAAAATCTACATTTCTGAGCTTCTTGCCAATTTATAGTCACATCTCTCCTGGGCCATGCACCCAAAACCTGCCCTGCACCCTTCAGAGGGGACAGGATGAGGCTGACCACCCTGCTTAGGCATCGACTAGTGAAACGTGGGCTCTCTGAGGGCTTTCAAGCCCTCAACCCCACCAGAATCAATATTTTCCTTTTTAAAATAAAGCTTGGGGGGAAAAGCCTGTCTCATATAGATTCAGTGTTATTCTGGGTTTTATATTATTGATTGAACCTCATCCTATGTCATGCTGCAGTGAATATATTACCATATATGATGACAAAGAAATTACACAACTGCAAATACCTCAGCAAGCCCTAATTAGCAACATGTCATTAAGTTGCTATACACTGAGGTTGTGCCTGTGCCACCAGCCACATTATGGTGAAGGAGGAGAATAAGAAATCAAAGTAAGAACAAAAAGAAATCACTGAAAAAAATCAAAATAATAATAAAGCAAAATAGTAATAAAGGCAAATAATAATAATACAGCAAAGTAATAATAAAGCTAAATAATAACAAATCAAAATTATAACAAAAAATGCTAGTAAATAAAAATAAAAAGAAAGCAGAATTATAATAAATCAAACAGCAACAAAACCTGCAATGGAGCAGAGCTAGGTGTCAGGTCTCCAAGTTTTGCAGTCATGTGCTTGTTGGGTTTGGCAGCACAGCCACACAGACTGCAAGGCCACCAAGGGCCATTGTGTCCCCTGGGCCAGCCCACCCCAAACAGGAATGGACTGCATGCACAGAAATCATAAGAGGGGAAAAAGAAAAAAGAAAAATAATAAAAAAGGGATCCTACTTGGATGGATTAATCACTGCATCCTCAGTGCATGATTTTTATGGGGCTGAAGGCAGGGAACTCACCTCCAAACTGGGACACTATCTTTACCAACCAGATGTTACTGTCTTTTCTAATGATTTTTTGGAATCTGCTTTTCAGCTTCTCAAGAGTTTCAAATAAGCAATTCTAATGATTCCTCTTCATTAACCACTCCAGCAATAAACACATCTGTACACAAAGTAGGTAATCCAGCACAAAACCATCTTTCCATGACCCCTTCTGCCAGCCAGGCTGCTGCCCCCGACTCTGCTGCACTGATCAGTGTCAGCAGAACTCTTCCAGACCCCATTTCTGACCCCTTCCAGACCCCATTTCTGACCCCTTCCAGCCAGCTGCTGGCTGGGCACCAGGCATGGGACCAGTCTGTACACAGAGGGAAGGTGAGCAGAGACCTTCCCATGTCCCCACTCATGTCCCCACCTGCACCTCCAGCAGCCACAGAGCCAGATGAAACAAATATTTGACCCATGAACGTTTTGGGGGGCACCAGGAGGGGTAAGATAGAGCTTTGGGAGTGGACTTCATGCACTGATGGAGCTGGAACTTGGGCAGCACTTGGCCACTGGTGAAGCTGGCAAAGCACAAGCCCCACCTTAGTACCTCCAGCCACTCAGCTGGGACCACGAAGAGCAACAGTGTTTGTGCATGCAAATTAGAATCAAAATTATACTACTGGACCATTTTTGGTTGCTTGAAGGAATTGCAAAAAATTAAAAAAAAAAAAAATAAAAAAAGAAGGGATAAAGCCTGGCTGAAATCACTGGGCTTTGCAATGCAGGTTAGGAAAGCTCCAGAGGGCTGCATGGATCAATGACCTGATGTGCTTGGATGCATCCTGTTCCCCTCCCCATCCTCTGGATGTATCAACAGAATATTTATAAATCAATTGAAAGCAATTAATCAGCTTGAGGAAGATAAGGGATAATGAAGAAAAGAGATTAGCTAGCATTGCACAAACAGAACTCCTCCGGGGAGGAACTGCTGTGGCTGGAAGCCTCCTCTGCAAAGCCTATTAGCTCCACTTAAAAAAGAAATTTAAAAGAGGCAACCTGAATAATTAAAAGGAAGAGTTAATGGTTCATGCTAACAGCTTCTAAAAACCTGTTTGTTAACCAAGGCAGCCCCATCCACACAAGGACCTGCAGAAAAAACATCCCCTGGTGCCATGGAGGGATGGATGCTCAGCCAGGATGCCCCCATCTCCCCCAGCACATTGAACCAAAGGCCACAGCTGGAGCCAGGGCAGGCACCAAGAGCTGCACAGGGCAGGGGCTGCTGTCCTGCTGGGTTCATTTGAGTGCCCAACCCTCATGGCTGAGTTAGAAACAATAATGGAGACATGACTCCAGGGATAAACAGCCCCATCTCACCCATCCCACGTATCCCATGGTCACCTTCCAATCACTAACCTGCTCCTCATCAACACAGCCAGCACTAAATACACTGGCCTGTCACTTGCCCACTGAAAAATGAACCAGAGTCCTATCTTCTGGATGCTTTTGTAAGGATTTTTCCATCCTAACTGTTCTATATCAAGGTGTGGGGAGCCTCATGACAAGCCCAGCAGCTGTGTTGTTGCCACCAGTCACACATTTCAGACCCCCAGAAGATGCCAATGCCTCTGCAGGACCAGCAACACCACCACAGTGCTGCCAAGGATGCCTAGGAGAAGCCTTCCCAAATTTATGACTTGAAATCCCTCCTCCAGCAGAGAGATGACACCCAGGTGAGTACATTGATAAAAAGGAGCTCAGGCAGAGCCATCATTTCAGAAGACTGGAGGCAGCATTTCTGCACAATATTTGCCTTTTTCTGCTTAACAGTCAACAAAATTGCCAGGTCAGGGCTGGAGCCCATGTGTTTTGCAGAGGAGGAGAGAAAGCATCTCCCCACCTTACTTCAAGGAAAAACCCCAGATTACTTAGGAACAGCCCTTATCTGCAGGTTGGGGGGGGAATGCTGAATAATTCTACTGAGAACAATATATAATAGACAAAAATAACTGCAGTGCAGCAAGGAGATGGCTGGCACGGTGCAGGGCAGCACTGAGCAGCTTCCTCCCTGCTAAAGCAGACAATTCTGATGGGACTCAGAGCCCCACTGCCAAAAGCTTTTGTCCTTTCTAAATATATATAAAACAACCAAAACCAAACCCCAAACCTGAAGTGTCTTTCCAAGTGCCTGAGCAGCAAGGGAGACATATTTAATTTATATACCAGTTTTTGAACTTGCAAACTATGTTTTTTAAAACTTACTTTGCTTCCTTTGTCCTTCCCTATCAGGAGGTGTTGGGTGAAAAAAATCTTAACACCTGAAGGTTTTCAACCTCTCACAGGACACCAGAACTGTACCACCAGAGGAAACAGCATGGCATACCTGGTTGCAATGAAATGAAATGAATACAGCTCTGCCCCATAAAATTGACCAAACAGAACCCAAAATGGTACCAGGAGGCTGAGAATTGGGAGCCAAGCACCGACCACTACCAAAAATGTGGTTTTTTTTCTGAAATACCTGCAGTAATACTCAACAGGAGTGTTGTCAGAGGCAGAAAAAAAAGCCATTTAAAGCTTGGAGGGCTGCACTTGCTGCCTGCCTGGAATTAAATAACACACTAGGCTGCAAAGTTCATAAAAGTGACAGCCTTTTATTAATCACAGCTCACGCTGCAGCCTGTGGAGCCGGCAGGCAGCTGCTCCCACATGGGTATCAACTCCTTGAGCCAGAAGCAAGGAAAGCAAATATAGAAAAAAAATTAAAATGCACCAAAGCCCAAAAAGGAGCTGCAGAAGAAGATGTATGTCAAAGCTCAAGCCCAGGTTCTGGCAGCATCAGGTTGGAATCCAGGGCTGGATCCCCATGGGAGAAGCTCAGCATCACTTCTGGCCGAGAGAAGCTGGGTGTTCAAGGGAGCAACAGCAGCCAGCAGGGCAGAGAAAAAAAACAACTTATCTGTTTGGATTCCAACAAGATAAAGCAAGAGAGTGATGCTTTCTGGAGGAAGCCACGCTCTGAAATGTTTTATCTGGAGAGGCAGAAAACCTGGGGAGGTCAAGCATGGCAATTCCTCTGGCAACAAAGCATGAGGTGAGCACAAGCTCCAAAAAACCATGATGTGTGCACCCACTCCTGGTGGACCCAAACACAGCAGCAGGGCAGGAAAAAGGCAGCTGAAGGCTTGGTTTGGTTTTAAAATTGCACTGAATGTCTCTCAGAGCCCCCAGGGAGGCACAGAGTGCCTCAGTTCAGGTTGTGGATGGGACAAACCCTCAATGCCCTTTGCTGTTTTCAGAGGTTCTGCTGCCCTTGCATGGGATGGAGAATTGTCAACAGGGTAGACACAAATCCAGCATTTTCCTGAGCTGGATGGGATCCTGGTGATTTTTACAGCCAGTCTATGAGTAAAAAGAAAAGCTGCTTTCCAGCTTCTTGGGTTTTCTGAGCTTGCTGGATAGAAGGAGTTTATGCAGGGAATAATGAGGAAAATACAGGAGAGATTAACATGCAGCAAGGCATGCAGCAAGAAGAGCTGCCAATTTTCACCCCTTCATCACAAGTCTCCCATTAATTATTTGGTTTAGATTCTTTTTGGTTTTTCCCCCTCCCAAACTTCAGTTATTTAACTCCAATGGAACTCCTGAAAATCTTAGCTTTCAGCTGATAAATACAAGTTCCCCACCACCCTCCCCAGTACAGAAAGGACTGCTGCATTTTCCCCCGTGTTCTGCACAAGCTAAGGAGGCACAGCAAATAAAAGGAACCTTTCTCCCTTCCAAATACACTTCATAACCCCAGTCCTGATTTTCAAACAGCTAGACTCAGAAAATGAAAACAGTAATAAGTGATCCTAGGAGACAGGTACCTCAGAAGCAATTGTATTAACTCAAAACCTAAATGTGATCAAGGCGAATAATTCCTGTCTGAGTTTTCAATGCATTGCTGAGAAGATGAAGTTTCCTGCTATTTATTCAAATCAAAGCTTTGATCTCATTCACCTTTTCTATGCTGCCCTCGCAGGACCCCTCCTGAGCTGTGCCCGACATCAGGCACTGCCCCAGGAAAAATATTGTTGTACTGAAAAGATCAGGCCAATAATAACTAAAATACCCAAAGCAATTTGAGGGTTTGGAGGGGAAAAATAAGCCAGGAAGGAGCCCATGTGATGCATCTTGCTTGGTGCAAGCAACAGCACATGAGAAAAGGATACCCAGCTAGGATACTGGTTTAAGGTTTAAAATGGGAAAAATTAAAGAATTAACTGGTCAGGGATGCACCAGCTACCCACCACTCTGTGCAAAATGACTCAAAATTGTTCAAAGTCATTTTATTTTCCTTAGCAAGATGGGGAGGGTTTTAATATTTCAGCTGTTCTGTGCCTTCTGTGTGCTGGGACAGGACGCCAGCCAAGTCCCTCTCTCTGGGGGCTGCCTGAGAGACCAAAGCAAAAATACCTAAAAATCAGGCTGAGTAAAAGGGTCTCCAGCCAACAGCTCAGTATGTCTGGATATGAAAGTCTCAGGCAATGCTTCAAATCCCCAACCAAGAGGCACTAGGGGAGGCACAGCACGGCCCCAGCCTTGGCCAATTGAGCCATGTTTGTCAGCTGCTCTTTTCACCCATTTGCCCCTAGTGATGCTGCAAAAAGGATAAAAGAAAAAAAAAAAATCTAATTTTTTTTTTTTTTTTAAATTTAAATTCACCCTCACAGTCCCTGCAGGATTACAAATATTTGATGCAATTGGAAAAGAAAACAAAACTGTCCCGAAATGACAACTGAGAGGGAAACAATCTGGGAAGTTTTAACCTTCAAAATCTGTCTCTTAATTCTGGTTGTGAATTCTGCAGGCGAGGGAGGAGAAATAACACAACCCAAGTGGTGTCTGCTGCTGCCTTACAAAAGCCACTCTAGACAGGATTTTGAGAGTAACAATAACTCTGGAGTTAATTCTATTAAAATCCACAGTGCAAAGACAACTGGTAATCACAGCTGGTTCCTGGGACAGGAATCAAATCGTGCAACACACAGGTATTCAGTGCTGCTCCCTGCTATCCATTTCCTTTAATTGAAAAGAAAAGAAAAAAAAAAGCAGAGTGAACAAGGAAACTCAAACCTCTTCAGTAACCCAGCCTGCCTGCTTGCATCCAATTCGTTCAGCAAGCCAAAAGGAAACTGCTGGCAAACTCTGCACTGAGTTTGAAAAGATTTTTAAAAAAGAGAAATAAACAAAAAGAAAAATATTTGGAAAGAAAATAATTTCCTCTGGGCTGCTGACCCCGAATCTATCTGCCTGGAAGAGCAGCAGCACAGCATGTCCTGGAGCAAAGCACAGACCCAGCTCATCCCCAGGGCCGGGGAGCAGTGATGGCAGGTGAAGAACAGCCCCAGAGCATCCCTGGCAAGAAACAGCTTGTGAACACCAGAATATTTCCTTCTGTAAGTCTTGGACCTGCAGCACTGTCCCAAAAGCAAATGCTTTGGACACCTGATGCTCCAAACTTGCACCTGTTATGTACCCCCAAGCTGCTGCACCCAGAAATCAGGCTCTGCAGGTTTGGCAGGGGTGACAGGGAGGGAACCATTTAAAGGGGAAGCAGCAGAAAATGCAGCCCACTGGTATATCCAGGTTGGGTTTGTTTTTGTTTTTTTTTTTTTTGCCTAAACCAACATGGGGGTCACATACCAAAGCTTGAATTTTATACTACAGTAATCCTATAAACCCCAGAGTTTCCTGCTGTCTTTCCAAACCACTTGCCAAAAAATCCTCCTGAAAGGATCGCTGGGGGTTACACAGGGATTATATGTTTTAGTGAGCACAGTTATAATCCCTCCGATAAAGATGGAGCTGATCCAAAGCAGAGAGGGCCATTGGCTCAAACCCTAATTTGCAAATAAAAATTTAAAAAAGAGATAGCAGCAGGGTTTGCTCAGCCTCCTGCCTTAATCTCCAACCAAGCCGTGGGCACGAGAGGATACTGATTTGATCCAGGCTCTGGCCAGGGAAAGGGAAGCAGGGCTCCTGGGCAGGCAGTATATTCAGGCACTGGCAGCCTAAACACTGCAAAGGAAATTAAAATACAGCACAGAAATGCCCAGAGGACCTGCAGGCTGGACTTCTGGGAGCAGACACCTGGAATTTGGGTGTCTTGTGATGATAGCTTCTTATATTGGAGAGAAGCACTATAAGCTGTGGCAGCCCACCTGCAGTGCTAAAATGTTGGGAATTCATTTTCTTGGAAATAAACTCCCCATGGAGGAGGCTGTGGTCCCCAAGGAGGGCTGGAAACACAGTCTGCCCTCTTCAGAGATCCCTGAGAGCTGAGTTCAGCTTTTCAGCATCACCATCAGCATCTCCAGAGATAAGGAGTCCATAAGGAACTCCTCCCCCCCCTGCCTCCACAGCTATAAATAGGGCAGGATGCTATCTGTGATGCTTTTACTTATTTCAGTTAAGTTGCCCTTGGAATTGCAGCTGCAACTTATTCTGCTGCTGGAAAATGATTAGCAATTAATAAAAGGTTTTCTAAAAATATGTTTTTATTCTTAGATGAGGGGTCACAAATAAAGCTACCCTGAGCAATTTGTTTCCTTACTCCTGGTTGAGGAAGGGCCAGCACCATCCAAGCACTCCTCAGCTTTCAGAGAGATGGTGAGCAGGTGCAGGAGACCAGGGTCTGCCCCCCCAGCTCTTCCTGGAAATTGCCTCTATTTGAGAGCAGGTTCTCTCTGCTCTCCTTTGCCATCCTTGTTTGGGCTGAACCCATACCCACTAGCCCAGATCTAACTGGATTAAGCTCCCAAACCACTTTTGTGATGCCACCAAGCAGCAGGTCCTCCAGGAGCAGCAGGGGCACTCAGGGTGCAAGCACAGACCCAATTTCTACCCATGCTACAGATCCTGGGCATTTACCTGTGCTGCCACAGACCTGCTGGAGTCCAGAGCATCTCACCAAGATTCAGCAAATCAGCAAGGGTTTGGCTGGCTGCCAAAGCCCTCCTGCAGCACAGCAGCATTCATTACCACCCCCCTTTGCAGCTCCAACATTCTCACACGGAGGAGAGGACATTCCCTCCCAGGAAATTAGCGGTTAAATACATTCTTGGCAACCGTGTTGCCATTAGCAAAACACATCTGTATTTCTGCCTCGCTCATTTGTTTGCCAAGCCCGTTTGAAAGGAACATTTCATCCGCGGGGAGATAAAACCCACGCAGGCTTCGCCTCCTGACACCAAGGGAGCAGGCACTGATTGCTCCTCCAGGTAAGAGGTTTTGGGTTTTTTTCCTGCAGAAGGGACCACCTCGAGAGACCTCACCTGAATACAAACCCATCTCTGAAAGGTGGCCTGACCAGCTGAACACAAGGATAGGGGGATGAGGAGGTGGGCACCCCGGCCTCTCTCCTGACCCAGGATAAAACACCGTGGGAATAAGGAGGGGGAAAAGTGGAAGCTGCAGCATGAAAAAAAAAAAACCACCACAACTCAAGCAGTTTCATTTTTTCTAGGATATCATTTTAAATGACAAAACTCCCTTAAACACTCAACAAAAAAGGGCATTTGATAGAATTCCAAAGTAATTTTTTTTGCCCTTAGTGACCTTGCACATCAAAAGTCACTTCATTGCTGTAAAGCAGATGGAGGTAGGGCTTCTTTGCTTTCCCACTCCAGCCAGCAGAGCAATGGCTAGGACAGTGCAGACCCCTGCCCCCACTCTGCTCTGAGCTGGGTCTGTAGCAGCCAAAAATCCAAGATGTATCCTGCCCCACCAGCAAATGTTGCCTGAACGCTATGGGAAATGATTCTTCAAGGGAAGGAGTCAGCCAGAATGCAATGATAGCACCCCTCACCCAGCCTCACATGCTTAAAAAGCCTCTTTTTTTCTGTTGCTTTGGGTTGGTTTTTTGGGGTTTTTTTCCAAGGATTTGACTTTTTCCCCCACCTTCCTGGCTGTTACTCTGCTGGGACAGCCACGGGCAGTACATGCTCCCATGCAAAACCCACCCCAGGAGCAAGGAGAAACTGCAGCTCCAGGGGCTGCCGGGAGTCCCAGCAAGGGGAAAACCACCCCCAGGCCATGCACACACCCCCAACACAAGCTCTTTCACCCCCTTTTTTCCAGAGAAACCCCCTGCAGCCCCTTCCCCAGGCTGGGGGGTGGGGGGCCTGGCAGGAACCTCAGACCGCAGCTGGGAAGCTCCCCAGTCTCACCAGCAATTCCCACACCCATCCAGTCCCACCTTTCATTTCCAGCTCAACCTCTCCCTTCTTTACTCCTTTTCCAAGTTCAGTTGAAGCCCTTACCCTATCTACAATTATTTCTGGCACTGCTTGTTGCTTCGTTCCCCCTCTGCATTCAGGCAATTCTGCTTTTCCAACTTATCCCAAGAATTGCTTGGGATGAGATTATTTCCCCCCCCCCTGAAACAAAAAAAAAGAGCTCCCCTCCAGACAAAAAGCACAAGAAAGGGAAATGTTATAGGGGACTGAGAATAAATGAAAAAAAAACCCCCACACTATGCTGAGGGTGGCAAGAGGGGAAAAAACCCACACATTATTTAACACTCAGAACGTGTCTGCCCCTCTGGATGCTCTTTGAACATCACAGGGCGATGTGGGAAGGGAGCAAAGGGCTCAAAATATTCCTCACACTCATCCCGGGGCTAATCTGGGGAGCAGGGAGGATTCCCCACTGGCAGCCCTGGTGTGGGGAGGGCTGGGATCCCTCCCTTCAGGGTTCATTTTCAGCAGCTATTTAAGAGCTTAGAGGGATTTTCAAAAACACCTAAACTGGTTAGGTGCCTAAATCCCACTGGAAGTCCCTTTGAAGACCTTCCTAATTCCCAGCAGGGGCTTCCCAGTGTTCATTAGATACTTAAATACCTCCAGGCACACATCTTAATCCCATGGCTGGGAAGATCTGACCACCACACGCCACAGCTGCCAGTTCCATCATATGGGAATCCCATTTTGGGGCAGAACAAGCCAGCACCCACTTCTGCCTGCTTTTCCCTGCACAGTCAGGGAACTCAGCACAGCAAAGGGCTGGTTTTTGTTGGGTTTTTTTTGTCTTTTCCACCCTCTATCACTGTGTAGCACCCTGATGAGGGAAGATCACTATCTACAAAGTCTCTTTGAAATGGCGTGCCACAACAAGGAATGTATTGGTTATTTCCTTCTGCTTCGATCCAGGCTCGCCCACCCTGGTCCCGTGTGGGAGAAACTTTAAACAAGGGGCTGAGAAAGGGCTGCATCAGCTGCAAGGGCAGAGGTGCTGCAATCCCACCATCCTCCTGCAATTCACCATCTCCTCAATGGTGGGGTGATTTCTACCTTGCTGAGGTTGCAGGGACAGGGGAGGCAGCGCAAGGTGTGTTCTGGGGGGCCAAGACACTCCAGCTCACTTTCCCCCCACCCTTGAGCCAATTTAATGCTCCTCTCCAGTAACTCAGGGAAAGAATGTGCCCAGCCATGTTGGGTTCCTCTTGTGGCAACATGCACTTTAATTGTGTGTATGATTTCTGTTGCATGCTGCTCTATCCAGGGGAAAATAAAAGGAATGGGCTCCATCTCTGTCTCCACAGCAAATCAGGAATGAAACCAGGGCTGCAGCACTGGGAACACAAAGAATCAGCTTTTAAAGGGCAGCTCCTCTTGCAAGCATCACGGGATGTTTGAAGTTAGCAGGCAGCAAACTCCAATTTTAATAACTACGAGGATTTATAGAGGAGATTCTCCCTTTTCCTCTGCTGAAAGGAAGGAGGGATGTGTAGCATTAACACAGCACCCCAGGGGGACCCATTCCCCTTCCACTGTAGGTACAAACACAGCAAAACCAACCCCCCAGACATCTCAATGCTCAGGGAGGATGCCTTGGATCTCCTCCACCCCTGTCCAGCTATAATATTTTGATCAATAAAGTTCATTCACATCCACAGGTAGATGACAGCTCTTGCTGTTTGCTTCTCCATCCTTTCAGCTGGGGAAGTGACACAATAAACCTGGGGGGAAACTGAGCCCCATGGTAAACAACACAGACACGTGGGAATTATCTGCTGGGTGAGGAATTATTGACCTGGCTGTCAGCACCAGAGCAGGAACCTGAATGGGGTTGTGACTGATTCACACACAGACACACAAAAAAGCTAAATTCATGGGATACTTTTAGTCCCCTCATTAATTTGAGGGTGCTGAGCCCCTGGCTCAGGTTTCCCAGAGAAGCTGTGGCTGCCCCATCCCTGGCAGTGTTGAAGGTTGGATGGGGCTGGGAGCACCCTGGGCTGGTGGGAGGTGTCCCTGGATGAACTTTAAGGTCCCTTCAAACTCAAACCACCCCAGGATTCTATGAATTTAGCCACCTCTAATTCCACCATAAACCAGGGGATTTTTTTTTTCTTCAAAAAAGCAAAATCAGCACTAATCACACTGTCAGGGTGTCAGCTCCCACTTGCTGCCAACAAATTAGGCCAGTTTTGCCTCTGCAGTTGCTCATTTGGCCACTAACCTGCAGAGCAATTACAGATAATTAAAACATGGCTCTGCAGTCATTTCCATTCAAATCACTGCCGCAAGGGCTGGTTTCTGGTGTGCCCACCTCCTGCTGCTCTGAGCTCAGCTAGAAGATGAAGGGGAGAAATTTAACTGGGTGTAAATCAAAGGCATTTACACCCATCCTCTTTGGCAGAGAGGTGGTTTACTTCCAGTGGGAGAGGTGACCAATACAACCCCTCCATGTCCTGCAGGCCAATGTCTTCCGAAGAAGACACCAGAGCTCCAACTCCTCCACCACTCCTAAATGAGGCCTTTTGGCCCCATCCCTGGAGTGATGGGAAGGAATCCCCACTGGCAGTCCTGATGTCCCCAGATTTGTGTTTTGTCTGTCCCAACAAGACTGCTGTCACAGCACTACCATGCACAAGGGCCACTTGGCTTTGCACAGGTGATAAACTCACTGCTTTTGCTGTGAGAAGACCTCATGCAAGGCCACTAATTGCAAAAACACCATCAAACATCACCTGTGGAGGTGTCAGCAGAAGATGTTTGGGGATGCTCTGACTGGCTCCCCCATCCAGGGCTTTGCTGTCATCTCAGCATCCTTTGTGTTGGGAAAGGTGAAATAAATAAAGTCCCTTCCCACACTTCGGCTGCTTAGCAGGGATCCCTGGCATGTGCAAGCCTTGCCGTTTCCAAATTAAATCTAAATCATTAAATACCTGTAATATACTTTGAAGTCAAAAAAAGGGTTATTGCAGCAAAAACAGGGAGATGGAAAGTCCTTCATGGTGGTGAAGAATTAATCCAGACTCCAGGGCTGGAGGCAGGGGGGTGCTACAGCATTGTCCCCCAGTACCAAACACCAAAGCAATCCCTTCCAGGAGGGGAGATAAAGAATTTATTCCTCTGCCAGCAATAAATCAAAGGGCACTGTTCAGCTGATGGGAATTGATTTTCTCCCTTCCTTTGCACTTAGAGCAAAGCGGACCCGTGGCGAGAGCCTCCTGGTGTGACAGAGCCAGACTGATGGCGGGGAGGGGACAAGGAGGGACACAGAGGGGACATCCAGCACAAGGCACCAGCTTCTCCCCTGCATCTCTCAGGTGTGCCCCCATAGGGAGATTGAGCAGAGCTTCCCCTCAAAGCAGAGGGCACTTGGAGTGGGCACTGAATGAGATCTGATCAGAAGTAAAACAAGAGGAATAAATCTCCATTAGTACAAGGGGAGCAAATGCCACAAGGGGTGAGTTCCACGTTGGAAAGGGCTGAGGTGGGGAACAAACCCTGCTGCACCCTCCTGCCCTCAAAAAATTACAATTAACCCAGCAAAACAAGGAAGAGCCTGCTGCTGTTCCAGCTCAAGCATAGATCCAGCACTAATCCACTGTTAATTAAAGAGATTTTCACTACAGACTACCTCAAACCCAAACCCCTTTTTGCTTTTTCCATGTGCACAGAATGAAAGAAGGGGAGAGAAAAAAAAAAAAAGTTGTCTGTAAAGCTGACCATCCAGAGACCAATCTCAAACTCTTTAGTAAGAGCCACTGAAATACAACAATTTCCCCCCCCCCCTTCTGCAGTGAAGCATCATACGGGTGCAGGACAGGGGAACAACTCTGGATTGATTTTGTTTCACTCTAAACCCCACCAGCAGCCTAAGGCAGCCCTACAGTCAGGCAGAGCACTGGTTGAACAGGTTATAAACCTCCACTCTTTGCTGACTATTTACTTTCATTGCAGCACCTGAAATGTTTAATGAGAAATAAATTGATAAAATGTGCATTACCACAGAGGAACTGGGAGCTGCTCACTCCTGAGCCATAGAATTCAAACACACATTTTGGAAATTCAGAGAGAAAAATGTCCCCATGATGCACTTAGGTTGGTATTCAGCTGGGATTGGTACTTGAAGTGCCAGCTGGGTGGTGAAAGTCCCCTGCAATGTGACTGTGTGAGATAAGATACTGGTGCTGGGACCAACTTCAGGCAGCACCTGAAGTGGCTTTGCATCTGCAGACCTACAGGAAAAGCTGGGAGGAGGAAATCAGATACCCCAAACCAAGGGGTTTATCACCTTTTTCACCCCTTTTCATTCATTCTTTGGTTAAAGTAAAGGGAATTTTGCAACTAAAAAGCATCCAGGCTTCCTCTGAGCTGGAGGGGTTGTGGAAGTGCCTTTCCTCTGAATACAGCCCAGAGCTGCCAAACCCAGAGTTAAAGAGTTTGCAAATAATGGCTGGCACATTCCTCTAACGTTTGACTGGGTTTGGGGTTGGTTGTTTTTTCATTCTTGCTTTATTTTCCAAGCAAGCAAGGACCAGCTCACTCCATCTCAGCAGCTCTGGCACTTTGCAGGACACAATTTCCTCACCAGGATTTCCAAGAAACATGCTCAGCCCTTGACCTGAGACACAGAGGTCACTGCAAGATGCTTCCAACATTTTTATTCTGGAGTCCACGCTGTGTCCCACCCCCCAGCAGTGTCTGTCTGGTTCTTAGCTAATACTGTATTTTATTGTTACTGGAGAGGATGTAAGGGCTGTGGGGGAAGGTGGTATCTCAGGGCACAGAATAAACCAGATTGTCATGTCTGGAAAAGGCACACAACAGACAGAAACTGGTGGGTTTAGAGCCTTGAAAAAGTTTACTTCTCCAACTGCTGCAGCTTCTTATGAATGGAGAAATGGCTCAGCCACAGCAAGAGCCAGCAGCAGGGAAATAATAATAAAAAAAACAGACCTAAAACCTCACTCTCTCTCCCCAAAGTACCCTGCCTTAGTCTTTAATAACTCATTATGGTATTAGGAAGCAAAGGCTCACAGGATTATGGTGTTTAATGATATTATAATGGATGTGAGCCAGCCTTCCAGCACACTTTTTGTATTCCTGCCTTGTTCTGACCTGGCCTTGGACCTGGGCTTTGTGTCCCAGGGCACTCTCAAAGACAAACACCCCTTGCCCCCCAGCAGTAAACACCCATGTGGTTACTAAAATGGATGCTTGGGTAATTAGATAGACCTAGATTAAAATACATATAAATAGATCTCTCTCACTAAGACAGGTAGGAGGGAATCTCAGACCATCATGTTCTCTGGCTGCCAAGTAGATTACAAAATCCTTCAGCAGCACAATAAACAGCTTAGAGCAAACAAGAGGCTTAGTGTGCCAGTGCTTTGTATTTTGTGGCTGGGGCTGACCATCACTGAGGCCACCCAGCCCTTCTCCACAGTCCCCTCCTGCACAGCCCAGAGACCTGCTCTGGTTTCAGTCCTTTGAATTAACCAGCACTGAGCACAGCTTCTATTTTGCTTTCTTTTGCTTCAGTTCTGCTCTACTGTAAGGACCTGGGCAGAGTTTCTTCCAGTACAGGTGGAAGCAGAAAGGGGAAAGCTTCAGGATGGGATGCTCCTCTGCTGGGTGATAACACTGCAGAGCTGTCCTCAGCTTCTAAAATGAGCCTGAAGCACTCCCAGGTGTTACCCTTGTCTCTTGGTCCCCTTATTAAAAAGGAAACTAAATACTCAGCAGGAAAAAGCTGAGTACATCCACAAAGCTGTTGAGTGCACAAGAGGGCAAAACAAAAGCAAACGTGTTCTCCTGCACCTTTCCTCACAGCTGCAAGAGAGTTTTCATGCCAACAGAATTCAAACTGAGAGCAAAGGCATCATTTTCATGTGAAGATGAGCTCTGGTTTGGGTGGTTTGGTTTGTTTCAAGGAAGTAGATGCATTTTCCCAATTCCTCTTTGATTTCAGAACTTCCTTTCTCTCGGGAGCAGCCACATCCTACCTGCTGAACCCAGCATGGCCCTGGGCTGGGCTCCTCCTCCAAAGGCAGGAGGGGTGACTGCTGCCTCCTCCAGTTCTTCCCACCCCATTGCCAGCAGCTCCTTCTGATTTCATGGGATAGGAATCCTGCATGAGACTCAAAGATTAAAACTTCTCTCCCATAACGTGGTATCCCTAAGGAATGCCAGCAGCTTGGCTGCCTTTCCCAGGAGTGTGTCAGGAGCACAGTCTATCCACCATACTGCCACGTAAAACTTAATTTTGGAAATTCCAGACCACAATCCTGCATAAAAGAGAAGGGGATATTGCAGTATGAATGAGAGGAGGTAATACTTTTTTCTCCAGCATTTTCACACCATCTCTCTCCCAGCCATGTTACTGAATTAGCAGTGCCCAGCTTCATCAAGGCTGACCGTGTCTAAACAGGATTTGGGGTCTCTAAGGGCTGCTGTGGCATATCATGTTTAAAGAGAGATGTTAAAGACATCAGGACCATAAGGGATGTGTCAGTGCACTGAGAAACAAGCTCCCTTGCTGTCACCCTCTTCTTTTGAGACAAAATTACGCAGGTTTATAAAACACACAAGAACTGGATTACCCTGCTCTCTTGCCAAGTGATCAGATCAGCTTCCTAAAATCTATCAAAAAATCTTACACTTCCCTCTCGTGAACTCTTGCCACAAAACTATTTTCTAGCTGGGAACCAAGCAAAGCCTCAGTGACCAAAGCCTGAGCTTCCATGGCCAACACCAACACCTAACCAAGAGAATGGGATGGAGGAGAAGGAACCAACTCCACACAACTGTTCATGCAGATAATTTCCATGCTGCAGGACTTACATGCAAACCAGACCTTGACTGCATCAGCTTCCTCACAGACAGAAGTATTTGTCCACCAGAAAAGTTAAAAAAAAACAAACCCAAAACAAAAAACACTTTTGTGGGATACAGGCAGATTAAGAACAAGTCCAGGAGGTAGGAACTGAGAAATCTACATCACAGAAATCCCCCGTAAGAGGAGGGGTCTGGCCCTGCTTCCACATCTCATCACCTTCCCCAGACACCAGCTGCAAAGCCAACCAAACACATTGCTGAGACACATGTGCTTCTTGTGAGCCCCCTCCCCAGCCAGCAAGAAATATTTCAGGCTTAAACAAGGCTGCAAGTTGCCTGTAGACCCCCTCGGCTCCCCCGCATGGTGTTTACACACTGTAATGGTCCTCCCCTCTGCTTCAAGCCTCCTTACACAGAAAAGCCTCCAGTGAAAGCAGTGGGAGACTCTTAATTGCCTCCACTCCAATCAATACAAACAGTGCTTGGCAATGCCAACTGCCACAGCAAAGGCTGACTTCCCAACAGCAGAATTTCCACTTTTTTTCCTATCATTTCCACTGCAAAAGAAAGCTCAAAAGAAACCAGAGGCAGGAGGTACCTGAGTGATTGCTCCTAGGATAAATACACCAAACCCTTGTACATCTCTGCTACAATTTTCCTCCAACCTTGAGTATAGGTCTGCACCTATGGTCATGGGCCACCAGCAACTGCTCTTCTAAAGACCTGAGAAGGTCTCTACACATGCCCAGCTCTCCTCTTCAGCTGCCTTTTTGGCTGCAAGTGTTTTGATTCAATGCCACCTGCAAAACATCTGAAGTCAGCCTTGGTGGGAGGCAGCTGGGATTTCTAGAGATGCCAAGGGAATCTGAGGTCCCAGATCTTCTGGGTTCTTGGGATGTTTCAGAGTCAGCCTTAAGCCTGCTTAACTCAAGAGAAGAGCCTCCCTTCACATTACAAAATCCTCCTTCAAACCCTGAGAAAACACAGTGATACCAGAAACCTAACTGCAAAGGTCAGGGTTAACCAGTTCTGGGCGATGCTGCTGGTTTTTATCTGAAGTGAGTACTAACTGGTCTTTAAGAATGTGTTAATTAACAGGTTTTCACCGAGCTTATTAAACGGTTGTCCCAGCTTCTTTCATAGATGAGTCCTTAGCCCTGCAAGTTTCTGAAGGTTTCCCACTCAGTAAATTGCAGCTTCTCCTCTGCCACCAGCCAGCCTGTTATCCTCACTCAGCTCTCCCGGTGTAATTCCTGAGGTCATTTTCACAGGTAGTTTGGCACGGCTGTCATCGCTCCCTACTTCAATACACCCTCATTCCCAAGTGCCACACACATGCCTTTCTCATCTAGTCCCAAGAACAGCCCAGAGGACCATGGGTGGGGTTTTCTGAGGTATCACAGGATGATGTGCAAGGCACCAGCACTGCGTGCCCGGGCTGGGCACCAGCAAGCCCAGAGGATGGCTCCTCTCCAAACAACCCCATGCTCTTTGGGATGAGCTGCCAGATGCCAACTTCACAGGGAGAGATGGGAGAGGAGCAGGAGCAAACAAGGCGATTCTGGCCAGCACAGCAGCAGTGTATTAGAACTGCAACAGACCAATGTATGCATTTAAAAAAAAACCCAACAAATTTTATATGGGGTGGGAGGCCAACCTTCATGAGCCTGGTGGCTCCACGCCAAAATCGTCACATCAGCAAAGCCACAGGATGAACCATGAGGCTCAGAGAGCCTGGGGGAGGGAGCTGCTTCACCAGCAGTCACTGCACAGAGCCCCTGGGTGACCCCCTGTGTGTTCCAAGCAAGTGTTTTTCTCTGGGTGGTGATGCTGCAGGATAACCATGAACTTTGGCAAGCCAGAACTCTGCCTGGGACCTCATTCTCCACCACTCCTCCTACCTGTGGATTCATTAACTGCTTTGTGGTTTTCCTTCCAAACCAAGACTCAGCAAGCACTGGAGGAGGATATGGACTTCAGCCCGAGCAAAGTGCATCAAAGTCTTTCATTACTTCATGGCACTTCTTTTCCTTAGTCCTCTCCATTGGTACATGGCTGTAGTATGAAGTTTGTCAGTGTTAACCATGTGGTTCCCCTCCAGAGACCCATTGACTCAACAGGGCTGCTAATGGGACGGGTGAGAAACTGATCTAGGGTGCAGCAACACATCAAAAGGGAAATGGAAAGAAAGCAACAGCTCAGCCCTGCAGTAACAGGCACGTTGGCTGGCCAGGGCATGAACAGCAAGACCAAGGTATTAATAAAGAATGTGGGGAACTGTGCCAGGGTCATCTCTACAAACCAAATCCCAGAAGAGAAAATAAACCCACTTGTGAATAGTAATGGTTGATTTAAACTAGGACCTGAAGTTTAAAATGCTTCCTTACAATACAATTCTTCAGGTTATGAATGCATTCGTCCTCTGCTTCCCATAAATCTGGTCTTTCTTTTTAAACTCCTTATGATATTGTGGAGAAATTACTCCAATTTCATAGATTGCTTAAGGCCATAATCAATAAAACCTGTTAGATTCCCATACTTTAGAAAGAGCTGATGAAGAGAAGATGCCATAAGCTGAGAGGAGGTGGACTGCAGAAGAGCCTTGCCAACACCAAGGAGGTTACACAGCCCACTAAGCCCCAACTCACTTGAAAAGCAATTTCCAGATGAGAAAAACCACATGTCCATATTTAGCTTGGAAATTGCCTCTCTTTATGAACTTGAGAATGGAGAGAAAGGCAAAAGGAGCTGAGATCCAAACCAGCAGACCATGGGTCCTCCTGAATGTCCCTCCATTGCTAAATGGGTCCTGCCTGTTTTGGCAGGGAGAAAGTGGAGATCCCTCAGCCCTGCAGAGAAGCCCAAGACACCAAGTCAGCAAACACCTTTTTTGGCAAGAAACTGGACCAAATTCAAAGCCAAGCACAGGTGCTGTTAAAAGTCACACCCATCAGTGCCAGCCCCTGAGATACATAAACCAACCCAGCCCCTGCACAACGTGTTCATGCCTTCAGTCCTGGAATTTTTGTGAAGGAAAAAGCTCATAAACCTACCCCAGTGATCTACATCACTGCTCTTCCTTCCCCATCAAACCCACCAAGAACATCTGGAGGGTGTAGGTTGCTAAAATAAGAGTGGACCTGGAGGGGATGGGACACCAACAAAACCATCTTTATGTTTTACCCTGGGTGAGTTTTTTCAGGAGAGAAACCAAGAGCCATTCTTGGCCGTCTGTGACTCTAAATGCTGGTGAGAGGGCTGCCAGATGGGTTCAGATTTATCACTTGTGTTTCCTAACTCACACATCTGTTTTCTGTAAGTAGCTGTCCAAGTCAATGCATCTCCCCTTTCCTCACCAACCGCCCACGGAGCTTTTCAAGGACAAATCATGGTCGCTTTTGGTGTTTATCTGCTTAGTGATCTCCACTATATCATCTTAATCTCAAGTGCTATTCATAAAAAACCCAGTGCAGGCATTTTTAGACACACTCTCCATCCCCATGGTCTTCCAGAGCCTTAAGTTTGCCATTGGAGAACCCTCCCTGGGTATCTACAAAAGCAAGGTAATGTGTGGTGGTTACTGGAGGGGGGGGCATTTATTCAACATGCTGAATGAGAAGACATCAGTCTGTACCCATCAGCAGCCCAGGAAACTCCCTGTCACCTCCCCTAATTCCATTAAAGTAATCAAAATTGTTTCCATTGCCCTCTGCCAGGGCATCTTCTCCTAAATTGAAAGCTGAACACCAGAATTGGAGAGAAAAGAGGAATTCCAGTAAGGACAGAAGCATTGGGAAAACAGCGAGGAGCCAGGGGGGTCATGAGGAACTAATGAGACTTCCCAGACCCCAGCTGATCCAGACATGAGGAATGCTTGGCATGCAGGGGGCAAGAAGGGCCAATACAGCTCCAGGAGAGGTTAGGTCCTGAGGATGACCACCAGAGCAACAAAACATTATTGCTTTGAAATTTTAATCAAGAGACAAAGATTGCTCTTCCTTCCTGAAAAGATGGATAAAAGCAAGATGCTGCTTTTGGCTGGAAAAGACATCTATCTGTGGAAAGCAGTATGAGGAGAGGGCACAGGGTGCCATCTCACTCTTCAGACACTCCTGTCCAGCACTCTTTTTCCTTCAAGACAAATGCAGTTATGCAGTAAAGCTGTTTTTAAATACATTTCTAGGCTCAACTGGTAACAGTGACCTTCAGCAGAAGGCCACAGCATGGGTCGTGGCCACGCATGAGGGGAGCCCCAAGCAGCCCCTCAAGAGCTGAGGAGCAGGGAAGCACCTGAGGAAATGTGTAGCTGCAAACTGGGGAGATTACAGGTGAGTGGATAAAAAGTGATAAGAGAATAATTGGCAGCTGAAACAAAGATTGCAGAGGATATTGAAGAAGAAATGCTCCATCCACAGAAGAAATAAAAGGTCAGTGAAGGGAGATGGTGACTTCCCTAAGAAATTGCACAAGTGCTTTCCTGACACAAATCCTGACAGGAGAGACTGATATCTAAAATTAATTCAGCACAGAGAGACAAGGGCTGCCTGAGCACTGAGAAAGGAGGAATGCACAAAGCAGGAATGGGTCATTTCCCCAGCAAAAGCACAGCAAGGAAAGGGGAAAGGGCAGAGAGCAAGAGCACCCAAGCTTCAAAAGTGTCCCTAAAGTCACAAACTGTCCTGTAACATATTAAACCCTAGCAGCCCAGCACTGAGGAATTTTAAGCAGAATTAAAAGATGTTCTGGTTCTTGGAGAAAAATGAACTCAATTTCTTTTATCCTTATGTTTTACAACACCTCTAAAGAGCCTCCTCTTTAAATGATGCTCCCCAGTGCCTTTAACACCCATCCCTCTCTCCTCTCTAACATCTATAATGTGAATAACAGCAATGGGATAAGATATTGCCATTGCTAGAACTTCATTTTGGAATGCTGGCTGCTGCAATACCCACAGAAAAATTCAAGTTAGCTTTTGCACCTGAAATGTAGATTTGCAGGAACAGCCATTTATTTTCATTCCAGACTAATGATTCTCATTCCCCATCAACCCGTTTTTCTTCCTCAAAGAGCCCTGCTGCCAGAGTTATTTCACAAGTCTTCCTCCTACTTCTCTGTTAACTATTGCTGTCAGCACAGCAAAACTTGAAGCACCTCAGTCCTGAATTGCTGGGGCAGATGTCCCACTACTGCCAGGCCCAAGGAAAACCAAGATTTGGAAACCTCTGCAGACACTGGACACTTTTTGCCACAGCATAATGCTGCAGAATAGGGCAACCCCACAGCTTTTTCACTGAAAAAAATGGAAGGATGAATAAATAAAGCAGCTTGTGTTCTCCTGCCACACCTCACACACAGAGGCAAAGCAGCCTCTCTGCTTTCTGCTCTGTCTAGACACTGCTTTTTTCCAACATCCCAGCCTGACTCGCCCATCAATAGTCTTTAAATATTGAGAAGGGCTCCTGCTGTGATTGCTGCTGCTCCTCTTGACCCAAGGGTGGCTGCTGGGGATGGCCAAGGCCACCAGGCAGAGGAGGTGGCACCTGCCAGCTTGGGCACAGTTGCTTAAGTGCAGAGCAGCAGCCCCCGGGAAGCATCTCGAGCCCAGACTGAGCCCTTAATTATTGATATTATTTAAACAGAGCCATCAGGGAGCAAAAAGCTTTGCAGAAGCACAAGAAAAAGACTTTGCCCCCCACTGCACAGCACGTCCAGACTGGATTCTGAGCAGCTCCCATGCTGCAGTGCTTCTCCGCTGCTTCCATGATGTTCCTGTCCAATGCCAGGCTGGGAGAAAGGGATTCACTTTTAGGCATCAAAAGGCTGGTGGAAGCATCTCTTGTTTTGCTGGTTTATCTTGCAGGAGGTCAGACAGCTTGCTGGAAAACCTGGGGTGGCAGGGACAATGCTGCTGGGGGGAATCATGTTTTCCATTCAGAGTGGAAATCCAGGTCTCTGCCTGGGCTCTTTCCTTATGGCTGCACAGGGCATTTGCAGAGGAACTGAGCACTTCTAAAACTGCAGCCAGGCCTGGATGTGGCTCTTCCTTGGTCTTCAGACACTGCAACATGTGGCCAGGTGTTGTTTGGAAGATCAGCAGCCAGACCCAGCCATCACTTGAGGTTTTATTTACCACACTGGGAGGTTTCTCCACCCCTCTAGTCCTCCAGCTCTGCTGGCAGCTCTTGACTTTGCTTAGAGGACAGCATCTCCTTCCCACTTTTAAGCTCTTCTTTCTCCCCAGCTTCAGCCCCTTGTTGTTCCTTTGTCCAAAGGGGACAGCTTTGCTCTTGACCTAGTCCCAGGTGATGGAGCAGGGGCTGCAGGATTCAGAGGCAACCTGTGTTGAATACAGTGTGCTCCTCTGGCTGCCACATCCATCAGAGCCAGAAGACAACAGAGGGAAGACTCACTTTAAAGGCAGGAAGACTCCACTCCTCCACAGAATGAGTTAGCACAGTGGTGCTGCAGCCTTGAACTTGCTCCTCCAGCCCTCCCAGAGCAAAAGATGCTTCAAACCAGCTGAGCACCTGGTGCAGACTGAGGCACCTGCTAACACTTGTCGAAATGAGATGCTGCAACTAATATTGCACATATACACACAGGCCTGCATGCCTGGAAGGACATGCTGATGCTTCAGCATCCCTGGATGCTGGATCCCTAGCACCTCCCATCAGAGCAGAACCAGCCACATTTGGCATCACTTTGATTTTTGCAACAAAAGCAGAGAAACAGAGGAACAGCCCATGATTAACTCAGTAATAAAGCAGTAACCAACTCTAAGTCACCAAGTTATCTCAGACATCATGCTTCAACCCAGTCAACTCCAAAATCCCTCCCAAGCCCAATTTATCCCTCATCTCTCCTCATCCAGCTCTCACCCTGCCCCAGGCATGAGCTTCAAAACCATCCAAATATTTCAGACTCTTCATGCTTCATCACAACAAACAACAAAACACCATGAACAAGCACTGTGGAGGGATGGAGGGAAGACACTGCTCCAAACCCAGCCCAGTTCCTTTTCTTTCAGTGCCCAAGACATAGCAGCATGTGCACTCTGATACTGATTTCAGGCTGGTCATCATTAGGTTGTGTTCTGGAGCCCATCAGAGAAATGAGGTAGGAGTTAATACACCATCAGGTTGTGCTGCAAGGAGAAAATTCAGCTTGATTCCACTCCCCTGTCCCTCCCCAGACTCCAAAGCTGACTCCTCTCTCCCTTCTCCACCTCCACATCTCCGGGTGACCCTTCTTCCCTTTTCCATCAAGCCAAGAATGGCGCAGGAATTTAATGGCAACCACCCCACCCCCCCCAGCCCCAAAGTGACAATGACACGAGGAGGAACAAAAGAGCAAACCTGGCTGTGCCATGGCCTCGTGCTCAGCGGCGGAGGGGCGGCCGGGCAGACAATGGTCCCAGCTGCTCCCCAGGAAGCATCCAGCCACAATGAGCTCTGCTCCAGCATGGAAAAGGGTCCCGGGGGTGTGGGGGATAGGAGGTTGTCACTGGAATATGCATCTCATTGGTTACCTGTCAGCTTTCCTGGGTGGTTGGGAAGCACAGCTGGTGCCGGAGGGTGGACTGGGATGGAATAACGAGACCGCCGGCTCATTGCACGCTCAGCCCTTGGACAGAGGAGCTTTGATTAGCTGATGGGAACTGGCAGCATCTGCTGGCTTTAAAAAAAAAAAAAATAAAAAACCCCACAAAAACCCAAATGCTGAGCTAGGAAATAACGGGGTCCCCAGGAACTCGCTCATTTTTCAGGCTGGGAGGGATGGAAAATAGAAATAAATGACAACTTTAATTCCTTCCCCTAATCTCACCTCCCTTGGGAGGTCCCATCCTTGCTGTTCCTCTAGGCTTAGATATTATTTCCCAGCTCCTCAGGTAGTCTAGAAAAATGACAGGTTATAATGCCAGGGAATTACAGCCTGCAGAGAGGGAAGGAAGAAAAATCCCTTCCCCAAAAAGCAGTGCAGCCCCCTCCTGCAGAGAGCAGGGCTGGCAGCTAGAGCTGCAGCCACACATCTGCTGGGAAGGCACCCACAAACTCACCAGTGGGACTGGGTCAGGGGTGGCTCTCCTTTTCACCAGCACAATATCCCAGCTGGCCCATCTGCATCCAGCAAACTCACTGCAAGATGCTTAGACAAAAGTCTGGCTTGAATATTGCTGCTGCTTGGTATCCTCAGACCCGACTGCTGGCTCTCTTTTTCCAGCTAAATGCCATTTTTGTGCCTGGTGACATGACTGACTGTGCAGGACTCTCCACCCAACCCCAGTGCCAGCATCACCCTGCCCTGCTTTCCATAGCACAGATGTCCAAGCTGGCACTGGGATGCAGCAGAGACAAGTAGAAAGGTATTTTTCTTCCCTGCAGGCTAAGGAAAACATGTGCAAACAAGATGGACACACACACACAAAAAAAAAACCAAAACAAAGAAGCCCTGGGGCTTAGGAATGCCAACTGGAAGAAATTAAACCAACTAACAAAGCCCAGGCTGGGGAAGCTGCTGCTGAGGCCAGTGCTGACTGCAAGGATCCGTCCTGCACCCCCGGGGTCTTGCTCCCACACTGAAGCCCCTTGAGCTGGGGGCAGCTCCATCAGCCACATCTCCATCCCTACAGGAGAGCAGGGACACACTGTGGGCCCTCTGGCCCATCACACAGCTCAGGTGGGTCCAGCTGGAGCATCCTGCAATGTGCCTGGAACAGGAGGGGCTCTCATGCTCTGTGCCAGCCTGAGGCCAGCTGGGTGCTGCACACACACTGCCTTCCCTGCACGGTGAACTTGCCTCCTCCTGAGCCTTGCTTGATGAGCTACCATGCCATCAAGGCAGAGGAAAACCCATCCGTGGAAGGACTATGTTTGGCTGTGTTAAATATTTCTGTGCTCCCTCATGTCCTGCCTGTGTCACCAGATGCAGGAGGAAAGCAGAGGGCACGAGCACGCTGCCCCAGCAAGGAGCAAATCCAACCAACCCCCCTGCAAAGGAGGAGCAGCAAGGCAAGGGCCAAGAGAAAGGAGGGGAATCTGATGGTTGTGTTACCCATTTCTCAGCCCAGACAGGATGGGGAAACAGGGTTACAAACTGGTATTTCCCTGCACAAAGTTGCGACTGTTTCCAAGCAGCTGGCAGTGCTCAACCCCACAGGGTTTTGCAGGGGGCAGGAGGAGGACCTGGCCATGCACAGGGCAGGGTTTGGGGTTGGAGGATTGATGGCAGCAGTGGTGATGATGAGCTGCCTGCTCTCACAAGGGTGCTACAAAAGTAACATGGCATTTTGCAGGCTCGGCACAGCTCTTCCTTTTAGCACGAAACCATAAACAACAGCCCAACAGCTTAACAGGACTGAAATATGACAGTATTCAAAGGGGATGTCAGGAGGATGAACAGCCTGCCTCCTTCCAGCTTGCTGCTGAAGCTGTGATAGGACCAGAAAGTTAAAGCCACGCTGAGCATGCAAAGTTTTCTATTTTCTCCACGTAGCACAAGCCACCAGCAGCTCCCTCACATTACAGCTCCTGCTCAGTGATGCTGATGCCAGGAGAGGTGGGAATGGAACAGCCACCAGTGGTGTCCCTTTGGACACCCCATCACTATGGGCATTCTTCACCAGGACCAAGGGAACCAAACAGGACAAGAGCTACTTAACAGGGTAGCTCCTTACCAGGAGACATTTGAATACAGGGAAGTGACTACACAGAGTTTGACCACATCAGCACGAGGATCTAACCTGCTATGAGACACTGACATTAAAACACACAGAAAAGAAAAGAAACATTAAAAGAGCAAACAAATGCCAAATGTCATCATGTCTACCCTCTCTTTGCCATGCAGAAGTGGAGACTTCATGGCCCCTCTGGAAACTCATCAGAACTTTCCACTTACACACAGAATAATACATGTGTCTGGGCTGGAATGTCACACTTTTTCAGAACATTTATGCACTTCTTAAAAATAGAAACCATCTCAGACAACCACTCCTATTTTTCTGGGCTGGTCCCCTCACACATCTGGTCAGAACTTGAGATTTCCATACAACTTTTTGCAATTGCAATGCACGGCACCCCTGCTTTGTGCTCATTTCCATGACATAAATATTTATACAGTTACTGCTACTTCAGTGACCACAGTCACTGCATTTCAAAGGATCTATACTTGAAGAACTCAACATCTTGAAGACATCTCAACTTCCACAGCTGTGCTCCTCCTTACACACTGCACAGACACATGCCAAGACAGTGGAGATGCCCCCAGGTTTCCATTTTCTCTACAAAGCTCAATGTCCCAGCTCAGACCCCACATCCCAAACTTGGTATCTGTCACCCTACACACCTCTAGTGCCACAGTATCTGCCATCACGTCCCAGGAGGGAAGGGTTGTGACAGGATTGCTGGGCAAAACACTGGCTTGTAACAGCACTGGAGTGACCATCTCCTGGACAAAGCCAGAAGGAAAAGCAGTTTATTTTTATTTAAATACATTAAGAGCATCACTGCCTACGAGATTGGACACTGCTACCAATTGCTGCTCTCTCCAGTCCCTTGGACAAGCAGGAGTGCTGCAGAACTCCCTCTGTGAGCCCATTATTTCTAAGCACCTGACATTCCAATAGAAATTCAGTACTAGCTCTTCATTCCAGCTTTCTGAGCTACTTTACTCACCAAGTGACAATGCAAAATTAGAAAGTATAACAATAAAACAGGATTAGGAATTCATAAACTGGGATCAAAACACCTTCACAAATCATTTCATGCTCCCTATGTGTGGGTGGGTCTAATTACTAGAGAAGAAAAAAGATATAACTCATTTAGGTCAGTGCAATCCCCTTCCTTAGCAGGAGAAAACCCTTGATGAATCATTAGCTATAGAAATAAGCCAAGAGGCTTTCAGGTTAAAAGTGGATGTGCTGGCAGGGAGAAATCAGGGTGTAACACCTGTTGCTGTCCCCATCCAGCCTGCCTGGCTCCCTCAGGTCTGGTTTTTCCCTGTCTTTTTGTCTGACTTAAATAAAGAAGAAAAAAAAAAAGACAGCCAACAAATAAACCACCCATCTTCCTAGCTGTGCTTTCCAAACTCAGTCCCAACTCACCTGTAAGTTCCTCTAATGGAAGCTGCACAACCAAAACAGAGGGGGACAAGAAAGGGCCAAGTGGAAACACACATTTATCCAGGCAGGAGGAGATTTACTCACTGTCCTCCTGTGGCCATACCCCACAGCTGCTTCATTGATAAATATTTTAATGATAAGAAGTCAACCTGCCACAGCTGAATGACTGCTTTGATAAAAAATATGAAAAGGCTTCCCCATTAGTGCTTTTGATGTTCTTTGCATACAGAGTAATGAACGCACAGGATTCATCTTCTTCCCCTCCTCTGTCCTCCCTCACTTTGCTTTTTTTTGATCTGGCAGAACCATGCACAGACTCCCGAGTCCAGTGAAAAATCAGGATCAGTGCAAGGAGACAGAGCAAAGCCACTGCCCTGGTGGCATTCCCCATGGCATTTTCCTCTGATGGAAAGGACCATGAGTTACCAACCCTTGCAAAAGCATTTTGCTGCTAATGCCAGAGCCCAGGTGTTACCCAACCTCTGCCCACGCTGCACACCGAGCTCCAGACCAACTTCTTGAGATTTATTTGCCCCCACAGGGGGTGAGATCGGGTACCCACCACCCCACAGTGGTTTCTGCCATCCATCCCCAGCACTGCAATTTCAATCATCAAGCATTTTGTCCCCTAGTGATGGGGTGAAGCAACCCCCCTGCCCTGAGCAGGGCTGTCCCGAGGCCCAAAAGGACCCGGAGGAGAAAAGGGATCCCCCTCAGCCCTAGAGAGCAGCTGGCAAAGCCAAACCTGGGGAAGCAGCCAGTGACCTCCCAGCTTCTTGCTGCTCTCAGGAACTCAACAGCTCCACTTTTCTCTGAACACAGCAGAGATGTTCTGGGGGTAAAGCATCTGTCTCCAGGTGTGCCAGCCCTGGCATTTCCAAGCCGCTGCTGAGCTTTAAATTGCATCTTTTATCATCATTTTGCACTTCTACTTTAACAGGGCAACCAAAGCAATTAAATCAAACCTATTTTTTTTCCTACTTTTATTCCTTGAAGTGGAGCTTTCTTGTGTGGGACAGAGATTATGGGGTTGGGACTGGATTTTGATTCATATCAGTTTTCCATTAAGGACTCGCCTGCACTCATCTCCTCTTCCCCAGCCGAAGCTTGCTGGGAGTTCAGCAAACTACACAAACGTAAATGTGAAAGCAGTTTAAAGGAAAACAAACAAAAAAAGGGTGTCTCACCGAGTTTTTGCAATCCTGGAGACTCAGATAGCATTTGAAGTTACTTGAAAGGGAGCAAGGCCTTATCAGAGGGAGTGGGATGCTAATGTTTGCAGGAGAGTTATCGCAACTCATTATTCAGCTGCCTTTTTTTGTATTCCAAATGCTTAGGAACCCCGTCACCCACCAAGCTTCAGGGCTTCTTGGCAGCAGGAACACAGCAAAAAAACCCCTAGGCACAAGGCCCAGGGGCTCCTGCCCCTTTGGAGGCAGCAGGATTGGTGTTGGGGCTGTTTACCCCATTTTCTGCTCCATGATCCCAAGAGGGGTGAGGGGAAACTCCCTGTTTGGGGAATGCTCCAGTTGCAGATGGAGGATGTGGAGGTCTTGGTCACTTGGTGGCACCATGGTTACTGCTGGGGTCACCCCAGAAGGGTCTATGGAGTCACAGGAGATCCGGATCAAGGAGAGTTTACCTCAATTACTAGAGCAAGCTGTGCTCCTCATTTTCAGATCAGAGGGGACTGACCCCTCCCAAGCACTGAATATCAATGCATTATTTTGCTCCTGAACAGCCAGCAGACCAGATTAAAAAGTTGCCAAGGAAACCCCCACAGGGCACACACACTGCTGAGTTCCTGATGCTGGCTTTTCCCTCCCACCTTCCATGCGTGTCCTCTGAAGCTTTTTAGCCCAAATCCTCTTCTGAACTGCCACCTTCACACTAACCTGCCTCTGAACACCAACACTTCCCTGCTCAGCATCCTGACAACCCATCAGGGTTGCCATTGGAAGGAGCATCACTGCAGGAAGGTGACAACAAGGCCTTTAATGAACATTTATCCCAAAGAATCAAAAATCTCTGCCAGGATGGCAACAGGCACAGGGAAAAGCAGGGGAGGGAAGGCAGGGAATTGGCTGAATGCTTTAGATTTTTTTCAGAGGGTCTCAAGGAAAATGCAGGTAGGAAATAAAACCTGCTTCCTATCACAGAGGGAAGGACAGGAGCACCCAGGGGTGAAGGCAACCTCTGTCCCCAGAAATCCTGCATGGCAAAACAAGGCATGGAGAAATGACCAGCAGGAATTGTAACAGAGCAGCCTTTTCCAGATGTTTCCTCCCTATTCCTCCCCATCCCTTGCCCACTTTATCCCATGCCCCACGTCCCCCTGGCTGTAACAGCACCAATAGGCTGCATTTTCTCATCTTGCCTCAAAAGCCTGTGTGATGCTGAGAGTTGTGCAAGGGCACTGTGTAACCAATGGAGAAATCAGCGGAAAAATAACTCCACTACTTCCCATCCCAACTTCAAATACCCAGAGGAATTTAAGCTTTTTGAATCATGCCACCTTCTCCCAACAAACAGGTCCTTCTGGAGGGCAAGGCTGTAGGCACTGCAGGGATGTAGATTTTAAAACCATTCATTATGCAAATGGCTCATTTATTGCTGCTGAGCTGAAAGCAAGAATCCCAGGCATGCAAATTAAAAGAAGTGGGGAGAAGCAGCAAGGGGTGGGTGATGGCATCTCCTGACCTGGGAAATGCATGGCACAGACCTGGCAAGCAGCAGCTACAGATATGAGGTTGAAATGAGTCTCCAACCAGCACTGGGAACATTCTGGACTCTGCAGGACCACGCAACTGGAGCATCTCTGGCAATCAGTGACTGGAAGTCACAGGGATGCTGCAGATCCTGCTTTAACCCTATTTTCCCATCACAGGACAACCACAATTCAATAACTGGGGGTCAGCAGGCACCTGCAGATCAGCACAAGGGGCAGAGCCAAGGTGTGGAAGGGGTTACAGGAGATTTTATCAGCAGATTTGCAGCAGTGCCAGAACTGCAAAACTTTCTTCAAAAACCTTAATAAATATCCCTGTGCTGGGTGGGAAAGAATGCTAATTAGCATCTGATAAAGATTCAGGGAGGGAATGTGGCTGGGAAAGGAGACAAAACTTAAAATTAGCCATGCAGGCGGGAAATTTTAGGTAGGGCTATCCTGGGAACAGCCTTCCTCCAGGTTTCTCTTCTTACAGTGCCTGGAAGCACAAGGAGAGACGCGTGTAGGATGCTCTGTGGCCAAGGATGAGCCTTTGTCCTCCAGGAACTGAATCATGTGCAAACATTTCTGAGGCTCCACGCCTTCCAGCTACCGAATCTAATTTGGGTCCAAGTCCTGGAAATGACCTGGCACAGGGTAGCAGTGCACACTGCAGCCATGGGGAATAATAAGGAACTGAAAAAAAAGCAAAACAGAAACATGAAGTTGAGTATCAAAGAGCCTTTCAAGTTCAAACATGGGGGAAAAAAATGTGATACTGAGCCAGTCCAATGCCTGCACTCGAGGTCAGATGGAAAAAGAAATCTCTGCAGATTTGCCTTTAACAAGCTATTGTTGGGACCGTTATCTTAATATCATTAATACAGAATCATGATGGAAATTCTAGCTTTTAACTCAGTCCTAGCTATCACAAGGTATTTTTAACACAGAAACAAAACAACAGGAGGTGCCACACAGAGCCCCTGTGAGCACAATTCCCAGTCAGCTCCTCCTGCTGCACACAGGCTCTGCTCAGCTTTCTGTGCTCCTACATCCTCACACAGCACCAGCCAAGTTGTAGCTCCAAATGGGGTAAGAATGTCACTGCAATTTTTGCTGATGAATGAATGAAATGACAAGTGAGATCCCGGCAGGATCTGGTCAAGCATTCATCAACAAGTAGATTAATTGCTAAGACAGAAAGGTCCTGATACACAACCACCCCACAACAATCGGGTGATCAGTCTTTTTGTGTCTATTACCCAACAACCCAGAGCTGGCAAGACACCCACTTCTGGAGCCACATCACCCCATGCAATGCCAAATATTGCTAAACATTTCCTGCCCCCAAAACAGCCAAGCTCATCGATTTCAGACCTGGAAATTGAAAAGTATAAATTTACCTGGGCCTGTAATTTCACAGCAAGAGCTGCACGACATTAAAAAGTTTCTATGATGGAGAGACTGTTCCTTGCCTCAAACAAGAACATAGGAAATAAGGTACAACATAGGAACATAGGAAATAATGTGCAACAATCCACTGCCTGACTGGGGGTTTCAATGAGCATTATTCACACCCATGGTCCTGCACAGATGAAGGACAAGTGCTGCAGGCTGAATGGGCTCCATTTAGCAAAGCTAAAGTATAAGCATATGCAAGATCGGGACCTAAATTTGTTCTCTGCCTCCTGGGACACTGATACCTCCTTTCTCCTGGTGGTGTGCCCTGTAGACAGGTAGCATATGTCTAAAGCCAGGGGTTAGAGAGTGGCTGCCACACAGCACTTCCCTTGCAGGGATGTTAAGGTTGGGAAGTAGCAACTGAGAGAAGAGCTTTGACTGTGATCTTATCACAGGTTATTGTCTGATCTGGAAGCAGGACTTGTATCTCCCTAGCTGCTATTAAATGATAAAAATCCCCAACCATGCATAACACCACCAAAATATTTGCAGTGAAAAATCAGTGTGATTTTCAGGTAACGGATGCAATTAGCAGAAGGTGCATCCAGCAAGACCAGGCTCTAATTTCACTCATCTAAACCACAAATTACCACAACAGAAGATGGAAGTCTGTTATTAGGGGCTTGATCCTTTATTCACACTGCAGAGCTCTGGCACACCCTGCTCTCACCTGGCTGGTCCCTTCGCAGTGGCAACGAAGAAGAGGAACAGCAGCTGAGGCTACAAAAGGTGTAGTGTTAGAGGAAACTACACAGGCATCAAAACATGGGCATGATCTCCACCACACTACTCTGAAATGTGTCTTTTTTCAGAGCACAGAGGTGGACATGGAGGGATTTCAGAAGATTTTCCCCTGCCTTTCCAAAAGAACAGCTGCAGCCACCAGCCATAGAGTAAAGCAAATATCCCAAGGGAATAATAACACTTCTGGCTGCCTAATGAGAGTGCTTTAGATTAAGCTGTGTTTGCAGAGAGCTTTGGAGATCCCTGCATTCCTAAGGAAAGGAAAGGCCATCAGGGTCTTGATCCCATCCCGGCTGGAATTCCTGGCAAAGTTCCCATAGGCTGCAGGGACAAGGCTGGAAGGGTTGCAGAGCAAATAAGATAGAGGCTAAAAGGGCTTAGCAGCCACAGAAATGAGGTGTATTCCCCATCATCTCATAGACAGTCAGGTGAAATAACCCAAGGCAGAGGCCTCAGTGCTGTGGCACCCATTGAAGGCACTGCTGCTCCCCCCGCAGGGCCAAGCTCAGAGTCCATCTGAGCAAACACCACTGACCAAAAGCCCCACACCTGAGATGTTGAAAAAGATAAAAACTCAGGCCCAGCCTGGACTTTTCCTATAGGATTTGCCCCATTCCTATCTACTTTTGCTATTATTTATTAAAGTAGAGAGAAATTAAACCTAAACACATAGTAACGGAACAGAGTTCTTGCTACGTTTTTTTTTCCTTAATCTAAGCATACAGTGGTAAGATACTTGCTACAAGGAAATGAGCTGTCAAGAGATTTATGGTCTTCCTCTGCCTCCATCTCAAGAGCTCCAAGTCTTCTCCAAGACCTATTTTTAGCAAGTTGTAAATTAGAGGCAATAAAGGACAAGGTGGAATCCAAGAGTTGAGAAATGTTTAGAGCAAACACATGAGGATATGTGCCCGTTATCCCAATACCTGCAGCATCTGGGCCCCATACGGACAGCCATGGCCAGAGTTACACTGCCTCTGATGCTTCAAGTTACCTTCCAGAAGAAGTCCAGTCTGTGGAGCCACAGCCCAAAAAGGTGCAGTGACAGGGGAACTGCCACTGGTTTGAGTTGGGCTTTTCTGTTTGGTTTGTGTTGTTTTTTAAATAACGGCCAAAGCAGCTCATTGCCAATGTGTACAAAGAACCCACACAGTGCACAGATGCAAGACAAGACCAAAATCAGGTGGAGTAAGCAGAGACTTTCTTTTTTTTTTTCCCAAGTTGGCTCAAGGGGAAAACTACACCTTCCACTCATTGCTCATCCTTGCAAACATCGAGCTCCCCACCAACTATAAATTCAATAAAAGTAGTTGCCTTATTCACATCTTATTGGTCATTCCAGCCAAAATTATTCTAATAATTCCCTTCAGCAAGAACTAAGGTCCTACATTGCAGAAACTTATTTCCAGCACCTTCGCTTGCAAACGATTACAATAATTATTCTCCTTCCCATATAGCATTTTCTGTACAAGAGCTTCAGGAGCTTTAACAATGGGAAGTTATTACCAAAGCTTTAACAATGGGAAGTTATTACCAGCATCCTTATTTGTGAGAATGAGGTGCAGAAAGATCAAATGAATTGCTGAAGATCATTCAGCAACTCACTGGCAACACCAGGAACAGAACTCTAATCTCCTGACCCCGCACCCAATGCTGATTTGGAGAGGGAAAGGAAAAAGCACCCTTGAAGCACGCATGAAAAGGGAGAGATTTGTTTTTAGAAGTGCTGCAAATGAGCCTTTTCAAAAGGAGCAGTAGTGGCAAGTGTCCTTATCAGGTTATATGAAATCTGACAAAATTCTGAGAAATTAGACAATGTTATTGATTGCTGTAGAGAGGGCAGGTAGATAAAAGGGGCAGGGATGTACCTCTGGGGCTGTTCTACGTGGGGTATCCCAATGGGGACACCCCTGCGACCACACAGGACTCTACCCTGTAGTATGAGGGATGTCTTATTTAAGGATCATAGTTCTTTCCTGTCCCTCATCTCTCTTCTTCCTTTTGTTTTGGCTTGTGTACTGTCACACCTGATGTATCCAAACCCAACAGTGAACTCCATCCCGGCAAAGGGAATTTGCTCTTAAGTGCTGCACATAGGCTAAGTCTCTGTGAAGCTTTCCCCTCTCAGAAGTATTTTATGAGACAATTTATTTAGGAGAGAGAACAGACCTTAATCAGCAGCAGAACCATGGAGAAACAGAATGCTTCTACAAAGCCACATCCTGATACCAAACACGGTGAAATCCTCTGAGGCGGCTATTAAGGAGATTGCCCAGCGGAAAGGAAATTCAGCAAACCAGATTATCTCTAACAGGCTTATCCACTGGAAAAAATCATCAGAGCAGCAATGAGATAGTTTTGAGAGACAAATAATGAAAGGTAGAGGAGAGGGGAGATTGTAATAGGGTGACAAAGAGTGAGAATCCATAATATACAGATTGTCACGGCTGATCAGACGTAAGGACATTATACGACCCATTGTAGGGCTGGAAGAGGAGAGGGGTGTCAAGATGTGCACAGCTCCTCATGTCTACGGCTTTGCCAGAGGCATAACTGCTTTTATCTTTTTTAATACAGCAAGAAGAATTTCTCTGTTAGCTCAGCTGACAGCCATGAACTCGATCAAAAGGGAGTTTCCATCAGCAGCAACGTGCTCCCCCTTACAGTCCAGCTCTGCATGTCCATACCCACATCCCTCAGCAGAAGAAGCAGTCTCCTCCAAACTGTGATGCTGGACATTTAAGTCAATGGCAAGCCTCCAACAAATTTCTTATAGCTGAAGGAATAAAGTTAATGGTATTGTGTTGGACTGGAAGCCATGAGAGAATGTTAAGATCTTCCCACTGCAGCAGATTCCAAGGAGGAAACCACCGCTCCCTGAACTGGACCACAGTAGCACATGAAGCATGGAGCTATTGTTCTACACAACACAGCTATTGGGCTAAAAGGGCTTTTATCTTACAGGATTATTCTGTTATTTCCTACCCAGACTCCTCTTAAACATTTGACCTTAAATCAGAGCTCAGCAGCAGCCAAGACATGCAACCCTAAATCTTTATGTTCCCCTCCCTTGACTTGGATGTATCAGGTACCCCCATGTGCTCCTCAGCAGTGGAACCAGGCAGAAAATCAGGACAAAAATCTCAAAAGGGAAAGGATGAGGGCTCCTGGAATGGGAAGATGTCCATGTCATTAGCTCAGGCAAATCCCTTAAGCTGTCTGTCCCTGTTTGTCCCATTTGCAGCCAGAGCTAATGACATGGACATCTTCCCACTGACTTCACTAGGCTTTGGACCAAATTCCTGGACAAAGCTGCACTCAAGAGCTATCAAGGAGCTTAATTCATTATCATTTTTAGGCACTTTTAGATCCTTGAATGAAAAGGGCTATCAAAGTGCAAAGTCATTTTATTAATGATAACAGGCAAAGAACTGCAAGTTGAATCCTTCAGTCTAAAGCCTTATGGCACACACAGTTTTGTAACACAAAGAAGCCACAAAGTCCTAAGAGATATTAAAACTTCTTTTCAAAGACTTCCACTCCTTACTAGCTTTCTAAAATTCCGTTTCAGTCCACAAACTCTGATGCCAATTTTTAAATCCCTGTGGCAGCAGCATGGACCCAAACCCACTCAGGGAAAAGCAAGAGGGCGTAAAGCCTTTTGCAGCCACTGAAAGGCTCCCAGCGGCATCAGCAGACTGGATGTGCTTGGTATGCCGTGTCAAGACACTGACCACAGGGGATCCAGGCAGCCCCAGATTCCTCCTGTTGTCTTGGGATGCAAAAAATGAAGCTATCATGGGCTTTGTGCAGGTGGTCCCCCAAAATGATGCACAGGAATGGCACCCCAGCAGCGCGAGAGGACACAAGGCAAGTAACCTGGCACAGCCACAGCCTGGTCTTGCACACCATTATTTTTCTCCTTCAAAATAAAGTCTCATGCCTATAAAAACATTGGCAGCAGGCTCCGGAAGATGCACAGTGTACTCTTCTATCATTTCGCTGGTGGAATAGACTTCATCCTGTTTCCTCTGGCCCCAGATCAAGTGGACTCCTTGCAGGAATTTTCCATTATCCCGTGGCAAACATACCAGGGCAATCCGGCCACTTAACCCACTTACACTCTGACCCCCTCTTCAAGTCATCTCTCCTACAATGTGCTGATTCCAACATCACTGGCCAGACAAAGAGGGGCTGGAAGTCCTGGGCTGTCTTACAGGATTGCAGTGGGCTGATGGAGATGTCACCGGTCTTCTCTGCCCCATGTCTGCCCTAGTGGCAGACCCTCCTGTCCCTCATTCTCAGCTGCTGAGCCCGTGAATTATTTCCCCAGCCCCACAGACAGGGAAATACGGAAACCCTCAGTATTGCTCCTCTATTTCTACTTTGGTAAATCTATTTTCTTGCATTGCTTTTACACCAGTCTGCAAGTTCACCTCCAAAGTCCACCCCACCATCGCTCACAGCTGCATTGCCATGGTGAGTGCCAAATGTACCCTCCATTAACTCAAGGGAGAGCAGCCCAATGACTTCAACTCCCATCCTCAGGCAAAGGGACCCTGGAAACACCTAAAGCAAGACCTAAAGCACCTTTGTGGGCATACCTGAGACCATCAACAAACACAGAATGCCCCTGAGCCACCAAGGATCAGGAACCCCCTTTGCCTTGCAGGGCGAATCGAGGCTTTGCCCGAGGTGCAGTCGCAGCGCTGACGAACGCACTGAGCTTACCCTGGCTTCCCTCTGCCACATTTATTTGTTCAAGAAAAATGTTAGGCATCTTCTCATCCCTGCTCATTTCCGATGTGGTTTATACTTTCCCCAGGGTCACAGGCAGTGACAGGCATCCCCGAGGCTTATTTGAGCTTGGAGCCATCTGCTAAACCAAGGAGGGTTGAGAGAGTCTACAATAAAAACGTGGCACTGCAGAGCACTGTGGTTTCCTTGGTAGGGGTGACCAAGTGACAAAAAATTTAAAAATGTGTTTTACTCTCACCCTTCCCAGAGATCTGGTCTTGAATAATGCAATGGCTCAACTCCAGAGACATAATCTCTTCTAGCAGCACGGTTCATATCTTGGAGAAGGCAGAAGGCTGCAGCTCCAAAACCACATGCTTAATTACGCTGCAAAGTATCAACTGTTTCACTTGGGCTGGTGTGCAGGGGAATGCCAGGTTGTCTCACCCCACAAAGCAATCTGCCAGTGCCCACTCCCTCCCGTCGGCCACCACACCCTTTGTTAAACAGTCTGCAGATGAACTAAAAAAGCCTTAATCCCACAAACAACTTCTGCATCACGCATAGAAAAGGGCTCTGCTGTCAGCACTGCTGGGGGGAGAGAAGGAACCATCCCCAGCACAGGGACTGGCACACAAAGCCCACATTGTCCCACGCTGCAATTAACTCCAGGGTGGGGAAAAAAGGCTGAGCCTTTATAATTGTGAGGGGGCAAAGCTTTTCTAGGACATCACCAGCAAATGGGAGGTTTGAGCCTTGCAACATGCAAGATGTTGCTTGTACATCCCAAAACCTCACTGAGGGTACAGACCCCTGTGGCACCAGCTGCAGACAGACCCTGCCTGCCCGAGGAGCTGCCATCTCAATACATCAGTCACAGATTACACTCACTGGTTTTTCCTCAAGGAAATGAGATCCAGACCTTTCAAACCCTCTACAATTTATCAGCACCTTCCTCCTGCTCAAAGAGCTGAAGCTGTCAGGGCTGCTGCAGAACAAGTGCCCCATCACCTCTTTGAAACAAAAATATCAAGGGACCACATCACACCTTCAAATATTAATCTGTACTTACCAACTAATCAGCACTGACAAAAATAACTCGTCTAATTATCAGAACAGTACCAGTTAAATAATGAATTATATGCCTTATTAAAAAGTATAATAGATTAGAGGACTTGAAACAATTGCAATTAGTAAAACAAGAAATGCTAGGAAAAAAAGAAAAGAAAGAAAAAAAAAAACCCCAAGCCCTACCAGTGTCATCTGAATTGTATAAATTCATCTTCCAAAATAGGGATTGATCTCTTCAGACTCATCAAATGGCAGGAACATGTAAAGCCCATACCATGAAACCTCCTTTCCAGCCCTTGCCTTGGCTGCTCAGAGCAGTGCTCTCTCCCCCATCCCCCCCTGGCAGTCTCTCCTGCCCTCAAACCCCTTGGACACACAAAAATCTCTGGAATACAAAAAATGTTTGTCCAGCCCAGAGCGCCTCAACCCAGGGAAGGTGCAAACTCAGCCTTTGCCAGGGGGCTCTCTGTGGGCAGACAACTCCAGTTAAACCTGCAAAGGCACTGCATGAACCAGTGGGTTTCTCCCCCGTTACTGGGAAGCAGTAATTGCATGTAATTGCTTCATTAGAGGAGCCAGGGTGAGGGACAGGGATGCTGCTGCAGAGAACAGCCAGGGGAACAGGGGATGCCTTCAAGCATTCTCAATTTTCTTTTAATATCTCTGGGTCCCTCCATGCTGCACATGAAGCAGACTCAGCCCCTGCCCTAGATAACAGCAGGAGGGGACAGGGAAGGGTAGGGGAGACACAGCATCAAACCTGCCCCTTGCTGCTCTGGGTCCAGCTCTCCATCCCACAGACAATGTGATGCTTTCCCATCACACAACTAAGCCCATCACAACATCTCAAGCCCGAGATGTTGGGTGAAATAAACCTTTTTTTTTTTTTTTCCCCCAGTTTGTTTTACAGCAAAGCTGAGCCAGTTCCTTATCTGCCCAACCATCATTACTGGCACAACCTTTGCAGGGAATCTTTGCAGGGATCCAGTAACTGGGGCTTTTAACCATGTGATTTCTTC
The DNA here is from genome assembly GCF_003957555.1 of Calypte anna. Lineage (NCBI taxonomy): Eukaryota > Metazoa > Chordata > Aves > Apodiformes > Trochilidae > Calypte > Calypte anna. The sequence goes on along the minus strand of NC_044266.1, from coordinate 7,496,461 downwards.
CCATCCTGATGCTGGAAACACTTTGGTCCACAACCAAAGCTGAAAGGACCCTCAGCAGAAGCAAAATGGAGTTTTTTTGAGTCTTCTCCCCCAGAAGGGGTCTGTGGGTGACTGCTCCAACAGATGTTTCTTCTCTGATCCCAAGTGGAACCTGGTCTTTCCCATCCATGGTCTGTGAGATCCTCCAAGCCCTCTATCCCCTCTCTCAGCTGTTTTCAAACATCAAGGGGTGGATAAATCTCCTAGATGCTGCTGGCTTGGTCTTTTTTTTCCAGGACTCCTGTTACATCCTCACCAATATTTACCTTCTGAGAGCTTTAATGCTTGCTGCAGTCCTGGTTCTGCTCAGATGCAGAATGGCAGCACACACTCTTAATGGTACCCCAGGGTATAGCACAAAAAAAGAAAATGTAGCACGAAGGGGAAAAAAACAGAAAAAGAAAGCAACTACAGGGAAAAAAAGAAAACTATCGATTGCAAAACGTTTTTAAAATAAATAAAAGAAGTCCAAAACACCGGGTGTCTCTGAGATGGCATAATAGGACCTGAACAATGGTACTTGATCTTTAAAATAACATCCTCCTTATGACCATGAAAAGATTGAGCTACTGAAATTTTTCATCATTTCAGAAGAGCCTTTTAATGACCTGAGCACTGTTCATGTGGACTAGGAGTTATGACAAGGACAAATTAATTAACTTAGTGCCCCAAACTGATTTTATTTAGCCCAGCCCTGAATAGCTAATGTCATTCCTTGCAAACAGGTCCTCCAATTCCTCCCTCCGATAACCTTTAATTTCATGTTTCTTTAATAAATACCACCCACCTTTAAAAAAAGAGGCTTTCCTTGCAAAAAAAAGAAATTCTTAATCTTTTGCACAAAAGTATTTTTCATCTGAGCTCACTTTGAAGGGCAAGTTTCAGCTGGAGACAGATAGGAAGGTGAGGAATATAGACCAGAAAATGAAGGGCAGGAGGTGATGCTGGGCAGGAGCTGATTTACCTTGGGACATGTGGCTGTAAGTCACTGAAGCCTGTGGATTACCAGTGTCTTGTATAGGAATACTTCTAGGTATAGATTCTTCAACAGAAACTAGTTGGCCTTGACTTCAGGATTTTGCATCATGCTAGGAAAAAAACCAACATTGCAAACCCAAACTAAAAAAGTCCATCCTCTCACATACTGCAGCTCAGTATATGCAATATATGTTCTAATGCATGGGAACAAAACTGGAAATGAAGCAAAGTGCAACCGAAGGTGAAGCCAAGTTGTTTGTTTTCATTAGTAAAACCCACAGAAAAGAAATGCAAAACACAAACCAGCCCAAAGCCCAAGGTGAAAAGTCACATCCAAGGATTTTCTGAGGGTAAATGTTTGGTTTTCTCCCAGTGCTCTCAGGTCAGCTTGAATTCATGTTAATACCATCAAGGGAGCAGTGCCAACACACTCACACTAGGCAACATGTAGGGTTGTTTCTTTAAATATTATTTTGTCTTCCTGAAAAGGAATACCTAGCACATACACACCCTTTTCATTTGCACCAGTATAAGCCTGTAACATCTACAAGACCTAATTTTGGCCATAGCTGGCAGAAGATGAAGACAGCCCTATACCCTCATGTATTCTAAGCATCATTCTCTCATCAAATCCCCGTTTTCCACATTTTTGACTGCTGCTGCAAGCAGGGATAGCATTTGTCTACTGGTTTGCCATCCCTTCCTCTACACTTCTGGCCTCGCTCTGGTCTAAATCTCTGTTCTGCCTGATCCTTGCACCAGGAAGTTAATCATGTGTCCTGAATGTAATTAATGTGTTGTTTCTCCCTTCAACCATATCATTAATAGAGCTGATAAATCAGACATGCCATTGTATTCAGTAACATCGGGTTTGTGATATTCCCCAGAGGACCAGGACATGAAAACCAAGGGATGAAATTCATTGAGACATAAATACAGCATCCTCATCTGTGACAGTCGGATATAATCATCCTCCAGTGATGTGAAAATTATGTCAGGGAACGTTGTCCTCTGCCCTGCTTGGCAGAAATGCCACAAGACCAATACAGAAAAACTTAAAAACTGGCTGGCAGTTCATTTCATCCATCGCTTCTTGTTCTTTTATTTCTGCTGCCAGATCAGTAACATTTACTTTTGTTTCATAAAAGTTCAGGCAGAAAACAATACCAATGGGGCAGTAATTGTATTTATTTTCAGTGGAGGATGGAGCATGTCACACTCAAGACTGTCAGGGGTATTTTTGCCCCTGTTTATGACAATCAAGCTGATCCCTCATGCACAGCAGTGCTTTCCCATCTCACCCCCCTGCATGCACAACCCCTGGGGTTGGTAAAACCACCAGGAGGTTGGGATGAAAACTGAAGAGCAAAGCAAAGCAACAGTTAAGGAGTTGTCAGAAAGCAGCTTTTAAACAATAAAAAAAAATTAAAAATTAAAAAATTAAACAGCACAAATAACAAACCTTGTCCTTGTGCAATCACATGGCTCAGCTTTTGTTTCTGCTCTTCTCTGGGGTTTGTGCTGAGCTGCCTGGCTAGCTGACAGAGCTTCCCAGCTCCAGGAGCCCTGGCAATGCAGAAAGCTCCTCTGGTGAGTCTGCTGAAATGCTAATGCAAGGCCAAGCATGAAGAGAGGAGGCAGGGCCTTTGGGGTTCATTCACCTGACAGCACTGGAACCTCCTTACCACCTTCACATGGAGGACCTGAAGGATATATCCAAAACAAGGAGGGTCCTAGATGCAGGTCATGACCTCAAAAGATCTCAGAGGATGCTGTGAGACACCAGGATTTGGCAGAGGAGATGCCTCCCCAAGCAGGTCATGGAAAAGCATTGGGCAATGCTGGGAACACCCTTGAGGAACCAACTCTGCTTCACAGGCCCTTCCAGACGTCACCCCACACCATCCTGATGGCCTTTACCAAACACAACCCTTCATGAAGCAGTGCCTCAGCATATGAAGGTTAAAGGCAGGTAAAGCTGCTGCCCTGGTTCATGCCAGAGCTGGCAGGGTGAGACCAGCATCTCCGAGGACCCTTCACCTCATCTTGGGAAGGGGACACCCTGGAAGAAATGCCCTCTGGAAGTACCAGTCCCTCCCCTACAACCAGCCAGGACAAGCCCTGTACCTGTTGGAGGGCTCAGCTTGGGCAGGACGAGTCTGGGCACGGGAGCCCTGCCAAGGCTCAAGTGCTTGGCAATTACCTTTCACAACAAACCAAAGCCTCAAGAGCCTTTAATCTCCAAAGAAGTAGGAGATGTGGGCCCACGCCAGGACTTTTGTGCCCTGGTTTATAGGCGAGAAGAACCTTCACACTGGTTTTTGTCTGCTCGCCAGCACATCCTGACGATGGGAGCTGGGCTTCATTTCCCTAGCAGGCTGAGGGAGGCACGGGGTGGCTCTGCAACAGGTTGAAACACAGGGAACATTTGCTTAGCAGTTCATGCAAATAAGCTTACAGGAAAGAGCAAAGGTACAGGTACCTTCAAAGGTACCTTCCGGCACAGGTACCATCCACAGTAAAAAAACCTCCTGACTCTGTTGCTGTTCTCCGCCATAAAAATAAACTAAAAAATGGATATATAGCTAAAACATATACACTCGTGTGTTCAGCAGAAAGTAGGTAATCTTCCCTGCTAGCCATCATTTGTAAGAGGTGACATAACTAGCAAAGCAAGCTGGTGCTTGCCTGAATAAACAGGCAGGAAGGGAACTCTGTGAGCAGAGCCAAGCAGGATAAGGCACAGGCTCCTCCTGGGATTCTGTCAGAAGTGTCACTTGTCACACAGACAGACACCACACTCATGTTCACCAAGTTCAGCCCCTGACCAGCACCTCATCCTGGTAACACTCCTACCAACACCCCAAACACCCCACTGCCTGTGAATGACAACTGCTCTCCTGCCAGTGTGAATGGGGATGCCTGCACAGCACCCACGCTGTCTGCTGCTTCACCCAGCAAAATTCTGGGTAAAATTCAGAAAGAATTGGCTCTATATTGTCGTTGTCCAAGACACTGATAAAATACAGTGTTTTATGTAGAACTTGGATTAGGATCGCTGGGCTCTGCTCTGGACAGAATCTTGTAACCCCCTGATGTTGGTGTGGTTGTGCCTGCGCACAGAGGCAGAGCTGGAATTTTGGGTGATGCATATGGGTTGAAAAGGGCTCTGGCCAGGTAGAGCAGGGTGCCTAAAAAGCCACGTGGCCAGGGGGTGAGTTACAGCCCAGAGAGTTGACACTTCCCTTAAGTTAGTTTTGAGTCTCAGTACCACCTGTGGCCCCATCTCGCCACCCTTGTTCCCCGACAGCCTGGAATAAAGGGAAAACCTCTAGGCTTCTATCCTGTCTTCATCCAAAGTTCTGTGCTGGTTTATTTTCCTTAACATTTTTTCTTTTAGCTCATTTTCAACATAACAAATGATAAAAACTTCTTGGCAATGTTAATTCCTAAATTAATATTGCTCTCCTAATGACATACACACAGATTTACACAGAGATGGCAGCAGCTCTGCTGATCAGGGATAAACCTACTATACTATAGAGGGTTATAGTTTTTTATTAGTCTTTCTTGTTGGTCTAATTAATGGTATTACCCTCTGAACTGTGTATACATAGTTAAAGAAACTCAGGATACACTGAAAACAGGCCCCAGAGGAACCAGAATAGGGTTGATAATTTCCTACTGATTATCTCCAGGCACTGCCTCCATCCATGCCATCCACCTGGAGCCAGCAATACCCAACTCACCCTTCTTACTCAACACACTTGGTTTGATAAGTGTCTTTGACCATTTGATATAAAAAAGCACAAACAATATTATCTTCAGAGCACCACTCCAGTTTTTCTACTTCCTCTCTCCTCACCAGATTGTCACAAAGCTATCGACACTCATTTGCTGATTCAAGCCCAGGAAAGATGCAAAAACAGTGCTGCAGAATAAGCTTGTACTTGCATCAGCAGTAATAACCAAAAACTGAATTAGCAAATGAGAGCTGCCTCACAAAAAACTGCAGTTTAACAAAATATCCCCCAATCTGGAGTCTTTATGTACAGCTGCAGCTAAAAGGAAACGACATAAATCACAGCAAAGTCTTTGAGGCTCAGATAATTTTCCTTCTCCAAGAAAACTGAAAAGCTCAGCTTCTCCCAGCTCAGAATCCAGCATTTCTGAAGGTCTCTGGGTGACTTCAAGCACGCAGGCTGAGATGATGCTGGGCACTGAGTTCCTGCAGCAGGTACCAACCCAAAGACCAAAGCCGATCATGCATGTCTAAGGAGCAGGTCCCTGCAACCACACAGATGCAAAAACACCTCACTGGACCTATGAGCCCCAAGGCTTGGCTTGATCCGTGGCAAAGCACCAGACCAGGTCACCCACACTAGGACAGAGCTAGTAACCAAGAGAAGACCCTCTGAAATCCAGGGAAATGAGCCTTAACAGTCACCACACGCCACACATCCAGAACTGAGGTACACCACCCCAGCAACAAACTAGGGTGCAGCCCTGCAGGTCTATACCTAAATACTGCTCCTGAGTGCCCCTCATGGAGGGTCTCTCACTGATGAGGATTTACTTAATTTGCCCTTGTGCAATATTCACATCCACTGGAAAATGTGACTGTGGAAAGCCAGGTTTGACTAAACCCTGTGATGAGGTCCAGGGTGTGTGTGCTGACATCCCAGCATCGACAGGCTGTCACCAGCCCGTTTGATATTTGATATTATCTGTACCATTTCATGTTGCCAACAAGCAGAGTTAATGTGTTATTTGCATAAGGGTTCTTCATCCTGAGGGATGGTCATGACCACATTATTGTTGGACTAATTAATGGGCAGAGCTCTCATGGCTCTTCTCATGCAAGCTTCCCCTACGCAGCCTCAGGTGAAAAAAGAAATATAAAATAATCACACCCATACATCCAGATTTTGCAGGAGTGACAGGCAGAGTGTGCAGCAGTCCTGCCCTGGCTGTGCAGGGAGCACTGCAGTCCACAAACCACAACAGCATCAAACAAAACCTCAGCCCAAGATAATATGGTTCCATTTAAATGAAAAAGAAAAGAATCTTAAAGGAACCTACAAGGTATTCAAAACCTATTTAGTAAAGTGCTTTCCATTAGCCTTGCCATACATGTCATGCCGAATCAAAGGCACTCTGCTGCAGAGCAAATGTGCCCATCACAGGAGTGATGCCCCGAATCAAACAGAAAGGAACCACAGAAACCACAGTGATAAAGCAGGTTGGAGAAGATGTGTTAAATTAGATCATTTACCAAAATACCCTGGAAATTACACATGTCCAGGGACATACAGCACATAAAAAGGTTCCCTGCAAAGGTGGTGAAAATGCAAAGTGCTGTCTGAAGATCTGCCCTGCCTGAAAGCTGCAAGAACTTGAACTCAGTGCTGCACTCAGAGCAATCTCAGCAGCTCCCACAGACCTGCCCAGGGGCTGCACGCCTTGCCCCGGGACAACTGCTGCTCCAGACCTTTATGGCAACCTGAAATATCCTGGGGAAGAAATTCCACTTTATGATAGGAGGGCAGAGACTGCTCAAACCAGCCCAAGTGCCAAAAGCAGTATCTTACAAAGACCTCTTTAAGCATCCCTGAAGTGTATGCAATGCTCTCGTGCACACCTCAACAAGAACACACCAAACAAAGCACTTCTGGATATTCTTCTGTTAAATGGGAGCCACGGAAGCTCTTGCTTAGGGCAGTTAGCTTGCTGCAGGTTCTTATTATCAGACATTTTTATAAGAATTAAAAGGCAAAAGAAAATAGATAATCAAGTCTCAGAAAGGCTCTTGGTTACAAACCCCAGATACTGTCAATGGCCTCGATCTGCTGGACAGGAGACACAAGCTCTGTTTCATCTTCTCTGCAAAATACTGCTACTCTACAGCAATTCCACCTCTCTGGGTTTGATTGTTGTTGCAAAAACGAGGCACAGAAAAGCCTGAAGATAGGCATCAGCACAGCACTGTGCTCACCTGCTTTCTATACATCCCACATATCACATGCAGTCACATCAAATACTGGGCTTTCTTTCCCCTCCAATGCATGCTATTTTCTGCAGAAAGAAGATTTCACTCCCTGCTGAGGGAGGACTTGTGCTCTCACAAGAGAGGAGGTAATGGAGAGGTTTGGGATTCTCCTCTGGATGCCACCCAGTGAAGTGGGACAATAGGGCAGAGATTGCATGGGTGAGGAGCAGCAAAGGCTGTGACACACCAGCTCCCTGTCAGATAACGCCGAAGGTTCAGCTCCCAGATGCAGCCTGTAAAACCTGTGAAATTTTAATTTAGAGGGAGAAGTGGCATGAAAAGATGTGAGGCAGAATGACTCCATAAGGACTGAGAAGGGTGAGAAATGGATTTATGGATGGCCTCGAAAGAGATGCTGCTTCCAAAAAGTTTGCAGAAGCAATGAGAGACAATGATTCTCCAAGACCAGAATGCGGCCCAGCCCTGGACCACACCAGAGCAAAGCATCCTCAGCCCCTCTTCCTTCTGCAGTGATGAGGTTGATCCTCTCCCAAGCCCTGGGTTTCCTGGGTGTCCACAGGAGATCCCGGGTACCCTCACCATGGCACCACACTCCCCTTCATCTTTCCAAGGGCATCTCTGCTCCCCTTCCCATCACCCAGTGGATCCGAAAGCAAACTCCAGCTCTGGTTCTGCATGGACCTAAATGTGTGGCTGACCACACATCTGAAAAGCAAACCTTGAGAGCTTTTCCTTTTCTTGGGTCTAACATGGCCCTACCTGCTGCAGCTCCCACACCTTGCAGGTGGTCAGAAGTCATGACAAAAGCCCTTATCAGGTGCTCCAGACAAAACCAGCTCACTGCTGCAGCTCATATCCTGCACTCAAAAGCAGAAGTCTTTCCAATGCAGCAATTAGCAGACACAGACACATCAATTCATCAGGCACAGCCAAAATCCAGAACCCTTCCCCCAAAGCCACCCACACAGAGTCGAGCTGGCAGCAGACAGCATCACACAGGGCCACCTCTGTCCCCATCCTGGCAACTCCTCATGGGGATCTGGAGAAGGAGAGAAGACTAACAAGATTAGAGAAGTAAGTCATTTATCAGCTTACTGAAGCCATGAAGCCAGCTGAGGGGCACTGGGATGTCACCAGGAGCCACCACCTCCGGCCAGTGTCACACTCAATCACAATCATCTGCAAAGTTGTTCTTGCCCCACGACCCATTGTCCTGCTATAAAGCCTCTGTTATCTTAGGTCCCTTTTGTTCCCAGCCTGTCACCATCAGTCAATCCCAGCCCTTCACCCCGGGGGGTGGCAGCCCCAAACCCACACCCTGGCACCCCCAAGCCTCCAGTTACCCCCTCTGGCCAAGGGCGGGCGAGGGAAACCTTGGGAAGAGCTTTTGATCTCCTGTGCAACCCCTGCAAACAAACCTGATAGGAAAAGGACTTCAGCCAATGCTTTCAAACCCGGTTGTTATTCAGTGTCTGTATTCTGGTGAGACAGCTCAGACCTGCTGCTTTTTTCCTTAAAAAAGCTAAACCCATTGCACCTCCTGCTAACACGGTGCACATCTCCAAACATCAAAATATGTATTCATCTAGCTTGAGATCTTCAGACCTGTTGCTTCCACAAAATCTATCTCAATATCTGAGAGCACAATAGCCCAAGCAAAATCATACAGCAGGAAAAAGCAGGAATAGATTGCAAGGCAGCAAGGAGCAGCTCGCTGAGCCCTCAGCATCCCATGGGTGAGGACACAGCCTGAAAAACGAGGCCTCTGGTCAATCCATTCCCCAGGGTTCTGCCCTCAGAGGTAACCACAGCCTGGCTCTGCACCCCGTGCTACCAGCACACCGGTCCTGCCAGCTGCTGCCTCAGACCAAAGGCTCTTATCTCATGCTTTGCTGTCAACAAGAAATTATGAGAATTGAATTTTAATCAGCTGGAGACGGAAGCTTTGCTATAGATCGTGCGAGCACTGAAGTTCAGTGCCTAATTTAGAGTAAGGACCAGTCGAGGATGCTGCCCTCAAGGGCTGGGCAATGAGCCCTCCTGCTGCAAAGCCTCTTTTGGCAGCTCAGAGATGTTCCTACTAAGGGTACAGATTTTTCTCCATCACTCAGCCCCGGTGAAACGCTGTGTTATTAATGTACCTGTAGTAACAAAGAAAAATTAATGGGAGGAAAGGCTTTCCTTTCAGATACCCATCCCCACCAGTGACTATCTGAGAGTCCCTGACCCCAGCTGACAAAATTGCCACTAACCTTCCCCAAGTTTAAGCCCAGGACCTGTTAATACCTCTTCCTTGCTACTTGCAAGCCTAACTCCAAACTTCTTCACGGCTATGCTACAAACTGGGGAGTCGAAAACCGTGGATTAAGTCCTCCTTCAACTTTAGAGTTTACTTGAGCTTAGTCATCCTCAGAAGCTTCACTAGAACTCCTCTGGACAAGCCCTAAAGGAAAGATAATCTAAATATTAATCTAACCATGCCAGATGAGGCTCTTGAATAGGAAAACTCCAGAAAGGATATTTTAAATTTATGTCTCCAAAGACTAAGATGTGACAGGACCTGAAGTGCTGTCCGCAGCCAGTTCATTGAGTCTAAAACAAAAATGTGAATATTGCTATAAACAAATTTATTTTCCCAGTGTGTGCAGCTGGTTTAGAGCATGAAACTAACTGCTTCCTTACTCCACGAACTATGCAGGACAGAGGTAAATGAAGTAGGAAATTATTAGAAAGAGTAATAGTACAGCAAGACCTTGATCTTGAGATAAGCTTGGTGCAAAAATGCTCCCAATATCCGACTGGGCAGCAGTATCCAACTTCCTCAGGTTGCTTTACAGTATCAGCTCTCAAGCTCTGGAAGAACAAATAGCAGGGAAGATTTCTGAAGAGATGAAAATGGTACATTTTCAACAGCCCGAGATGATTACTCACAAAATAGCAGCAGCGCAGAGGTAACTGATTGCCTCCTGGCAAAAGTCAAAGTCTTTGCATTGTAGCTATGAAAGTGTACAGAGATCAAAGAGAAAAAGAGAAAACTCCATTTTAGGCTGTCATGAGCATAAAGGTTCTCCTGGCCCTTTGGCATCACTAGCTACTAAGACATGACTGAAATCTTTCTTATGCTGCACATGCCTGAGATCACTGTGTAGCAAGGAAGGAGAAATCCTTTATTCCAGGAGCAGGGTGCAGCTCCTGCTCCCTCCCTTCCCAGATTTTGGCACTGTCCTTGCAAACACCACCATCTCCATCACCACATCCCAGCTCAGTGGAACAAAAGCTGCGACACAGTAACCATCCTGTGCTACCAACACTGAAACAGGGGGTGAGATAAGGCAAATGCTGAGAGAGGTATTATTAGGGTTAGGTTATTATTAATAACACTTAGCTATTGACTGGGCTTTACCTCTTCATGCACTTTATTAGCATTAATTAAGGTGTTTTCTGTTTAATAATGGGAAGAGACTAAGGCAAAGACATGAGGCTAAACGGACCCACTGCCTGATTCAGCACAGCAAGTCCTTGCCCCCAAGCTCCTACAGTTTTTACACAAACCACTGAAAATAGAGGCATAGATCCAGCAATGACCCAAACCCAGAGGTGCACAAGCAGGGGCCACAGCTGGGCACACAGCTGCAGCAGTGCTCTGCTCTACCTGCAGCCCCAAATAAATCCTCAGCAGCCTTCCTGCTCCCAGCCACAGGCACGCCGTTTGCTTGCAATTAATTCGAACCATCTAAATTCAAACCAGAATTCAAACAGGAGGGTGCTGACACACAGCTCCAGTGATGTTACCAAGAGCTGCCTTAATTGCTGTGCTAAGTGCTGGGGACACGCAGTATTGATTTCCACCCTGATCTGCATCCAGGTTTAGACACAGGCTGCAGCCAAAACCCTCCTTCCAGCAAACTCCTCATTTAAAAGACTGCCAGACCGAGAGGTTCCAATGATTAACACTCGTGCTAAGGACTGCAACAAGACACAAGTTTCATTCCTCCCTACCCACGCACACCCACCATCCACTCCTGCTCTCCTGCTTTGCTGAATTCTTTCAGTTTTGTTTTGAATTTTCTAAAAGGGGCCCTGGCAGTGCACCTCGCTTTTTGCAGCACCAGCATGCTGGAGTGGAGAAAAGCCCCAGTGTGCACAGAAGGGGCAGAGTTATCACCTCGAGCCACACCATATGATATAAGTAAGGTATTTCTCAGGCTCAGCATTAGTTCCTGCCTGAGCACAGCACACTTTTACCTCCTTTCACCTGAGCTGGGACTGACCTGGAGCCCCTGCCAGCAGCGATGAGACCCCGGAGCTCCTTCTCACAACAAGCAAAGGGTTCTGAAGATTCTGCCACGTGCTGCTCCACCAGGACCAAACCCAGCAAACCCAACAGCCACCCGAGCACCAGAAGCATACCCCACATTTGCATAAGCAGGTAAGTGGCTGCTCACCCAATATTTAATGTATTTGCATAAACTAAAGAGCTTGGAAACCCTCCTACTTTGTAAGACACAAGACAGCAGAGCTATTCAGAGACTTGTTTTCACCACATCCTTCTGAAACATTATCTCAGAATGCTTGAGGAAAAGCATAAGGCTCACTAACAGATACCTTGGGCCTGTCTACACAAACACAGAGTGGTGTAGGAGAGCATTTCTGGCATATAAACAGGCATAGCAAACTTGAGGAGGAAACCCAAAGCAGAGAGTGAATCTAACCAGTGGGTTTTGCAGAGACCATGTACTCTCTGCCTCCTCCTCAATAAGCACGATGAACACATTGCTCTTCAGATGCAATTTTACACTTAATTGCTTGACTGCTGTTATTACACCAGTGGTACATGGCTGGATACATCATGTTTTAAATGACTGCATCTTAAACCCGTGAGGAAGGAAAAAACACACCTATGGCTACAAGGCCATGGACTGACACCTTGTTAGGTAAGTGTTCTCTCTCCTAGCTCCCAGACACCAGCACACTGAGCCAGATCTGCCAGCTTCAGGAGTGGGAAGATGAAGTGACCACTCCAGCAGCTTCAACAGCCACTGCAGGTACCACCCACACCCAGATGGAGACAGAACAAGTCTTCCCTACTACCCACAGGGACCCTACAACCCCTGACATTTCAAGTTTCACTCCAAAGCATGTGTAATTACAATTATTAAGCAGAAGGGCACACACTGGGGAGGACACAGGGCATTTCTTTGACACTGTGACAGTATACTGATTGCTCCCCAGCAAGCTGACAGTAAAGAAAACCAAACAGGAATTTTTCCATCGCTCAACAGATTGGAAAACCTCTGAGGAAGACAAAAGAGAAACCCTGACCCTTGAAGAACCACATCCCCCCCCTCTTCCTGGGGCGTGCTGCTGTAATAAAGGCACTGTCACTCTGCAAAAACACACAGCTCTCCAAACATCTCCTGGAGAAGAAACAAAACACTGTATAACCACAGAAATAGGTGCGTGCTTGAGCAGCCAAGGGATTTTACCTCCTGTTCTAGCTGGAAGGCTGCAGTTCACACTCACATTGATGCCCTCTCCAGCTGCATTCCTGCTCCCTGCACTCCAGCGGGGGAGGATGAAGGCATCCTCCTTCTGCCTCTTCAGCAGATTTTTATAAAAGAAAGGGCCTCAGTAGCCTGGCTGCAGTATAGGGCAGGGTTCAGTCCAGATGGTACCCACAGTCAACCATACATACCAGTTATACACACATAACTTTACTCCCCATGTGCTACCGGGCAGCTCTGCTGGGTCCAGCTCCTGCTGCCCAACAAACCCACCTGATGATGGATTAACTTGAACAGGTAGAATTCACACACCACACCACAACTACCAAAACAGCAAAACACAACAAACTGGACAGAACAAACCCACAGAGAAATCCCCCTAATTCAATTTGCAATAATGGCACCAACAACACCACTGGCAGTGCAACAGCACAGCAATGCCCATCAAGAGCTACGCTACCTTGAAAAAGCTACAGCTTGACCAGAATTTGTTAAATAATGCCTAACAGCCACACCAAGAGATATGATAAACAAGTAACGAGTACGTAACAGCTACTGACATTTTTATAAGGCAGGTGTAAAGTTGGTTCACTTATCAAGAAAGGCAAGGGCTTGCACTATTTTTGCACTAACACCAAGGCTGCTCCAGGTTGAATTGTCACACAAGCATGTAATAACTTGGCAAATATACATATATTTGTATTTAAGTGTTTCTAAAGTAGCAGCAATGGTAACACTACTTTGATTAGCAGGAAACCGTGAATTTCAGCCAGGCGAGAGCCAGACCCCCATCCAGAACACTGCAGACACCATCCGGACCCCGGCTGCTAACCCTCACGCAAAGCCAAGAGCATCAACCCCTCCCCACTCCCCCCACACATCCCTTTTCCACTCTCGGCCTCTGCTGCCCCAGCCCCGAGGCCTGCTGCCAACTTTTTAGGGGTTTCAGGGCAGAGGGAGGGGGCTCCACGCGTGGCAGAGGAGCTGTGCCAGCCTCTCACCCCAGACTTCGGGAAAAAGCACACCTTGGGAAGTGGCTGCTCGGGGATCGGCCTCCTGCAGCCGTGCGGATACCGAGCACTCCTGCTGCCGGGGAGGGGGGGTCTAGGGCCGCCCCCCGGGACCGGCCGAGCCCAGCCCAGCCCCCGACCTGCCGGCGGCAAGGAGGGGAACGGTGGGGCCGGAGCGCCGGGATCGCGGCTGTAACATGGCTGCTTCCCTCCCGAATTACGAAACCGCTTGTGGGAACCCGGGGTACCGGGCGTGCAGGGCAGGGAGTTCAGCGGCGTGCTGGGGGGAGGGCGAAGTTTGGGGACGAAGGCGAAGTGGGGGAGCAGGAGGGGGGTGTGGGAATCCTCTTTGCGCTGGGGGTGTGGGAGGCGAGAGCGCCTGAAGAAGTAGCCGGGAATGAGGAGAATCCAAAGGGGAATCCGCAGCCGGCGGGTACAGCCCCCCCATCAATAATGAACAATAATCACCTTGGCAGCCGGAAGGTTCCCCCCCAACCCCTCACCACCACCACCACCATCATCACCACTCCTCCTCCCATTGCCCGGGGGTCGCGGCCGGCACCCACCTTGTGCGCTGTGCGGGCCGTGCTCCATGGCCGGGTCGCTGCCCAGCTCTGCCAGGCGGCGGCCGGTGGCTGCCAGCTCGGCCCGCAGCGCCGACACCTCCTGCCCCGCCGCCTGCAGAGCCCCGTCCATGCGCAGCGCCAGCTGCTTGTTGTCGTCCATCATGTGCAGGATTTTGGCCTGGGGGAGGGAGGAAGAGGAGGAGAGAGGTGAGAGAGCTGCATGTGCCGAGGGGCAGGCGAAGGGGGGCTGTGACGGGGAGGGAGGGAGAAGGGAGGGGGCTGCGGAGGGGCTGCCGAGAGGGAGCGGAGAGAGAGGGAGGGGGTTGGGCCTGGGGGGCGTGAGGAGGGAGCAGCCGGCGTGCAAAGGGGAGGGGGGCTCTGTAAAAGGGGTAGAAAAGGAAATGGGGGGGGGGGGCTGCAAGCGGCGTGCAAAAGGCCGGGAGTGAGAGAGGCAGGGGGGCTGTGCAAGCAGTGTGCAAATGGGAGGGGAGCTGTGCAAGAAAGGGTTTGAGGGGAGGGGGCTGGGCGTAGGGGGCTGTGCAACAGGGGTTGCAAAGAAACGGGGGGAGGAAGGGGCTGTGCAAGAGGGGAGCCGCGCAAGGAGGGCGCCAAGGAAAAGGTCTGTGCGGAGAGGGAGCAAAGGGGAGGGGGCTGCACAAAGGGGGACGCGAGGGAGGAGCAAAGGGGAAGGGGCTGTGCCAGGGGTACAGGTTTGCCCCCCCCTACCTGTTGCCCCCCCCGCCAGCCCGGGCAGGGCCGCGACGGAGGCGAACGCGGCTCGGCCGAGGGCATCCGCGGCGTTACGCGGCGTTACGCGGCGCTCCGCGTCTGCTGAGGAGGCGGGTCCCTCCTGCGCGGGGCGGGCAAGCAAAAAGGGGGGCGGGGGGGCGTGCGGGGAGCCACTTGCAGCGGCAGCACCGCATCTATGGAGACACACACACACCCCCCGATATCCCCCCGGGAAGTTCGGTGCCTCTGCGCGGGTGCGGTGAGCGCTGCAGTGCTGAAAATGCCACTTATTGAGTGATTTTCTCCGAATTGTCTCAGGTTCACGTCGGTGCGTGGTCATCCCCAAAAGCTGCGTGCAGCAGAGGTGGAGGTAAAATGGGCCCCCAAAAATTCCCTTGGAAGGATGTTAGGGAGCAGGGCGGGAGCCAGAGGGCAACCTGTGTGCTGCCGGTGCTGTAGCAATGGGTAAGGTGAGTCCTTGGGCTGGAGGTTCATGTGGCACCAACCCAGGGTGAAAAATTCGAGAATTCCTTGGTCTCCTGGCTGGTGGCTGCTAGAGGGAGCACTGAGGTCTCCCTGTCAGGGATGCACAGGGGTGCTGGCAGGGCCGGGGCTGCAGCAAGGCTGCGGAGCTGCAGCCGTGCAAGTGGGGTGAAGCCCCCATCCCAATGACACAGTGCTGCTCGGGGAAGCTTGGCCTGCAGGGCTGGACCGCTCGGAATCATCCCTGCACCCGAGAGCTGAGCCAGGAGCATCTTCAGAAGTTCTCAGAGGGGATTAGGAACCACCCCCAGGGCAGCTGTGGGGGAGCCCTGCGGAAAGGTGAGGGGGTGTGGGAAGCACGGTGGGGAGCTGGGGCTCTGGCCAAGGGAAAAGCCAAAGAATATCACAATCCCGAAGAAAAAAAAAGGAGACACAGTCCTGCCTTTGTCTGTAGAATTTGCCAAACCCTCCACTATCTGCTAAAACTCAGTCTTTTGGCTGAACAACCTGAGATTTTGGGAGCATTTCCTTGAACTTCTGGATGCTCCTTTTGCATTACTGCTGGCATTGCAGAGACCTTAGCCAAAATACAGAAAAAATGATGGAAATAAGGGGCTCTCCCTCTCAGAGAGCTGCAAGGATAAGCAGTAGAAGCCTGACATGAGATAAGCAGAAACACGTCCCTGTCCCACACAGTGACAGTCCTGGGATGTGGCCCTGCAGAGGGGTTTGGCACACAGAGTCCTCAGACAGCTTTTAGGAACAGAAATTGGGTAAATTGGTCATGTCAATCGACTGAAAACCAACACTAAGGTGGACCTGGATCCCTCAAAACCTCAGACCCCTTCTGGATAGTGTGTACAACCAGCTCTCCAAGAGTGAAATGGACCAAGTCTTCATCAAGCAGCATCTAAACCTTGTTAAAAGGATTTTGGGAACCAAAGGAAATATGGTATTCAGATGGTACAGTGGCTTTTTCAAGGGAAAAGCATTTTTGACTGAGAGTTTCCAGCAGTGTCTGCAACCCAATCACCAGTGCTGGGCCAGGGCACTTGGAGTATCAGTGGAAAGGACTCTTTTCCTTACTGAATTCCCAACAAGAGCAGGAACCACACACAAGAAAAATAAACCAAAATTTTTAAAGACTTGGTTTCAGAAATTCTTTCTTCACCTATGCAGCCCTCCCTGAATAAGATAAAATTCTTTAGGTATATATAGAAAGTGAATTCTCATCAAGATAAATGCACAGTTTTTCATGGCTAATTTACATGAGTGTTTGCTGCAAACTGCTTGCAAAGGAGGGAATTCTGTATGTCACCAGCTAACCTGTGTGCAACTGCAGCACCGTGTATGTACAATTTGGTCATTGCACTTGAATAAAATCTGAGCTGCAGCAGAAAGGGACTCTGTTTAAAGTACTGAAACATTATTTTTATCATAAAAAATCAGGTTAAAACTTCTTTGAGCCTTCCAAGAACACATTCAGCTGCTGAAGCAAAATCCAAATTATTCTGTGTACTCTATCTAACCCAGTTGAGTTCCTGCACTGGCAGTGCTGAAATCTTTTTGATTTACGGGAGCAAGAGAACTTCCACATTAGCCCATGGTGCTATTTAAAAAATATGTTTCTTAAAGTGGACTGTGGGCTCAGCTGTAAATTAATAACCTTGCTTTAAAGGATCTTCCTTATTACTTTAACTCTTTTTGAGATTCCCCTCAAGATATCTTGAAAGATTTTCTCCCCTTCCCCATACATCTTCCTGTTCTCACTAGGGAACAGCTGGGTCCATTTAATATTGATTTTGATTCTCAAAACAGGATTTGATTTCCCTGAGCTTCTGCCTGGAGAGAGTGAGCAGTGTGCCCACAATCCTGAGACACCATTTGGCAGAGTGTTCCCAACCCAAGATCTCTCACTCTGGTTCTGTGATAAGGGCAACCCACCAAGCTGCAGAAAGGTCCTGATCATTGCTCCAGCAGCAAAACTGCCACCCAGGAGGAAGGATCAAAAATATCACCAGGGTGTGCATTCCAGGTGTGATACCTGAGGATGTTTTGTCTTGTACTGATGCCCATTTGGAAGGCCAAACCTTTGCTGAAACCCTCAAAGTCTGGATGAAATGAAACATTAGGAAATGAACTGGGCCTCGTTCCCTTTCTCCTGATAGTTCTGAATGAACAAAAAAAATTATAAACTAATTAAATAGCCAAAATTAGAAATACTTCCAAAACTGCTTTACCCTTTTTATTATCATTTTTTAATGTTTTAAGTTCTAGCTTTTGACAGGAGCTTGACAGCATGTGCGTGTCCCACATGGACAGGAGTTCCTGGCCATGCAGATGAGGGGCTGGGAACATCTGAGGACTTGAGTAAACACCAACAAGTCTCAAGTTTCCATTCAGTCTTAGCTACACCAAGTATCTTTTCAGGCAATCAAGGAATAGCCTTAAAAAAAAAAAAGAAAACAACTCAATTTTGGGAAACACATCCTAGCCATAGCAGCACAACCAGGCAGGCTATTTCTCAAAAAAACTTATGGATGGTATAAATATGGATGGAGGAAGATCTGAGATTACTACCTATCATCTTTGCTCTCATTTCAACCTAAGGAGTACAGTAAAGGGAATATGAAAAGGTTTAGGAGATGAAAAAGGGATCAGTAGCACGTGAGTACTATTCAGGCCTTCCAAACACTAATTCACTGTTCAGATTACCACTTTTTGTAGTTTAATATGTACAATATGCAGAGGAACAGGTTTAACAAATGGGAAAAGCCTTTTGTGTTAAGGCTGAATGCAATCTAATATGGCCCTTTGACTTGATTCAATTAAATCCTTTTTTTTCCTAATTAAATAATCAGACAGAATTTAATAAAAATTAATTTCAATGTGTCACCCTGCAGAATGATGACCTCTGAGATGATGAAGGCTTATGTAGATTCTGCTGATCATTTTTATCTGTTTGTGCATTGCTTCCACCAAAAAACCCCTGCCTTCTGTCAGTATATTTACATTATTTTCTCAGCTGCTCCATGTATCTCTGTTTACAGTGACAAATCCCAGGTGAAAAGGCTGTGACTGTTCCCAGCTTCTTTCAGCACATCCTTTAAACCTGACCTTCTGTGGCAGGGAAAAAGATCACCAGGGCTGGGATTTTTGTTACACCCTGGCCAGCCACAGTGCAAAAACCCAGCAATTTGGCCCTTTCCAAATGTCACCAGAGGCATCTGCACGGCCATTCAGCAGCAAAGAAAAACTCACCAAGAAAATCCTCTCCCAAAGCCCAGCAAACTTGAGCAGCAATCACCAGAGAAAGTGCAGCGTGCCCCGAGTGCACTCATCTCTTGCAGCACATCTCCATTAAGTCACTTCCATCCAAGTTAACAACACTTGCTCACGTTTACACTTTTTTTTTCCCTCCCTTCGATAAAGGTCATAGTTTTATTGGTGTATTTATAGGTGCATTTGACCCCCCCTTCTCGCTCATAAAACACTGGGGCAGAGCATGCAGCATCTTAATGCAAACCTGGTGGACGCGTTGCTGCCGTGCTGTACCTGCAACGCTTTAGTGCTTCCCTTAATGATTTCTGAAAACAGGATTAAAGGATGGGCAGGTTAAACATCTGAGTGGATATTCTGCTTTTCTCCACAATGCTGCAGTGATAGATTTCCCCACCTCCTTCCATGGGGACGAGATGGTCCCGGTGACCTTCCCTGTGCTGCACATCTCTTGGGACAGGGGAAACAAACCCATTAATGTTTATAAAGTGTCTGAGACTGGGGGAATTACATCATTATGCAAGATACAAGCTTAATGGATCAAAACAAACTCACACCCTCCCTCCCCCCTGCCCCCCCCCCTCCCAGCTTAAAGACATCTCAGCTACCCAGAGCAAACCTGGAGGAATCCCACTGCGAAGGGATAATGGAGAGAAAAACGTGTTCCAGGAGATTTTTCTCCAGTAAACCCATTTTCTGTTAATAGGAAGCAGATTTCTAGACCCCTTGCAAACAAATGACTTTCACAGCATATTTCACAGCTGAGTGCATCCATGGCACCAGCCTTTATAGGCAGCTTGATTAAACACAACGTTTGTTTAATGAATTACAGCAATCCCATGAATCTGGGAAGGTTCAGCCTCTATTGAACCATTTGTGGGGACGATGTCAGCTGCCAGCTTTTCACAAGCAGGTATCAGGGTCAGGGATGAGCTGCCTCAGCAAAGTCCCCAAAACTGGTAGGGTTTTGGGTGTTCTGCTTTCTTAACTATTGTTTATTCTATAGAACTGGGATTTGCCCAGCAGTTTCAGGGTCTCTGCTTAAAGTAAAACTATTTGGATTCAGTACAGATTTCAGTTTTTTTCTGCCCATTGATGGAGCATATTGGTCATCTGGACTACCTAACCTTTAAGGGTCACTCCAACCCAAACTATTTGATTGGTTCAATCTGCTAGACAGAACCTGTTGCTCATCTCCCACCTGGCTGAGGTTGGTCCCTGAAACTGCAAGGTGAATGAAGCCATTAAAGCTCACCCAACCAAAAATGGTTGACAAGCTGCAGCTGTTCTCAAAATGACCTCATCTACATCTCAATATGTAAACCTTCACAAAAACCTAATTCTGCTCCACCCTCCTGTTTTAATGTCTCCTTTGCTGCAGGCTGTGTGTGAAGTGCTGCTTTCACAGCACAGTGAGGATGGTGCTGGGATAAATCACACCTCGGAGTTGTGGTGGTCTCCAGCCCAGCTCTCTCTCCCCCCCAGGGAGCAGGTTTGCTGGCTTGTTCCTACTGGAGGTGCTGTAGATCTTGGTAAGAGAAGGGGTGAGCCCCAGAGGTGCATCCACATGAGCAGAGCTGCCTGGTTATATCTTGCTGCAAAAAACTTATTTGTTATGGTTTGGGGTGGGAATATCCCTAAGGAGCTGTTTTTTCAATCACAGAATCATTAAGATTGGAAAAGACCTCTATGATCATCAAGTGCAAGATGATCTTAGGTCCCACTTAACCAGAACCAGGCCAAGCTGTTGCCCTGGACCAGCCACTCCTCAGGAGAAGGATGCAGAAGGATTCCCTGAGCTCTGGTGTTGGCCCCTCTGGGGTTTCAGAGCTGAGCTGCCTGGCAGGGGCTGTGGTTTGGCTGTTGCTCAGCAAACCCCCCTGCATGCTGGGTCTGTACAACTGGTTGGATTCTCTCAATATCCATAAAGGAAGAGAGAAATGGGGAGCAAAGAAAGAGAACTCCAAGCAAAGTCTGTGTGAAATGCTGTTTCCCTGTCACAAATTAGAGGGAGGGAAAAAAAATTGTGCTTAGGTTTTGGTAAAGCTGCAGAGGTGATTTTGGAGATCAGATCCTACAGGCTTACTCAGACTACATCCCTTGGGAAGGGAAGAATGGGAAGTACACAGAGGCATTTGCTTTGCAGGCCTGACTTACAAGCTGTTCAGACACTATTATAAGGGTCACCTAAAAACTTAAATGAATAGGGAGATTCTGAAGCATTAACCAGGATAATAGATGCCATGAATAAAATCCTGTGATCAATCAGCAGACAAATGTATACCTAATAAATTAGGTGTTAGTGAGACAGAGGCAGGAAAGGTGCTTTTGGGTTGCCTCCCTGTTTCTTACAGAGACACTGATGACACACTGGGGTGGGTCAGTGTCCCCTGTCACTGAATCAGCATCAGCATCCACCTGACAGATGCTTTGTCCCGTGAAGTCAATTCCTGTGATGGTTTGACTTTAGCAAGAGGCACAGTGAAATTCAGACAACTTTGAATTTTCATGACCCTCTTGTTGCCTTAGCCTGGCAGGTCACAGGCAAAACCACTGCCCCCAGTCAGGCAGGAGGCAGAAATAAATATTTGTGCCCATCCATTTCAGCTGTGGCAATAAATACCATGAGCTAAACCAGTGGTAGATCAGCCCTTTCACCCTCCCCAAATCGCCCTCCCCAGCAAAGCAAGCTAGAAATGGGCTCTACAGGGCAGAGTGCAATGGAAGAGTCAGCTAAAGCATCCTGAAAAAAGAGGATTTTAGAGAGAAATGAAATTTTTGACGATGATATTTGTGCACTAAGTAAAAGATCAGATCTGGAGTGTGGTTCAGGCCTCTAAAATAATCCTAAGATTAATGCAGACATGGAGAGCTCCACAGTCAGTGGGAGGGGATTTAACATGCTCAGTACACCTTCCCTGCTGCCACCCAGGCTGCACATTACCATCCCCAGAATCCCCACAGGACCTGTTCACTGAAACAAGAGTGAAGCAGAATTTATTCTTACAAGGCTCGCCGGGGCAGAGCCTCCTTGCTTTTCATTTCAGGTAAGGGAAAGTGTGCTCTGGTGTAAGTGTTGGCATCCTCCTGCGTTTTGTTAGCAGCATGGGCAGCAGGGCACACCCAGACTGAGGACTGCCCTGCTAAAAAACAGCTACTTTCCTAACAAGACTGTGCCTGGGGAGTGTGGAACAATAAAAATAGTTGATTTTTGCTTTTTCTCAAGATGCTACCAGCAGCGTAGACTAATCCTGTATTGCATAAGATTACAAACATACAATTACATTCCCCACTAAACTAGGAAAGCTCTAAAAATACACACAGATAAAGTTGCACCACTGGAATTCACCGAGTTTACTTTTTTAAATGAAATCTGCTGAAGGTTGATTCACCCCAATGTAACACACAGGCATGGAAGGACAGGGGATGTGCTGCTTCTAATAAAGTCCATTTAGCTTTTGACATAGATTACTTTTTAAAAAAAAATAAAACTACTTTTAAAACCACCAGCAACCCCCCCTGCACCAAACACGTAAGTGTGATAAAGTATCTGAGTATAAAATCAATACCAAGGCGATTAACAGCCTTTGAAAAACTCAGGCTCTAAGTCAGTTCCTGTCAGAGATCAAGTGGAGATGCCGTCAGGACACTTGGGGATTTTCCTTTGCTTCTATATATGGCACTTAAAATCACTGAAATTATTCCCATTATTCCTGCATTTCTCCTTTTTCACAGGGGAGCACCAGGCAGCCAGGACCCATCCCACCCAGCTCCTGTCTCTGCAGCATAACCTCCGAGGATTCCTTATCAGTTCCTTCTCTTTTAGGGAAAACAAGATAAGGCTGTCCAGCTGTGAGCTGCTGCATCCAGACCCAGATCCCTCCGTTCGATTCCCAGCTGCCATGGGGAACAATCTGTGGAGCTGATGGATACCCCTTGGCCATCAGCTGGCACAGCACAAGGAGTTCAAGAGTTCAATTCTCTGCTAGAGAGGAGGACTGGAGCACTAATACCTTCTGCTAATTCAGGTGAGAGTTGTTAATACTAATATTATTGATATTAATAGCTTTTCATGAAAGGGGGGGAATTTTCCCCAGGCCTGGTACACTGAAGAAGAGGGAGATGACTTCAGATGAAGGCTTGGTGGAGTAAGAGGGATCCAAGGGAAAGCTGATGTACTTCTCATCAAAGAGGGTGAAACCACTATGAGTGGTCTCAAAGAAAGGCAGGGCACACATGTAAGACTGTAAAAAAAATGCAAAATGCTAAATAAATACTTTTTTATAGCATAGCCAGATAGATTCCTTAGAAAAATCTAAATGTTGTTAAGCTCCAGTGCATGGGAGGGGTTCTGTGGGTACCAGAACTATCGTCACCCCAGAGGTCTTCAGGACAAGACTCAGAACTCTAAGGTGGCAGGACTGGTGGCCAAGAGATTTTTAGAAGATGAGAAATAGAAAACCCATTGATGGCAATTAAACAGAGCAGGACAACTGCCAAGCTCTTGTGTTTGCTCACTGTCAGCAGGTTTTATCTGAGATATTTATCTACAAAGCTATTCTAGTGCATTTAATTTTACCAATACCCACATCCTGTAGCTTGTCTGAGGGTAAGATGTTCATTCTATAGAGGCAGTGACTTCATAACCCAGCACTTGGCCCCTGGGCAGTTCCTGTGTTATAAACTTCCTTTCAATACTTGCAGAAAAATAAAACCTTGCCCCATTAAAAACCCTGGGATGAAGTTTTGTCAGGTGCTGAGTGCAGTTTGGACAATTAGCCTGGAAAAACCTGGGCCTTCCAACCTGAGAGAGAAGATGTGAGCTGAGGCTTTGTCACAGTGCAAGACAAAGGGTGAAGGAAAAAACCTGTGGCACCTTTTGTAAGACCCTCACTGATGTGCCCAGGCTGAATGTTGGGCCAGACCTGCATGGGGAGGGGGTGATGCTCCATCCTACATGCCTCTCACTATCCAAAAGCTCTGGACAAGCACCAGAAATGACTTAACTGTTTGGCTGATTTCCTTGCTTTCTGATGACATCCCATTAAAACTAATGGCTCATAATCTGCACTGGACCAACTCTCCTGGGGAGAAAGATCTGCCTCATTTGCAGTTACATAATTAGCAATTACTCTAATTTCAGTTACATTAAAATACATTTTTAAAAAATAAACGTTATCTTTTCTGATGAGAAAAATAAAGTGGCCCAGGTCTACTTCAGACCATTTTAGAGAAAGTGTCAGCATCATTATCCTGTTCTCAGATATAAAATCTAGACACTTTTAATGAAAATATTCATTATTGCTAATTTGCATCTCTTCCAGTT
Source organism: Calypte anna (assembly GCF_003957555.1). Lineage (NCBI taxonomy): Eukaryota > Metazoa > Chordata > Aves > Apodiformes > Trochilidae > Calypte > Calypte anna. Next base: position 7,472,537 of record NC_044266.1, on the reverse strand, counting down.
CTAGGCTGGAAATCAAATGAAGATGTCAAAACAGAGCTACCTCTGCCTCAGGCAGAAAGGAGGCAGTGTCACCCCCAAGTCCTTCCAAAAATGAGCTTAGCTTGTGTGAAGTGAAAGCATCCTCAGGACTGAGGGCAGTGTTAAATGAAAGCCGAGCAAAGAAAATCAGAAGAAAATAATGGTATCAGGATCTGAAATCTAAGAATCCAGACCTGAAATCTACAGCTTTGAAGAGAGAAAAAAACAGGGAGCATGGCAGCAATCCACCAGAACAGCAGAGAAACCTGCTGGGATGGGTTCAGTGTTGGGAGGACACTGAGACAAACCAAGTTATAAAGGGGGTTGTAACAGAAATGGGGATCTGCTTCAGACTCCTCCCATTCCAGAGGGAGCAGAGGCTCTTGCATCCCTTGGGATTGCTGAAAAAATCCCAGCCTTAAAATACAGATGTTAATCAATATGGTGATAACTCCCGTGAGTTTAGTAGAGACTCTGTAAATAAAGTACATGTTACATGTAGTCCTTCCTGGCTGGTAACAAAACTTTCCATGAGTAGAAAGCAATCTATATCATACCTTCAGGAAGCATGCTTCACTGAGCCTGGAGAATAAAGCTAAAATAATCTTTTTATAGAAAATAGGGATGAATACTTAGTAATAATTAAAAAGTTGGTAAATATTCATTTGAACTCCTAAGCAAATTTGCCCTTGTCATATTTGCATCTTTCTTGTATTCCCTTTCTGTGCAATGAAGTTTTATTAGCCCAAACATTCGTAGAAAGTGAACCTGAAGCCTGAATACCCATGGGAAATGAATTTTAAATTCACTTGCTGCATGCAGTCACCCAAGAAACTTGATCATAATTGTTTATTATACTTAAATATTTATATTGTGGAAGCACGTGCTGAGTAAAAAGGCTGAGATGCTGCACAGACACTGTCTCAGGCTTACAGAAACCACCTCCATCCCCAGCAAACACCAACAGGGATGTGTCACAAGTTCAACCAGGCTCAGTCCTGGAAGAGCTGAGATGGCAGGTGGCAAATTTTCAAGGTCAAGAACAAGCACTGGGTTGAGTGGTGCAAGATCAAAACGTTCCTGCAGCTTCCTAAGAAATACTGAGAAAGTTGCAGTGTGGCCACTGAAGGGCGAGACCTTGCACAGGGTGTGTTCACATGGGGAACTGGAAATTGAGGATTTTAGGTTCATCAGAAGCATTCTCACCCAAGCTTTTTCACTGCCTGAAGTCCATTGCTGTGAACTCCAGATTTCCCTCAGGTTTTACAGTGGCTTCTTACACTTTGCATTCCCCTCCCCTGCTCCCCAGCTGCACCTAGAAATGCTCCAGCAAGAGGCACCCACTGCTGCCCAGGGATTCCTGCTGGAGAGAGGCAGCCTGGCAGCAGGAATCACATCCCTGGTCCAGTTAATCCTTTCCCATTCACAAAGCAGTGGCTGGGCAGCTTTGCAAACTCCCTGAGAGCAAACTCTCTGTTCCAAAGACACCCCTCAGGTTTTTGGACAGGGATGGGTGGTGCTTTCTGCAGTAGGGAACCCAGGTTTTACCCTACAAATTATCTGGACCCCTCAGACCTGATAGCAAAGCCTTAAGCTGCACATTGGACTTTGGAGAGGATTTTGTTGCAAGATGCCAAATGAACCCTGGTTTCTGGTGCTTGGAGGGAGGCTGAGGATGGTTTCCAGGCTGTTCTCCCAGCCTTGGGAGCACAGCAGGGCTGCAGTCACCTCCTGGCTACCTTTCCCCTGAGCAAGCAAGCCTGGTGATGCAGGAGTCAAGCACTGGGACCACTTCCCTGGGCTGGGAAGAGCCTGAGGAGTTGTCCCCTGACAACAGTCACATCCCAGCACCCAGGAGCAGCTCCCTGCAAAACTCTGCAGACAGCACTGCTGCACTCCTGGTCTGCAGAGGAGGGGAGGAGGCACACCAAGAACATGCTTTAGACCAATATTTGCTAAATTGCTTTTCTCTATTGCCTGCCTCAGTCTAGAATGAAACGAGGGAAAAAAAATTTTACAATTATGGAGAAATAACTGCAAGGTCAAATCCCTGCTGGAAGTGGGGCAGGGATGGAGCACGAGCATATTACCATTAAGGGTTGATGAAAAAAAAAAACCCACACCAAAAAAACAAACCCTGAAATTGAAGCTCGAGTGTCAGCAATAAAGATACACAAGAAAATATTGCATTAAGACACACCCTGATCTTCTGCATTCCCTTAAAACTGGATTCACTGCTGGGAGGAGGGGATTCAGAGCTGCCCTTGGGAGCAGTGTCAGGTCTCCATCAGCTTCCCTGGCCCTAACTATGACTGTGGCTTTTAATTATCACCCACCAGAGTGAGGTTAGGGTTGCCTGTGTCAATTTGCATTTGCAGCACACAACAGTGCAACAGTCCCTTGCCCCTCTACAGAAATAGCTGGTGTTATTGGCAACGTAATTACACGCCATCAATAATTATCAAAAATTTAAATTGCCCTAAAGGTGCTCAAATGCAAATTGGATACTGTATTTCATGGCCTTTCCTTCTGACACAGGCCAGGGAGGGGATGCTGGTGTTGAAGTGGAAAGCTGTAATTAGGTGAATGTGAGAAGAAGAGGAAGCTGATGAGGCAGAGAAACCAGGGCTGGGGACACTTGCTGAAACCACCACACGAAGGTTCAGTGCCTTGGAGCACCCGTACAAACAAAACTCTTTCCAAGTAAGGTCAAACTGGTTCTGTGCAACATCTGAGATTCAGAGAGTGGGAAAGGAGGAGAGGAAGAAATTATTTAGATTGGAAGTTAGGAAGAAGTTCACCAGGAGGGTGGTGAGACACTGGCACAGGTTGCCCAGAGAGGTGGTGGAAGCCCCATCCATCCCTGGAAGTTTTTAAGGCCAGGCTGGATGGGACTCTGAGCAACCTGAGCTGGTGGGAGGTGTCCCTGCCCATGGCAGGGGGGTTGGAAACTGGATGATTTTAAAGGTCCCTTCCAACCCTGCAAATTCTATGATTCTATGGCCTGCAAGAGGGAATAACATCCTCAAAGCAGGAGCAAAACCAGGGACCCCCTGTGCCCAGAGAGCTCCAGGGCTGGGGGGCACATGCAGCCCTGCACTTTAGATCTTCTTTTATCAAACAAATAGATAAATAATATAAACTAAATGCTGTGAGCAGTGTGTCTCTGCCACCTGAGCCAGACAGCATGGCAAGGTCCTCTTGGCTTTCCAGCACCACCATGTCAGAAAATGCCACATGCCATGTGGATGAGACAAGGAAGGATGAAGGTCATCAGCTCAGGGCATGGTGAAACTCCACAGTGGCTGCTCTCAGCATATTTAGGTGACAAACAGGCTCAAAACACCCTCCCCAGGACAGTATATTCTTGGTTGCAGAGGCAGTCAAAGCTTGCTTTTATGGCTTGAACTACAAGGCTTCTTTAAACCAGAGAATTAATGACACTGAACTTCACAACAACAACAACAATTAAAGGCACCCCAAAGAATGTTCTTTTAATTGTAGCAGCCTGGTACATTAAAGCTGCTATAGGAAAATTCATTTACAATTCAGTTATTAAATTGCAAACCATTACCACTGCTTTTATGGCTTTATATCCCTCTAACAAATTTATTATGTAATTACTCTGCACAACAACATCGTTTCTAGCAAGTGAAGTTGAAATAAAGCACCTATCTCAAAATCCTAACAATTCTGCATTTTCCAGATGTAATTTACACCAAAGAGGAGAAACATCACAGTGCAGTTTTCTGCCTGGGATTCTGAGACGTTTGAGCATGGAACTGGAGTCTTGACTCTCACCTGGCTATAGTCATGGTCAGCAAATACCCAGATTTTGGGCTTTGAAGATCCATAGCTCAGATCCCAAGCAGGATGAGCATCAGAGGCTCTTGGATGTGTAGTTGTGAGCTGGAACAGGCAAAAGTGAGTGATAAAGGTGGGATAGAAGTGCTCGACTCTGACAACTGCCATTGATTTCCAGATTTCCAACTGCTTTGCAGGCTGAGGGACTTGCTCCAAAGGCTCTCTGGCAGCAGCATTTTCCCACCTGCTGGCAAGATCAGCCAGCCCCCAGCTTACAAAATAAAACATATAAAATAAAATAAAGTGGAAAGGTTTGGGGGTTTTTTTGCCTCTCATTTTCCACCCCTGCAAAAGAAATCTGTAAATAAATAAATAAATTCTTGGGTGTCAAAAAAACAAAAAAACAAAAAAACAAAAAAACACCAAAGCAAAAAAACCACCCAAACCAAAAAACACCCCAAAAAACCTGCATAAAGGGGCATTAAAGCACTTCCTGGGCAGAATGACTGGTTTATTGTTGGAAGATGCAAATAAATTCACATCATGTGCCTGTTTTGTTTTGGGTTTTTTTTCCCTCTTTTTTCTTTTTGTACCACCCTCATCAAAAGGAGGAGATAGCATCTCAGGAATCTCTTGAGCAGATTAAAGAGGCAATTATGCTGGATCTGGGGAAGCTGCCTACTGCCCAGCCTGAATCTATCATTCTTTCTAAAGCCCCAGTTTAACACTCAGTAGCTCTCAGCCCCTGCAGCTTTGCTCCCCCCAGCAAGGTCACCATATCACACTGGTCACCAGCACCCCCATGGCCATGCTTTGACCACAGATCCATCTACTTGGAAGCAATTCTCCGATCTCATGGGGTTCTCCTCTACCTTCATCTATCAGCAGATATTTCCAAACCCCTTCTCATTACTTGTGATCATACCTCAAAGCTTACCATAGGCATGTGCCCTTGGGGATGCTCTGAAATAGGCACTGTAATGCTTTTGCTGAGCTGGCCCTGGGGGATTCCATGTAAATTCAAAAAAAAAGAAGGAAAAAAAAAAAAAAAGGAGGTAAATTAACAAGATCCCAATTATTTTCTGATTATCATTATCTTTGGAGTTGGTAAATGCCAAGGGAAGGCAAAGCAGGAGCTACAAAGTGAGCAGGATTCACAGCTCATCTCACCCCACTGCTGCTGCAAGTTGGAGGGGAGATGGAGAGGGTGTCCTGGTGACTTCCCGCAGCCTCCTGAATCCTAATGGCACAGGAAAGCCATTTAGTTATGCAGGAGGCATCTCCCTGGGCTCACACACCCTGAATGGCTCCTTAGAAGGGCTGAATGGCACCGACCTCCCCCTCCCATGCCCTCAATTCACAGCCTCAGAGCCGCTTGCCTTCTGCTGCCAGGGCTAACAAGGTCTAACTTTGTAAGATTATTTAATATTTATTCAAAACGTTTGCTGTGGGTATAATGACACAGCCACCGTGGTTACACAAGCACAACACCCACCCCCTTCTCCCCAGTAATCATGAAACCCCTGCAAAAAGAGTGGGGAAGGAGCTGACAAGCTGGGATAATTTATTCTGCTGAGCTCGGTGCCTGCCAACAGGGCTTAGGCTGGGCTGGGACAGAATGACTGGAAGCAACCAGACTGGGATTTGCAAAGAGGAGGAGGAGTCCAAAGGAATTAGATACCCAAATCTTGCTGGATTCAGCAGGAACTAGCTATTGAGACAGACCAGGATTAGCTTCCTTCTTGCATTCGTCTGTTAGCTCAAGTGCCACTAACTGGTGGGTGAGCAATAGATGCAGTGTTGTCCTCAATTTTCCCTAACTACGGTTAATTTTCTTGACCTGTGACACTGAACCTGGGCAGAAAGTCTCTCAAAGATTCAGCATCCACCCATGCTGGTCAGGTTGGCAAGACCTTGGGCACCCAGGGCTGCCTGGGAAGCCAGAAGTCAGCCCATCACCATTTTCAAAACGACCTCACATTCCCACAGAGATGGGAGCAGCCAGACCCCAAAGGGAGCCTTGGTTTCTGCTCTTTGCTTTTTCTTCTCTGGTCCTTTAAAATGGACCTGTACTATAACTAGGAACAAGATTTCTATGGAAAGAAGCCTTTAAATAATATATATTGGATTTCACTTGCTCTTTGACAAACTTAGGTGCCTGGTGACTGGATTACATGCCACTGGTGTCTGAAGTAGGGCAGTAGGATTTTTCAAAAGGAAAACCCCCACCCCCAAACAGCACTCTGACAGAAGCTGTCAGTCACTGGAGAGATGAGTCCTTCACAAGTGTCTGACCTGTTTCTCTGCTTTGATGTGCTCCCAGCTCTACTGGGAATCATCAGGAGGAATTCAGCAAAAGTTTGCAAGATGCTCATCAACAGAAACTGTGCAAAACCCCACAACAAACCTGCTTGGTTTGCTCAGTGATGCTGCCAGGCTGCAAAACACCTCTGGGGAGCCTGTAGAAAAAGCCCTTTGCAGTGGCCTGTGGGCTGGCTGGCTGCAAAAGAAGCACAGTAAAGAGGAAAGTGGCCTTTTGGTGGCCTCCATAACAAGATCAGGATGCACAGGCATCTACCAGAGCAGATGCTAAAACAATTAATAATGATTTCCCCACCTCAATCTAGACAGCCAAACAGGGAAGGATGGCAAGAGCACAAGGATGGGGTTTTGGTGCATAAAGCACATTAACAACTTGCATCTCAGCTCCCTAGGGGCACCCAAACCTCTGCCACACAGTGCTCCAGCTGTTATTGGGGTGCTGAGCCCCACATCCCTGTGTGAAGGCACCCAGTCCCCACGTGTGGCCTGAGAAGCCACATGTGCAACAGAGCTGCTGGTTGCTATGGTGACTGTGGGTTTTCTTAAAACTCCTGCAAAAAGAAGACTGAAGGTCCAAGGAAGCCCAGGAGAAGCAGCTCCTTTGCAGGGAGATTTTGGGGCCGTGTACGGATGCTGAGACACTCTGAGCTGTGACACCACCTCTGGCTGAGCAAGTTGTTCCCTTCAAACAGAGCCACCTTTGTCCTGTGGTGGTGATTTCTGTCCCCTGGCCAACATCACTGACAAGGTCTTTGCTCGCTCGTGTCTGCAAGATGCTGGTACTAGTCAAGGAATTAGATTTATTTCAGCAGTCTCCAATGGTTATCTAAAGACACGGCTCCTCTGTCAGCAAAGGAACTGTTTTTTTAAACTGCAGCCCTTCTGGCAGGGAATGAACCTTCTTCATGCACCAATGAATTTTTTTCAAATCCCAGAGAAGTCACACAGCTGGAAGATGGAGGAGCAAAGCTTCTGATTATCCAGATTACAGCTCAGCATGTGAGCAGAGCAGCCCAGCCCCTCCACACCCAGCTCACAGCAATGCAGAGTCAGATGCATCCCAGTCTTGAACTGGGCTAAACTGGCAGGTGCTCTCCTCTACAACTATCTAAATTCAGCTTTGCCTTTGGATATTTTGAAATGGTGTTTTGTCCCTCCCCAGCCCCTGGGAGTTGGGATAAAGCAGTAATCCCATGGATTCTGCCAGTGGAGTTCTGTGGTACCCAAATCCAGAGTTGCTGCCCTGGAGTCATTTGTATACATGCAAGAACATTTCCTAGGCAGTTTTAAGTGAAGTGGCTGGCAAAATCCCATGGGAATATCTAGTTAGGACAAGAAACATATAGAAACACAGCTTTTGGAGCAATCTCTCAGTAACTTTTGTTTCCATAGTGACAGATATTTGTGTTTATATCTAGTCCCAGTGTTTCTATCAGATTTTGCTTCATGGAACAGCTGTTCCAAGTCATTTCACCAAGACAGATGATCCTGATAAGGAGCAAAGCTTCCATTCTACACAAATGCACATTTATTTAATAAAATCCAAGTAATTCAAACTCAGAAAAGATCTGTGCTTCAGAAAATTGATTATCAATGCTGACACCCGATGGTAAGAGATCGAGAGCAGCTACAGAATAGCTGCTGCCTAATAAGAGGGTGATAAAAGATGTAATAGAAAATAAACAATTCTGGAAAAGACAGTAGCTTTGTGAAATTTGCCCATGATCTTTCTATCCTCAGGCTTTATGCACAAGTTTTATGCCTAAAAATCACCTCCTGCTGATGTTGATGGAGCCATCAATAGAGGGTGGAGGAGGGCTTCTGGCTCCCCAACCCTCTCCAACCTTTCATCCTTTTGCATCATCTCATCCCTCCAAAAAGCTGAGAGCAGCCAGAGGCACCAAGCACACACTGGGCTTTTGGGTCTAATCACCCACACTCCTCAAACATGCTATCATTGTAGCTTTTATATGATTGTCCCAATTCCATTTCAATTTAAACGCTGATTTTGATTTTTTTTTCGTTAATAGGATGTCTCATGCTTAGCTTCTTAAAACAATATTTGAGGCATATTTTAGCCTCTTTATTAATGCAGTTGCAGGCCAAAAAAACCTCACATTGTGAGTTCCCTGGTTGGGTCTAGGCTTGGATCAAGTCTCTATCAAGGCTCTTTGGGATCAGCAGCTTTCCCTGGGCTGAGCTTGTACTAAGGAAAGAAAGTTGGTGCTGTGGTCACCTCTGACATTTTATACCTTTGTTTTTTCCCTGGAAAGAGCAAAGTGTCTGAGATGCCTAGGTGAGGTCAGGAGGTTCTGGAGGTGCTGCCACATTTGGATGGCATCTCCTCACAGCACCCGAGCAGGCACTGGGCTGTTGGCTGCCTCCCTCCTGAGGCCAGGTCAGTCCTTAGGTCCAGTGGTTCAATAAACATTTTAAAAATCTGATTTTAGATACACATCTGGAAGTAAGTACCCTGCCTCTCTCACAGGGGACCTTGAGTTGAACTGTGCCACCCACTTCTGCCACTGTGTTAGGAAAGCTGTAAGGGAACTGGGATAACCAAAAGCAAATCATCAGGAATGATGAGAGGTCTAAAAGAATGAGCAGGTACTACAGCAAAACCAAAAAATAACCTCAGATTATCCTGTACCCACATTTCTCACACTTGCCTCCCCACGGCTCCATCCCCACCACTGCCCAAGCACCCCAGGGTCACTCTGTGCAGAGAAACAGGGTTGCAGAAGGTCAGACCCATTTTCACAGCCTCGTGCTGCACTTCTGTACAATTTCTCTCTGCTTGCAGAAGCCCTGGCTGAAATCCTAGCAGGGACCAGCAACTCATTCACACAACACAAGGCACCAAACCAGTAGCACAGGGAATCCTGTCTCCCTGTGCTTGCTGCCATAAATCACTGGAGTGCATGGGCCCTGGCAGGGACTGGGGAGCTGCTCATCACTTTTAATCACCTCTAAATCCTGGCTCATCACATTGCAGAACTTGAAGCCTAGAGAAATTATTTTCATTGTTGGCTTCTTTCTTAATTTGAAAACTTCCTGGAAGCAACTGAAAGTCCTGCTCTGCCAAGGGACCAGCTTGGTTCAGTCAAAGTCGGAGCAATGGACTTGACTCTAGTTTAGATTTGCTGAATGTTTTTCACTGCTTTCAGAAACTTTTATTACATTTTGCATCGCACAAACAGCTGCAACCTCCTGCCAGCTGCAGAAACACATTGAAGTATTTTAATCAGGAACCAGAATTGTGTTGAAAGTATAAGATGGCACAACAGGAACCCTGGCCTTGCAGATTCCTTTGGAACAATGACTCAAGCTTTAATTCTTTGTGACTATCAACCAAGCCTTAAAAATAAAGTTAGATACACAAAATTATCCTGCCATCAGGGCCTGGAAATCTCGCAGTTAAGCATCTGTCAGTGCTTCCATTATGTGTCTCCATTTCCCAGGTTCTCTATCTCCACTTTTCAGATTGCACCAGGCTGAAACTTGGCACACACCCTGAAGATGACACTGTAACAGTTTGTTTAACAGCAGCCTTTTAATATTCCTGGAAGGCAGGCTGTGCAGGCTGTGTCAGACATGGTGATCCACACACCTGCTGCTCCCATGGATTCTGGTTGAAGCCAGAGATACCTTCAGCACTTCCCAAAAATCAGGTCGTGTGCTCTGCCAGCTTTGTTCCAGCATCAATCCTCCCTCAAAGCACCAGAGGTGCCAAGGCTGCTTTCTGCTGGAGCCAGCAAAGCTTCCCCTGATTCACGAGAGGGTAAGGGAGGGCAAGACAGGGCAGCCCCTTTCTCCCCTCTGCAAGGCTTCAGTACAGCCTGGGCTGCTTTTTCCACCTCCTTCTGCTGTCAGCCTGAGACCCAGAGAGGTCAGTCCCTGCTCCTTGTCTCCCACACCACCCACATGCTGACTGCTCTCTTCCCCATATGAGTCCTGGCTCAGCACTGTTAGAAAACCTTCCTTTATTCCCCATTTTGGATAAAGTATTGGGTGAAAGGAGCAGAAATGTCCTGCATTTCCCAGAGATCCACCTCCCTTTCTTCCCTAGGGCTGTGAGGACAGCACTGCTGTGTCCTCTGCCAGTGCTGGGGTTCATCACTGCAAGCCCTATGCCAACTCTTTAATCTCAGCCATCACCTCCAGCAGCACAGCCAACAGTAAGCACAATCCCCCCAGCAGCTGCTGCAGCCCCAGGGAAGAACACTTCATTTATTTATTTCTTCCCCTTGGAAAACAGAAATATTTAAAAGCTAATCTAGCAAGGACTAGGCATGGGCATGCATAATCTCTTTGATTATGGTCCTATTCTGCACAGCTCAGCAATGGACGTACAGTTGGTGTGTATGACCCACAAGGTGTCTCTTTGCTTGTAAAGCAGCAGACAAGGCAATGAGATTCAAGACAGTTTTGCTTTGCAGACTATATTTTTTTTTAATACTGGAGAAAGTGGGAACATATGTGAGGGGGGATGGGCAGTGGCAGCATTTGTAAAGCTTAATTTACTCAAACCACCCATTGCAGAGATCTCCTGTCTGGCTTCATTCAAAGAAACCAGCCTTTCATTACCCTGCCCAGCCTGGGCAGAGATGGGGGCTTCAAAAGTCCCACTGGTTTAGGAGACCCTTTCCAAGAGATGTTTGAGAGCATCACCACCTGGCCTGGGAGAAACAGTCACTTGCTGCCCCCTTCCCCACTAAAACATCAGTTTTTTGATGAAGCTGAGCCACTCACTTCTCATATACATGGACCCAATTGGAAACCATGCAAGATGCCTGGATTTTAATGTTATTTCAGAAATCACATCTCTCTCCCAGGCTTAAACCCGAAGTGAGACTGAAACAGGTACAAAACGAGGACAAGAGAAGGATTGGGTCCTGTGTTTGAAAACTATTAAATTTAGAACCTCCTCAGTAGACAAATTATTAAGAAAGAAAAATACCTCTTGCCTCCCAAATGTCACCATATCCACCCGACATCCTCTAATCTTTGAATGGATTTTACCATTGCCAGGGGCAATCTCATTTTCTAGAAAACCTGCTTTACTGCCTAATATTCCAACCAAGTCTCTGGCTGATCACTTCAAGAGGCTTTCACCCAGGCTGTACGTCTCATTTCCCCCAGACACCCTGCAGCAGGCTCCGTGCGTGGGTGAGGAGAGGAGAAGATCGCTGGCTGTCAAATTAAGATGGTGATTAATTCCAAATCAGGGCTGTTTGCTGAGATAGTTGCAAGTTGTTTCATTTCAGTAATTGCAGCCTACCCGAGATTGGATGGAATGATGGAACCATTGCAGCCTGGGTGCTGCTGGGAGCTGAAGGGATGAGACATTTTAGAAGAAGGATAAAAGCCCAGGGTCCTGCGGTGCTGAGATGGGAAGGAAGGGAAGGAAATGCTCTGGAAGGCCCCTGTGGTCCCAGTGCATTTCCAAAGGACTTAAGAAGCTGAAGAGCTGATAACCAAAAGCTGTCCTGAACATTTCCCTGTCTAATCGATCATTTGCAATGTTTACTGATGAAAAGAGTGATAAAACCTCTGCTTTATCCCTGCAGTCCTGGGATCCCTCCAGCAACTCGGGAGGAATTGAGTACATTGATTTATTGTAACACACCTAATCTGTATGTACAAGCACACAAAGGAAGAGCTTGATCCTTGGACATGTGTACAGTACATTGATTCTTTAATTTTAATGTGCCAGCCTGTTAACCCACCCAGAATATTGCCTGCACACGTTGCCCTAAGAAGGATATGTGGGAAAGAAAGTGGCAGGACATCTGGGACCTGATCCTGCAAATCTTACTCAAGAATCACTCAGGCATAAATAATTCAATCTGTTCAATTTATGCCAGGAAGACCAAGAAGTGACTGGAATACAGTTCACAAGGAATTTCACAAAAATACTGAAACCCAATGGCCAGATGCTGAAGCCACACCGGCTTTAAGGAACAAGGTATCACTCTTGGGTGACTGCAAGAAAGACATCCACCACAGGGCAGATCACATTTAATATCATTTATTAACATTCCTGGATATTTAAGCAGCAACTAAGTTTATTACTGCATAATGAAAAGAATTTTCTTGGGAAATTGACATTCTGGGAGTCAACAGCTTGCAGGCAAGAAAACCAGTGCTGTTTGGGTTACTTAGTTTTGCCTGTAGCTCTGTGCTCTCAGAAAATATTTAATTTATTGAAGGCTTGCTTTAGATCTCACCAAAGGTTAGATATGACATCCTGTAAATCATCTCTTATTACTCAGAAAGTCGTGCTCCATGAAACAAAGAGATGCTGAAAGTTTGCCTCCAAACCAAGAAGAAATCGCCAGCTCCTCCTGGCAACCAGGGATTATCCTGCTACACCCAAACAACTTGGAGGCAGAGCACTAATTGTCTGCTGTCTTTCATGGCATTTTAACAGTTTCTGAAAGAGTGGGATTTTCATGATACAAACCCTTCCTCAGTCGTGAGTCTGCTGCAAGCAGCAACCTGCACACGTGCTTTCTGTGAAAGTGCAACGTGTAGCTAGAAAGATGGAATGGGCCACTTGGGAGGACAGTAACAACTCCAGAGTGAGATCTAACACACATACATTTAGGGACATTTTTTGAGCTTGGTTTTGCCCCATTAGATGAAATCTCCTGTGGACCTCAGTACTTAGTATAAGTACTAAGAGGCAATTAAGTCATAGTAGTTACAGAGCATAGGAAGGAGTTTGGGCTTTTTAAAAAAAGACCATTGTGAACTAAAGGTCTAAAAGGCTTCACTTAAAAGCTGTCTTCAACTACAGGGTCAATTAAAAGAGGAATACTCAGAAGAGATTTAGAAGTCATTTTCTGGTGAGCAAGGAGGTTGGTCGTAGTGAGAAAAAAGGCAACAACTTCTCAGGCATTGCCTGCTATAAGGACAGCCAGAATCACAACCACACACCATGAGAACACAGTTCTGCTGGAGAACAATGCTGAGAAACAACCTGCTTGCTTCAAGGGTTGGGTAAAGGCTGCACTTTGCTGAGCTGCATCATACCTTGAGCTGATGAGCTCTGGTGGTGTTGGCCTCATCTGATGTAGGCTAAAGAATGATTACCAAAACCAAACACCACAAACTAGACTTTGAAAACTCCTTTTCTCAGGAAAACTGTATTCAAGCCCCTTATTTGTTATTTACCCACAAGGTGATCTAAGGAGCAGTGTACCTTGCTTCTGCCCTCCACTCCAAACCCTGGGGCTCATAAAGAGAAATTTGGAACTGCTCATACCTCACTTGGCTCCCAGATACCACTGCCTTTAGTGTAGCAACACAGTCCTGGGGTCTATTCCCACAAAATACTTCCCTGCAGAAGGGAACCCTCAGGAACACCCACACAGGCTCCATTGCTGAGATACCCAACCATGCCCAAACTCCAGCTTCCCAGTGCAAACTGCATTGCACTGGAAACCAAAAGCAACATCAAACAGCAGCCCCACATTTCATTCTGTCTGCTGATGGCTTCTCCACAGTTCAAACTACAGCTTCAGCCCAGGGTGATCTGCTCAGAGGAGGGGGAAGCTCTGGCAGTGCTCAGTGTTGTTCTCCTTGTTCCAGCTACCTATTTGCCTAAGCTGGTAGCTTGTGTTCGCCAAGTTGATACAGAGCAAGGGCAAACAAAAGATTAGGCAGAACACACCAAGCCTGCAGTAGGCATATTATTAAAAGCCATCTCTCCCCACCTCCCCCAGACTGCCTCTGTGTCTCCTTCAGCAGCAGATTTCAACAAGGGAAGGGGAGAGCAGGAGGAGGTGGAGATAAAGGGAAAACAAAATCACTTTCCAGGTTCCTCCTCAGCTGTGCAGCAGCGTGGCACAAGCAGACAGGCACTGCAGTGACATCTCCCTCTCAGCTGCCTGGGGCCACAGGGGTGCACCCCCAAAATAGGGGGGAAAAATGAGAACTGAGGGATTTCACTAGTGGACACCAAAGCCCAGAAAGATGAGGTGGTCCCAGAGTGAGCTGACCTCCTAGCTACCCAGAAGCAGACTTACTCCTGCTGCTTCCAGGGGCTGAACTGGAGGGGTGAGGAAGCACAAGTAGGATTTTTCAGGGCCAGCTCTTCAGCTATGGATTGTTGTTGCTGCCTTAGTAACTCCACTTGGTGAATCTACCAGGCCATCTTCTGCAGCACAGACTGGAGCCATGAGAGTCCGTGAGATCCAGGGTCCACTCCACAAAGCTACTGTTAAATGTACCAGACATTACATTTCTTTGTCCAGAATACCTAACTTTCATGCTCATTTTCCAAGCAGAAAGAAGTGTGAAACCTCCTTCTCCACTTATTTTTAATTTTGTTCCTCTGCTGCTGTTTCTTTGCTTTTTGAATCCAGGTGAGCACAGGAGCTCCCAGTGGCCCCTGTGGGTCCCTCTGTCCATGCAGCTTGACTCAATCACCAATGATGCATTTACCTCCTCTCCCTTTTACATCAGCAGTATTGTCCAATAATGGTGAATAACAGCAAGATCTTTTATAGCTTCCTTCCTCACCTACTTTAAATTCCATCCACACTTCCAACCCAAGGAAAAAACTCCATCTTTCTGCTTGTGGGTCTCCCAAGTCAAATCTCAAACTAATAAAAATGATGTATCAGAGGGATCAGCTAGCTTGGAAAGCAGAGCTCAGCTTTTGGGCAGTTGCTAATGGACTGCAGCCATCTGACTTCAACACCAAGTTGCTGCAAGGCTTCTTGTCAGCTACATGCAGGATGCTGTGAGCCATTTAGGTCAGGGAAGGCTGAAGCAGAGTGGAGTGGAGCACTCAGATGCTGTGACTGCTCTTCTGTAGATCAGAGGGCACCCAGCACAGTGTTTTACAAGTGATTAAGGTGTCACAGCTGCATATTAGAAAACAGGTGAAATTGGCCTGGGAGAAAATTAGGTATTTAGAGAAAATTGCACTTAGAGTCTCCTGAGGTGTAGTGAGGTAATTTTTAGAGGTAGTAGGATCCAGAGAAACCAAAGGATGGGAATGTCAATGTGAGCTGTGGGCTGCAGCCACCAGCACTGAAGGAATTGGTGTTGCAGAGCAGAGAGCACCCTGGCCTGCAGGCTTGTCATGAAGTTATGTGGTATTTGAATCACTCCTTCCTCACCACCTCAGTCACCCCAAATGGAATAGAAGTCACCTTACACCCTCACATATTAATCACATTTATTAGGGATATGCTTAAGAAGCACCACCAAGATCCAGTCCCTGCAGTCTGGACACAAAAGGAATGACAGCCAGTCCCAAACATTTTATAAACTAACATTGTGTGAAGAGTCCAACAGATACCAGGAATTAGTCACATCCCAGTGGCAGACTCAATATGCCCACAAGAGACAGAAGCACTCCCAGCATATTGGGTTTCAAGATGAGAGCTCCCAAGAACAGCAAGTTCACATCTCAGCAAGGTCACCCTGACCACACAAACCCTCGGGGCTAAACAGATTTCCATTTATTAAAAATCCCTCTGATATCCAGGGCCTTTTGGAGAAGGGCTTTTTCCCAGAAGCTTTTTCAACTCTTTGACAATAAGTGGATGAACTTGTATTTTGCACAGCCACATTTGCTGTCATCTGCCTCAGTCCTCAAGGTCCTCAGCTCCAGCATGCCTTCAATTTCAAGCATGAGTTTCATCCACCAGCTTTGCCATGATGATTCCCAAAAAGCTCAGCCCAAAGCTCACTAAAGGAGGAGACCTTCTGCTTGTGCACAGTTGGTGGATGGAGAAGGACACTGCTCTTTGCTGTGCTCAGAAGGAGTGCAGGGCTGGTGAGCAGCTGAATGCTGCTGCTGTGAACAGATTTATCTGGGTAAATAACAATGTAATGTCAGTAGCTTTATGAAAAATATTGAAGGGGATGAGTCATTCTGAGGATTAGAGCCTGGAACTGAGGAACACAAGAATATCTGTGTGGCAATAACATCTTGCTGTATCTCAGTTTTCAGCTAATTCTATAATCACCCTTAATCAGTGCACTGGAGAACAGGGCAGCCCGGGCAGCCTTAGGAGCACTTAAGAAAAAAGATCCAAAGCCTTCACTATGTCTCAGCCACAAACCAGCCCATTTCCACTTCAAATGGGCTGGATGATATCCAATTTCAAATCAATCCACCTCATGCCTCTACCTCAAGATGCTTCATAATAATTTGTTATTTAATAGAAGAACTTTGACCCAGGAAGATGGATTAATAGCCAGAATTTAATTAGGAAGCATATGAAGAAGCAAGAGCTACTTTGGCTGCTCGCCAAATTATCCTGCAGCCCAGAACTGCCCCAAGGAGCTGCTGCTTTCAGCAACAGAGCCCAGCCTGGAGTGGTGACATTTCTTGTTACCTCTTCACCATGAGCCAACTTTGCTCTTCTCATGCCTTGTGCTTGAGCTTAGTGTTTCCAGTAAAGAAGCTTTTCAGACCTGTAAAGCAGATCATTCTTCAGCAAGTTATGGAATCAGAGAATGATGGGGTTGGAAGGGGCTTTTAAAGGTCACCTAGTCCACCACCCTTGCTGTGAGCAGGAACATCTTCAACCAGATCAGGCTGCTCAGAGCCCTGTCCAACCTGACCTTGAATGTTTCCAGGGATGGGGCATCTGCCACAAGTTTATGTGTGCTTTTCTTTGCCTGGGCATCCATCCTTCCCCATAAAACAGACAGACTGCTTTGCTTAAAAAGTGCAAACCATGATGATAATTGAACTCAACTGGAATAATCAGATTTCCCTTCAGAAGATGACAGTAGCTTGAGACACACTGCTGAAGTTGTCAGGATGGGGAGCAAGAAGGGGTCCCTGCCCCCTTGGCTGGTTGCAGCAGTAATTAATTCTCAGCTAGCAGGGTAATAAGTCAAAAAGACACAACTTTCCAACATGCTCCACAAATACACCAAACCTGGTATGGCTGGAGAGATGCTCAGGACCTCACGTAAGGGAATTTGAGGGCATTTTTTACAAATAATTATTGTCTGGAAGATGCTGCTTTTGGTCCTGCAGAGAAGTAGGAAAGTGGCATAGGATCAGAAGGTGAATAGAGACTTTTCATCCTGACTGCTGAACTTCACCCAAAAAAACCCAAAAAACCAAAAAAACACCAAAGGAACAAAGTATGTGATTTTCTGTGTATCACCCCCCAGAATCCTTCTTCTGATTAAATCTACATGCTTGACAATTCTCACAAGATCTCTGAGGAATCAGTATTATTACCCAAAGAGCCACAGCCTCTCTAAATTTAGTGTTCAAGGAAGTAGCAAGTTTCTTCCTGTACAACACAACTCAGTAGTTGTTAGTTCTGTGAGGGCCTTTACAAACCATTAATGGCTCCCAGGAGAGCACTAATAATTTTATTCATATCCTTATCCACTTAATCCCATTATAAAGATTTGTAGCATGAAGGCTGACCCCTCGTAATCCCAAACTCAGATGGAATAACAGGCAAATGACATTTGGGGAGAGACAGAGGTACGTTCTGCTTGCAATGCCTGGACACTTGCTGCTGCCTTTGCAGAAGGGATATAAATGAAGGAATAAGGCTGAGGATCTCCAGAAATACAGAAAGAGCATTTTTAAAGAAGTTACATAGAGATGTTACCCTAAAAAAGTTTATCCACAAGGTCACCTCCCTTCACATCCCAACCAGTTAACCTGGAAGCATGTCCCAGCTCGCAGGGACAGAACACTTGTCCTCAATAATCACATCACTGCATCCAATAAAATGTTTTGTTGACTTTTGGGGAATCTTTATACCCCTCTTGAGCTCGAGTGTGGAGGTCAGGGTACCCCCATCCTGCAGACACAGTGAAGACAGACCAGTGACACCACTGGAGACCAAACGTGAGTCCCAGCTCCCAGGGCTCCTCTCTAACAATATAAATTGAGTTACAAGGTGCTCTGCTAACAGCTTATTCAATGGAAATCTCATTACCCACAGCTCTGCCAAGAATTTATCTGAAAGAGAGCCTTCACAAGGAGCTTTGCCAGTAGCTCATTGAAAGGGAATCTGTTATGGGGTCAGATACTATTTTATTCCAGTGGAAACCTAACAAAGATGGACTTAGCTAATAATAGGGTCAGTCCTGCCATGATGAAATGAGACCTCCTCTAACAGGCACATTAAAAGCTGTCTCGCTCTCAGAGAACCACCAGCCTGCTGCCCACCTCATGGAAAAGCTGCCTTAATTTGCCAACAAAGCAGTTCAATAAATAAATAGCCTAGGAAAAGAAAAAATATAAATATTTATAGCTAGTCTAAAACAAAAGCTTGCAAACACCTTGCAGCTATGAACCTTGACAATTTTCCATCCCATCCTTCTTATTCAAGCCCTAAGGACCTGACAAAGGAGCTCCAAGGCTCCCAGGGCTCTGCAGTCACCACCTCAACCAAGCTCTTGAGGTCTCCTCAGCTCTGCTACGTGCTCAGCCCAAGCACAGCAGAAGCCTTCATGGCACAGCCCAGAGTGATGCAGCCAGGATGCTCAGGAAGGTGTAAGCATTAGGACAAGGGCTAAGAGAGGATTTGGCTTTTTGGTTTTTGGGTTTGGGGGTTTTTTTGGATTTTGGTAATTTTAAATTACTTGAGTTTAACAAAAATGCAGGGGACCTGACCAGGCTGTGCAGAAACTGGGAGGAAGTTTTGAATTTGGTTTATCACTAAAAATATGTGAGCTGGTTCTGAATTTGGTAGAGAGCAATAAAAGTCAAGGTTTAGCTTTGCCAAAGCAAAGCTCTATCTGGTTTACCTTAAAGATGATTTTCCTTAGGGCAGCAAAACCCAAACGCTCTGGGGCAATTTAGGATTTAATTTACCTCAGACAGAGGTTCAAAAAGATTCAGGTTTATTTTCTCAGTAAAACACCTTTGAAAGGCTTGAAAACGCCAAATCTTCTTTCTCTGCCAGCTTAAAGAGCAACCAGAAGCAGTCACACAGATTGGGATCTTGGTTTACTGCAAGTATATAAACACTTGCTTTTATCTAGACACAAGGCTGTAAACACTAACAGCACAAAGGTGGCAGAGCTGCCAGCCAGGGGTCTGGGTGACATGAGGAGCAGGTAACCACAGATGCTGGAGCACAGAGGTCTCAAGAGTCCACCCATTCCCACCCCCTGCCCCAGAGCCAAGGGATGAAACCCCCCCCAAACCAGCCTTGGAAAACCTAAGGAGACCCTCCAGCAGCCACAGGTGTCACACCCCTGTGTCCCACTGTCCTACAAGCACCAGATTCCTCCCAAAGCTCCCTCCATGTATCCCCGGATGAACCAAACAGGGAACTGACTTTCCATACATCACTCCTCTCCTCCTCCAGAAGGTGCATTTGGTTTTTTCCCCTCATAGCAACCACATTGTATTGCTCAGCCCTGTTTTTACAGTGATCTGTGATGGACCCCAAATACTCTCAGCACACCCTTCTGCCAAGGTCACTATTCCCCATTTTGCAGAGGTGATTTTGCCCGACTAAGAGAAAGGCTTTGCTCCCCTTCATCCTCAATTTCATCTTGTGCAGAGCAGCAATTGGAATGAGCCAAGGTCAACCTGAGTCACAATCCTGCCTTCCAGACTGCTCACAGCCTCCTCCACCCCTGTCATTCCTGAGTTCTGTAACTGCATCATCTGCTACAGTTTCCAGACCATTAATGAAAATAAACAGTGAATAGAAGCTGATCCTGGAGAGACCCATCAAAACTCAGGCTGAACACAAGTAATAATAACCCGCATGTATTTCTGGTAATAGCATCTCCTGTGAATACAGTGATAGCCAGCACACTGCCAAATAGCCTGGGATCAGAGAAACAGGACTTCATTTTTTGTTTTATTGAAAGAAATCAAACTTTTCAGCTGCAGGGGAAAAAAAAAAACCAAACAAAAAAACCCCAGTAGTTTTGCTTAGCATAGCAACTCCAAAAGGAAAAATTAGGGCTGGTCCTCAAAGATGTAAACATTATTCCAACATACTTTAGACAGAGTACAAGCTGTTTAAATACCAGCATTGGGGCTGAGCCTTCAGTAGGTGTTGCCTGGATTACAACACTGTCCCAAATGCATGCTGCCTCCTTTACTTTACAGAAAAGTGCTTTTTTTTTAAACTCATTTCCCAGGGAACAGCTGCAGTGCATTCCAATAGTTTCCAGATGAAAAAGATCTCACCTGCTGGCTGAGCTGACCTGAGGAAAATTATCATTTAGGGCTTGCTGGAAACTGCCTCAGAACCCTTCCTACAAGCAACCCATGTGGGTCCAGGGTTTTACAACCTCCAGAGAATGTGTTACCTGGGACTGATGGTCACTGATGCCAGTATTTTCCAAGTTGGGGATTGGAAGGAGACCCCAGTTTGGGGTCCAGATCTGGCTTTTTAGTGGAGCTGTGCACCACTGCTCTGATGGCAAGGCAGGAAAGAAATACCCCAGTAACACCAGGGACACTGTTCTGGCTTGCTTCAGACTCCCATTTTGCTAGGGGATCTTCCAGGAGCAGGGGGAATTGGATGCCAAACTGGCTCATATTTTCCCATTAGGAGCCCCTTTGCATATCTGTTGTTCTCCCCATTGAGGAGAGCTCAAGCCTGCCAGATGATTAAGGGGTTGTTATCACAATAATAATAAAATGCCTGTCAAGTGAAAACAAAATGCATTCACCAGTGTGGTGGTTCTGCCAGCAGCAGCTCCACAGGCAGTGGGGATTCGGGGACACAGAGATCAGCCCCTCATTTTCCGTAGAAGCCCCATCCCTGGAAGTTTTGAAGGCTGGATAAGGCTCTGATCAACCTGATCTGGTGGGAGGTGTCCCATGGCAGGGGGTTGGAATTGGATGATTTTAAAGGTCCCTTCCAAGCCTGAAAATTCTGTGCTTCCAAGAAGCAGGAGAGCAAATTGCACCATTGAGTTTGCAGCAGGAGTTAGGCCACCAGCAAGTAAGTCTTTTAAGCAGCTGATTAAAATTGTGATGCTGCCAAAAATTACTGACAGACAAATCCATACCTGTCTCCTCCAACCTCAGTGTGAGGGGCTGGCTGATAGAAACCTGCAAGTGAGTGGTGAGAGCCCCCTGAGCTGCCACCTCCTGCCTGCAGCTCACCCAGCTTCATGCAGACCAAAGAATTTGCTATTAGCAACTCAGCTACACCCATGACAGCCTGAGAGCTTAGAAATAGGGTTGTTTTCTCCTTGGCTGGCTGGAAATACTCACAAAAGAATAAGAAGGTGAACAAATTATTTGAATTGCATAAACCCAAGATCTATCAGCACTGCCAGAGATAGTCCTCAGAGCTCAGATAGCTGCAGAGTCTTCTGCTGTTGCACATGACATCAGGACTTTCACAGCTCATCCAGGATCTGCTAGCAAAGAGATGGCACTCTGTATTTCATGTAAAATGACAAAAATGGGGGGGGGGGGAGGGGAAAGCACCATTTTTAGACAACTTAGCATGACAATAGAGCCCTACAGGCCAAAAATATTCCATTCTGCAAAGTGGGGGAGTTAAAAATTCCCATCACGACTCCCCGTGAAGTGGCTCTTTGCAAACTTCTGACGCTGCTGGAAAAGGATTAGGAAAAACTGTGTCCTCTTCAGCCAACACAACCCCACATGTTTGCTGGGGAGCACACAGCAAGGAGTTCAAAGAGCAGGTACTGCACAAAAGCAGCTTAGCTGCAGCAGCACCAAGCATCTGGAAGAGCTGAGGTTTTGGGCATGGCTTTTGATGCAGCTGGGATTATCCATGGCTGTTTCATCCATGGAAAAGCCAGTCTGTGATCCCAGTGGATGGCTCTCCACATCACTCCATTTCAAGGGAAAACCTGAAGGACTCAAAGGGTTCTGGGCCAGCTGCTTCCTCTCTCCTTGGCAGGTTGCCTGTCCAAACACTGTAGTTGATTGGCACAAGGAAATGCACAATTCTGCTGTCTCTGATTAAAAAAAATACAACATCAAAAAACCCCAACATCAGTTTCAATAGCTGCTAACCTGGACTCTTCCACAAACTTTTAAGGAAGCTCTAGAGAGGTGGGCTGATTACACAGAAAAGGGTAAAATGCTGGAAAAGAGACTATTAACACAGAGCTAGATAAAGAAAACCTGCTTTGGGCTCCTTCACTGCTGGAAAGGGCTGCAGCACACCAGGCTGCACTTCAAGCTGTGATCAAACACATCCCGGGCAGTAAATCAAGTGCAAATTCTGTTTTGAGGACAAAGCAACAAAGTTCAGATACATTCCTGGAAGATAGCAGGAAATAGCTTTTTTTTCAAGCCCTATTTCTTGAACTCCTGCTGCCCATACAGGATAATCAGGTGAGGTGTGAGCCCCTCCAAACTATCCCCCAGTGTCCTTGCTGCAGCAGCCATAGCAGTAATTTGTCCTAAACAGCAAATTATTATTAAACAAGAATTGTTTATTCCAGAATTATTATTAAATAAGACAAGGCAAATGTTAAGAAGTCCCATTCCTAGGGTGCAAATCAAGTGTGGAGTGTTGCAGGGGAAGCAAAGGGCTGGCTGCAGGTCCTCCAGCACTGTGGCAGCCCTGGAGCCTGAGCCTTAGCCAACTGGCCAGGGCCACCAGAGCATCCCAGTGCCTTCCAGCAAAGAAACTCTGAAAGCAGCTCTGAGCAAGACAGCCAAAGCAGAGAGAGTTATCTGAAGCAAGCAGAAATCTCTGCAGCTTTGGAGATTGCACCTGTCACTAGAAATAATTGGGAGCTGAGACTTGCTTCTGTGGGGTTTTTTTCCATTTTCCTTTTTCTTTTTTATTTTCTTTTTTTTTCATCCAACAGCTGTTTCTATAGGTGATCCAGGCAGGAGATATCTGAAAATAACTGCAGGCTTCTGATGTGCCCTTCCTGCTTGGCCCAGCACTCCACAGAGCACGAGCAAATGTGATCAGCACATTTTTTTCCAAAGGGTGAAACACTCATTTCAAGGGCTCTTAGATCTCGAGAATATTTACACTGCTCAGAACAAATCTTGCCTGTGTTGACATACTGAGAATATTCACTTTATTTATGATTATGCTTTTATAAAAATCCAAATTGCTAGATTTCACCCAGGCAAACTGACAAAAGTGCTGATGTAACAGGAAAAGCATAAATGAGGGAGTGGAAAGAGGATGGCCAGGGACAGAAAAAAGGAAATTGAGATTAGAAATAAAAAGGAAAAGAAAAAGGCCCTGTCTAAAGCTCAGGAAATGAGTTGGCTTCTCAGCTATATCAGTACAAGGAAAGAGCAAGGACAGATACAGATGACTAAGGAAATCACAAAACCTATCAACGAAAATAAGAAGGTTTCTGACATCTGAGGCATCATAAAACATGAAGAGTAACAAAGGGGCATGAATCAAGCATGAAAGGTCAGAGAAAACAATTTCAGCTCACGTGGAGAATGTGATTTTCTATCATCTGAATAAAAAATATAAAATATTGAAGCAGAGGCAGTGCCTGAGAACTGGGCTGTCCCTTCAGCCTCCTTCCCCAGTCACCTCCATGGCTGGTGCACTGCAGCCTGTACATCAGAGAAATGTACAAAAACTGGGACAACCTAGGAAAAAGGGGATTCATCCACTTCTAGGAGAAGGGCTGCTCAGAAGAACAAAACAACCACACAGACCTTGTGTGTTATGCTTTCTCCTCCTTGGTTATCGGAGTTCATTGGGTGAAGATCTTCTGGGGTTTTTTGGATCCTGAGTGCCCAGCACCCGATGTTTCAGTGCAGGTTATTTCCCATCCTGTAAAAGCCATCCCTGGCAGTTCTCTGCTCCATCATTACCTCTTGGTTAACCAAGCCAGAGGGGAGCAAGCTGGATGCAGCTTCGAGCATCCTTGTGTGAAATCCTGCTGTGCTCCAGCGTCGGTTTTCCACACCAGAAACTCTTCCCAAAACCAGTCCTTCAGCACTGCAGAAATGATCCCCAACCCCCCCCCTTGCTTCACTCACCCTCCTCTCCCTTTGTGCTCTGCTCACCTCACCACTTGCAGAGGGAGCTGAGAGGTGGGAAGAGCAGAGCGATTACCCAGCTCCTGGTGCTTGCTAGAGACCTGCAAGGGTCAAAAGAGAAAGTGCCAGAAAATCCATTCCCTGAGGTGCTGTTTGCACTGCTGAGATGGCCCAAACACCTCAGAGAGGAGAAGAGGTGGGGATCAAACCCCAGGATACCCCCTGGCAATGGAGACTTCTCCTGGAGGACCAGGGGACAGAGCCACACATGTGCTGAACCACAGTAAAAATGTTCTTTTTCCCCAGAAAAAGAGGGGAGCACCATGCAAGGCTGCAGCAGCAGGGCAGAAGGAGCATGGAGGAGATGTGGGGATCACCTGGAAAGGGTCTCTGCATGGGTCTGGCTGTGATGAGATGCAGCCTGAGCCCAGCCAGCTCCACGGTACGGGCACCATGGGCCAGCACCATGGGTAATGAAGTGGTTTTATAAAAATCCAACATGACTCCTTCCTTGGAAAATGGAAGCATCATCCTCCAGCAGTAAAACCTATCTGCAGCTAACCCAGCAAACTCAATTAAACTCCTCGAAGGGAGTAAGCAACTGTTTTGAAATGGACACCAAACACCCCAATTTCCGCTGTTTTTATCAAAGGGTCAGAAGTTCATTATTTTATCTGTGGTAAAGCAATTTGCTCCAGAGATCACAGAGCTTCCCCAGCAGTGCCACCAGTCTTAGAAGCTTCACAGAAATAGCTAGGTAGGCAACCCCATAAACACATGTAATTCTTGGTTTAGATGCTTTCATAAATCATATTCTTTATCCCTTGGGCATCCTACCAACTTCCATTATCATGTTCTTATTCCAATAGACACAATCTCAGTACAGCAAATCCCCCTTTTCCACAGCTTTCAATCACAACTAAAGAGTAAAGATGAAAAATCTGCATTTCAAATCATTGTTTGTTGTTATGACAACATAGCACGAATTTGGTCCTTGCTGCAGCTCTGGCAGTCTCAGGCTTCAGAGCATTTCCAAAGCTTTTATGAGGAAAGCACATTTGTAAGACACATATGCCACAAAGCCAAAGAGGTTACCTTCTTGTGTTGTAAAATATCAGGAGAAGCCTCTTGGAAGAGAATTCCAGAGAAAATTATGTCAGCAGCTGAGTAGAAACATTTCTTCCTTGCAGATTTCCCCATAATATGTTAAACTACCCCCTGGTACCAAAAAAAAAATAAAAGACCCAAGAAGGGTTTCCTGAGAGGTTCTGGTCTAGAGTAGGCAAACGAGTCTCCTTTTTTGCACAATAAATACATGAAAAAGAATTAAAATCTGAGCATACATTTGGGATCTTTGGATCCAGTAAACTGCAACACAGGAACAGACATGATCAGCAGCTTCACAGCTTTTAGGGCCAATACTGTTTGTTAGGGATACCTGAGCCAGGGCACAGCCCAGAGACTTCACCTGGTGCCTGCTGAGAATCCAGCCCTGTGCATAACCAGACCAGCTCAGCAACTATTTCTGTCAAGTCCAGAATGAAAGATTCTCCTCCATGTCAACATGAAGCATGGTGAGGGTCACCATCCTGCCCTGCCACCCTCCCTGTCTGTAACACACAGAGCCAAGTCCCACGTGAGTGGTGCTGATGTCTTTCTCTGCCAGCTTCATGTTCAAGCACTTTACAACAATGTTGAGACTGAGCAGCAATCCTTGTTGCAATTAATAATTAACTAAAAATACACACAAAGTGAAAGGAGATCCACCTCAAATTAAGACACTTAGAGAGACTGCCAGGATATCCCTTAGGTTATTTTAGGAAATTAAAGGTTTGTTTTCTCACTTTTTAGTAACAGCATGTTTAATCCCTGTTATTATGTGTGTGTCCCTTAAAGACAGGGAAGAAAGGATCAAAGTTCTTTTCAGAAAGCACCAATTTTGATCAAAATCACTATAAAATATCTGAAAGGCAGATGCTTTGTAGAAAGCATCCTCAGCTTCTCTGCCTGGGTGAGATTAGAAAAGAAATCCAGTCTGCCAGGATTTTATAGACATTGGAAAAATTCAGGGTCCATGAGCCTGGCAAGAACACACATTGTTTGGCAGAGATTTGCAAAAGGACATCACGGGGCTGGAGGCACCAGCAGGACATGAAAGAAAACTCCACAGCCTCTGCATGGACATCCAAAGAGAGACCAACGTCCTCATGTGGAGCCAGGACCTGGATGCAGAGACACAGTACACTTGTAAGTGAATGCATCTTGGCAACTAAAGAACATAAATAAAGAGAGTTTCTCACCTTTCTCCTAGTGAATGAAGGGAGTATTTGTTTGGAACCACTCAGTGCAGTCTGGCTCTGCACTTTCTCTGCACTCTTCTATTGAGTGCACTTGCTGCAGTGACTTGCCCAGAGGTAAGATGAGCTCAATTATTTTTCATCACGTTTCCCTTAAATGCAGAGCACAGGTCTGGCTCCATCCCATTCGACAGCCACCACAGGCAAACCAGGAGAAAGGCAAATCCTTTGCCTAGAAATCCAAACACCTGAATTCTGGGCCTTTATTTTGAAGATTTGTTTTTTTAAAAATTATTTTATTAAGAAAGACAGAGCCTCCAGTGCCAGAAGAGGGAGGCCTGAGATGCAGTGGCCACATCCCAGCCCTGCCACCAAGCAGTCAAACAGAACCAGACCAAAACCAAGTGCAGGTGCTCCAGTGCAGAGGGTTATCACAAGATTTTGGAAGGGCAGGAAGATCTCTGAGCTTTCCCAGAAGCAGAACCACTTCCTCACACTGTGTGCCAAATGGCTCAACTAAACCTAAGCTGCTGGTGAACTTCACTGGACTCAACTCAGGACAGCAATATCATGATGCCCTTTCTCCTCAATCACAGTGGAAGTAAAGGAACCAACAGGTTTTGGGTAAGTATTGCCTGGATGCTGTAGCATCTAACTGGACTACAAACAATGACAAAGTCCATAATGGTTTTACTGCATTAAAGGAAAAAAAAAAAGTGTTGGAACTAAACTACTGCCATCTGTCTTTAGCTGAATGTGAAGCCACACTTCTGATGGCAATTTATAAATAGATTGAGAGCCTTATTAAAGGTCAGTAAAATTGTCCCAACTCCTTTCTCTCTCTCTTTTCATTGACATGAATAGCTGCCATTCATTCTGGGGAGAGAATTTTGCTTGTACTGAATACAAAAAAAAAAAAAAAAAAAAAAAAAGTGCCAGCAGACAATCTGCACTTCTTATTATGTGTCCACTGCATTAATGCAGTTATTCAGCTCCAGATGTTTATTTCAGCCTGAGCCCAGACTGGGACTGTACTCAGCCCGTGGAGTGAATAGAAGTCACCAAAAGCACAGTGAAGGGGTCATGAAGGGAAACTCTTCCCTTGTTTTTTATTTCACACTCCTCTTCACACAAGGAACCCGTGGTAGTCCTGTGAGTCAAGGTTTGCTGCCTCCCAAGAGCCTGACCACTTGCCACCTCGTGATAGTTTGGCGAGGAGCTGAGCAGAGATAACCTTTTCACTGCCTAATTGCCAGAAAACACCCCCAAATACAGCTGCAGGGACTGCTGGAAACTCTGCTAAGTGGTAGCTCAGGCAGCAAATGGTACCTCCCTGTGCCACCCCAGTAAAGCTGTGCTGGCATTCCCAGTGTGTCCCAGCCAGAGAGAAAGCAAGGACATGGTGTGCTTTAGAATATGGCCAGGAATATGGCTGGTTTCCAAAAGTTGTTTTCAAATCCTTTGTACACTTTGTCTTGTAGAGCAGCAGGCTGTTCAGTCCCTGTCCTGCCTTGCTGACCTGGTGGGGAGGCATTAGCTGGCTGTAGGCAGGAGGTGGAACATCCTGAGAGTCTGCACACTCAGCTGGATAATCGAGATTAACGCTCCCTAAAATGCATAAAATGTCAAGCAGCAACAGCTTGATAAGATTTCACAAACGTTCATCTCATCTATTTCACACGAGAGTCCATCAAAAACAGAGTAAGGAGCTCCAATTTCATGGAAAGCTAAGTGTATATATATATATTTAGAAGATGTATATTTAGAAGAAAGCCCTCACAATGATATTTCAATCAGTCTGGCAATGGGATTATCTCAGAAACAGCCACACGCTGAGTTTTCATTAGCATGGAGCATGAGAAAGATTTCATCCCCCTAATAATTTTTCAAGCTTCCCTAATATTGGTGATTGCCCATTGGTTCCACTGCCTCAAAGTGACCCCTTGTGTTTTTTGTTACAAGCCAAAAAGACAGAAAACAAAATGAGATGCAACCTGCCTCATGCAAACTCTGGACATCTGGGGGAAAATAATTGGAAACAGAGATGTGAGGGGGGAGAGATGCCTTGGAGCCACAGTAAATGTGACTTTATTTAAATGCTGGACAATAAATAAGATATGAGTTTGCAGCATGAGATATGTGCACGAACTGCCAGTGGGTTTTGAAACAGGTTTCCATTGCAAATCAGGAAGGATATCCCCCTCTTCTTAAATGGCCTTAGAATCATCTCACCTTCTCCTCCAGGTAGAGAAAAACAGCCCAAACCACCTCTTCCTGCAGCACTCAAGTACCACAAAGGCTAAAGAGAACCCCTAAGAGGTGCAGCAGAGGGAGATGCCACATCAGGAAGAAGGTGCTGGAAACATGCCAGTGACAAAGACCTGGAGGAAATGAACAGCTTGAAGAAGAAAGGCAGGGCTAGAAACAAAGGAAAGTAAATGAAAATAAAGTAAAGCAAGATCCAGGTTGGGGACAGGTAAATAAAAGTGACACATACATTTACTATATATACATATGTATATACACCTCTAGACTTACACCCATATATTAAGTATGTATGCAAATTTTAGCTACATGAAGAACAAATGAAAGAAAGGAGTGAAAATCCCCCTGTTTGTGCAGATCCACAGTGCTCAGCTTTTTTCCAGTGGTGGTACAAAGAGATCTGCAGGAAATTTTTCTGGATTATCAGGCAGATACTTTGATTTTTTTTGTGCCCTCTTGTTCCAAATGCACCAAGAGCTCATTCCCAGGCTGAGCCCTCTGATCTCCACCCAATGACCCCAACACCATGACCACCAAGGTTCTCAGCAGGAGCACAGTTTAGGCCCCAAGATGACAAACACCACTTGTATCCTACTTTTGAGTAACTTCCCAGTTTTTGCTTGTGGCTTAGAGAGAAAAAACAACCAAACAATGCCAAATGGATTTAAATATTTTCCTTTTCTTCTTGCAAGAGAAAGTCAGCATCAAAACCAAACCAAACCACACCAAAACCAAACCAAACCACTGATGTATCAGACACCAGATTATGTGTTGGATTTCTGTTAATCGGGGAGTACAGTGGGAAAGGAAACCACCCCAGGGAGGACACAGGAATTCAGGAGCACACCCTGAGCCTCAAAGCATCTTCTGGAGAACAGCAAGGACTACAGCCACCAAAAGAATAAGATCTAAGCCTTCCTTTCTGAAGCACTGGAAAAGCTTCTCTTATTCAGGAAAAGCCAGACTGAGGCCACAGTCAAATAAAGATGTGAAGAGAGAAGTTCAGAGATGCCAAATTCTTTCCTCATTATGTTTCCTTATCCATGCTACACTAATGTAAACTGTTTAGGGCTCTGGAAACTCTGTATGCATTAGCTGCACCTCATTTTCCACTGAATTACAGCCAACTTTTTTCCAGTGTATTTTATATAAGCTTCTTCCAGACCATAGGGCAACATTCAGAAACTTGGGTGGGGTAGGTAATACACACGGAAAAAATACAAAATAGGTACAAAAGGAAAGGGAGAAAAAAGCCAAAACCCCCCCCAATCCATCCTTCTGAAAGCCACTGTTACACCTTTACTGTATAACAAACTTGCAGCTTGAAATGCAAATTGCCATAAATTAACAAGTTTTGGCAAACAAAAGCAAGATAATAGGTTTGAGGGTTTTTTCTGACACACATCTGTTCATTAGAGCTGTCTCCCAGGCCACTACAGCTGCTCACATTTCAAAAAACAACAAACAGTTCACACAATATTTACAAGAGGAATTAGTGATAGAATAAAACACAAATAAACTTTGCTTATGAATGTTTTGGCAATAAAGTGTATTTAGTAAATTTTTATGTATCCTCTCACGCAACCAAGAAAGCAGGCAAGGACAAAGTGGCCTGAAATGGGGAAAAAATGGAATATTAGATTATAAATTCTGCCTACTTTCTTGTTTCTCTGTCTCATATTTGGTTTAGAGTTAGGAAACACAGGGACTCTTTTTGCATGACGTGGAAAAATCTGCCTGATTTTATTAAATTGCCTGGTTTGCACCATTTTGTCCATGTTATCTTCTGATTATGCAGGTTATAGGTGCTGATGTTTAGAAGAGCCTTAAGAATTTAAAATATTAAAATATTTTAATACCTTTGGGGTCATACTGCAGTATTTAATCAATTTGCAATGGCCTTTATAAACATGTTTTGATTTCACAGGACACAGACTGACCAAGAGAGTTTGTACAATCCCCATTGCCAATCTTGCCACTTGTCTTGCATATTTTAATGATTTTTTTTTCCCCTTCAGCCAGAATATTCACTCCTGAGTGAAACCACTGAACTTGTCAGGTGGGTTTTGAGAAATAAGATTTTGAAATGATGTTAAATATCCCTGTATCTTCTCCCCTCCCTGGGGCCTGTGCCATTGCCTTGAAGTACATGTTCCTCCTCCTCTGCTCTTCTCTCTCTGAATTTTACACAGTCCTCCAGCCTCCTCCTTTTAATTTCTTCTATGATACTGAGACACTGTGAAGTCCTTGCTAGAAAAAACAAACAAACAAAAACCAGTGGCATGAGAATGCACAGAGCCCCCTAAAGTCCATGTGATTTGTCCATTAGGATTAACCAGCCCTGGGCTTCTATCAGGATACACACCTTTAAATGCCCCCAGAATTTACACAGTATTTTATGAGAAAAAAAGGAAATTATAACTTAGTAAACATTCTATCTGAAATCAAGCACAGAAGATCCAGAATCGATACCACTGAGGAAAAATAAGCTCTTGAAACCCCAAATTTACTTTTCAAAATGACTCATTAGAACAATTCCCACACGATTTGAAGTGCACAAAAGCAGAAGGATTAAGAAAAAGGGATCTGAATGTCAGGCAGAGAATGAAAACATCCAGAAATGAGGTAGATAAACAAGTCATTTAAAACCTTTCACGGTTCAGGGACTAAGCACAACATTAAGTGCCTATAGGTAGGAAGACACTTCTTATTAAGCAAATTATTCCTGCAACCTGTTTATATCTCCCTGTCATCCTTCCCTGACCTCTACTTATTTGTACTTCCCCACCAGAGCAGAGCTTTCCTTAAGAGAAAATTGTCAAGGTAAGCTGTTCCTCACACCAACATGCCTGGAGCTCACGGGTGGAGCGTGAGCCCAGGGACATCATCAGCATCAAAAGTAGATGAAAAGCTTAAAAAAAAACCACCAAAAAACCCCAAACTCCTTCCATGCTACCACCATCAGCAATGACAGCAAATAAAGGACAAGAAATAAACAGCTACATAAAGTTTAAGAGAACTGTTTCTGAACTGAACACTTTGCTAAGTTCTCCCTGTGCCACAAGTGAGTGCTGAGAGCAGCAGGGGAATGGCCAAGGTCCAAACAGGGCATGGAGATGGCTTCCTGCTGGAGAGCTTCATAGCCAAGTGCTGGAAATGGAACTGCCAAGCCCCAAGTGCTGGCACAAAGTGTACATTAATAAGAAATCTGTTGCTTTTAATGATTTATCATCCCTGATTTTGGAATACACGATTTAAAAAGGAGGAAAACAGAGTCCTGGCACCTGCCACTAGACTCCTGTATCAAAGACTGGATAAAACCTGCAATGTGAAGCAAAAGCAGTGTTTGTACTTCACCATGGTCATTTCCTGACGAGGCAGAAACACCTCTTGCAGCCCAGCTAAGAGAGGCTGCAGATGGAGGCAAAAAAACCACATCAGAGTGTCTGGGAGGTAGAACATCACTGCTGCCAAAGTCTTCTCTGGGGTGAAGCAGTATGGCTCTGATTTGCCCTGGCCACAGCCCTTCAATCCCAAATTAACGAGTGGAGCTGGACCAGCAGTCACAACTAACAGGCAATACTCAGCCCTCCTCACCACACTCGTGTTCATGCACTGTGGGAATGTGTGTGGACACAGGGGAGGGAAAAAGAGACAAATGCATCATTCTGCTCAAAAATTTCTTTGTCTTTTATTTTAAAAGTGCAGCAGAAATTTTGGTTTTCAAAATCGGCTTTGAAGAAAGAACTGTCTGAGCAATTAAACCAGTTAATTAAATACAGGCTGATAAAAGCCAGTCCACACTGCAAGCTACACTAAAAAAATACTGAGGTGGAGAAGTTCATAACCAAATACGGGATGAGAATACCCCACCACATCCTCAAACATACCCCTGCTTCTGGTTCCTGGCCTCTGCTTGGAATCCAGGGCTCTACATCACCAGTCTGGGCCTGGGTGAGGAGGTGCTGGAGTGCCAAATCCTCCAAAGGGTACTCATGGAGCCCACCATAACACAGGCAGCAATTCTAAGGTTCAGCCAGTCCGAATGGAAACCTTGCAGAACCAGAACATGGGGTTTGGTCTTGCTCAGCCATACCTGCTTTAGTGGGAAATGAAAATTTGCCCTTTATTTCTGCTGCTGTGATGTTCCTGATGTCATCCTGAGGAGCAGCTGCACACTGGGGAGCTGGGCAAAAGCAACAGCAATAAAAAGGTTTTTATTGCACTTAGTCTACCCCTTACAGGCTTGTACAGGACATTTTCCCTCATGCTGTCTGGGTGCCCCCTTGTCAGACAGCATGGATACCACATACCGTGCTTTTTCTCCCAGAAGTGTTGTGATGCAAGATATTTCATTCAGTATTCTCTGCAAGAAAAGGGGAGAATACAATGGAGGAGAAAGGATGACTCCACAGGGCACCTGTGGCTGGCAAAAGATATCCTAAGGCAGGCTGGAATTAGAGAATGATTTAGTGACATAAGAATTATGAAGCTGAGGAGAGAAACAAACACATAAAAACACAAAACCAAAATGAGCTGTTCTTTTGTCCTCATATTTCTTCCCTTGGCTTAAGGGTCTGAGATAACAATGAGTGCTCCTCCCCAGGTGTGTGAAAGGATCTGTGGAGCCTGGGGAACACCAGGGAGGAGAGTGAGGGAAGAAGAAAGATTCCCAGCTCTTCACTCTGGTGCTGGAAGGCCAAAGCTGGTGTTCCTCCAAGGAACAGCCTGAAGTGTCCCTGGTTAGGACGGCCAAGTCCAGCACTGCAATTACACATCTGTAATTAGAACCGTCTGCATGAAGCAGCAGTCATGGCTGGGGATGAAAGGGCAGCTGGCCACGCAGGAAACCTCCCAGATTCTCCAAGTTTGAAAGGAATTTTTCCCCCCACACACAGCTGAATGCAGAGCATTAACACACAGGCACCCAGTGTGGGCTGCAGCCCCAGGCAAGGGATCAGGGATCCGGGAGCAAAATGCTGCCTCTCCCCTTCCATCTACCTGGGGATGTGAAAAACTGTGCTGGGTGTGCAGAGAGAGAAAGAAAAATAATTTTAAAATGGGAAAGGCAGCTACGGTCAAATATTTATCACCCTTCTGGTTCTCACAAACAAGAGCTGGGGGAGCTGCAGCTCCAGCAGCCTCAAGAGCTTCATGGAAGACAAATGCCTCAGGGACACCTTGGCCAAAGCCCACGTTTCAGTTCCACAGCTGGGGCTGCTGAACGATGCTCTGCTCCAGCAGCAGCTGACAGGGATGTGCCTGGGGTGCCACGAGGAGCCTGAGAGCAGCCCTGGCAAACAGCTCAGAGACCCTCGCTCAGTTTTCCCCTCCCAAGATAGGAAACAGCTCCACCTGAGCACCTCCAGCTCCCATCCAACCTGTCCTGTTCAGCTGCACTGTGTTGCTCATCCCAGAGTGGCTGCTCTATGCTTGAAATGAAAAACGATTAAGCTCATTCAGATGCTCAGTACTGCTTCATTTTAAAGGTTTTTGTTGAAAAGCCTTGCCAAAGGAGCAACACACACCAGGCACGTGGAGGAAGCATCACCTGGCTTGTGACAGGGATCACTCTCCTGTTTTCTCCCTGCTTTGCTAAGACATCACTTACCTTTTATAATCCCAATGTTCTTAGCATTTACCTGGAAAAAAAATAGGCAGCTAGGCAGCCTGCCCTTCCAAATCACATGGAAGCATCCAGAAACCCCTGCACTACCCCAGCATTACCAAACCCAGACACCCCAAATGCCTCTGTGTATTGGCCAGGGAACCCTTGCAGGATGGCTGCAGAAGAAAGTTCTGGTTTTTTGTCATTTGTCTTCCATTTTTCTTACAGCTTCTGTGTTCTCCCAACTGTTACTCAACATTTCAGGGGAAAGGGGCTTTTATTTTTAGCTCAGTGATTCAGTTCTGTTGTGATCCATTGACAAGCAAAGCTGGGATGTTGAGAAAAATAAAACACACCAAATACCACTGACTTTCTGATAAAATCACAGACATAGGCGAGACTGGATGAAATAAGACACTTCCCAGAGTTTGCCCTAGATACCAGATGCAAATCAAAGCTAACTGGGCTCTAAAACTTGAAGTGCACTCAGCTCCCCACTGATTTCATCAGCAGCAGTGGGTGCTCAAAAATCTGATGTAAGGTATTTAGCTCCTTCAGTACAAAGGAGGGCCCAAGGGTCTCTCAGCAAACAGAAACCCTGGGCAACAAATCCTCCAGCTCTCACAGCAGATGCACAGCCACATGGAGAAAAAACAGCAAAGCAGGAAAATTCTTGAAATTGGGTTCACGAGCAGAGGTGGCCAAGGAGAAGGCAGCCAGGCGTGGGTCCCAGCAGGCCGGGCAGAGGGGCCCCTCCAGCAGATGCTCTGTACAGCTAATGCTGCTCAGCACCCTCACCACTCACATGGGTCTTTAAATGACAAACAATAGGACACGTTGGGTGTTTTTTTCCCCGCCAAAGCCGGGTCTTTTTGTCCCTTTGCAGGACTCGCTTTTGCTCTGACACCGGGCTGGTTTGTACACGCAGCACAATGAGCAAGAATGGGTTATGGATAGCATTAAACACCAGAAAAAGGGGCTGCCTAACCCTAATCTTACTATTAGGAGCTAACTGTCCACCAGGCAAAAGCAAGCAGTTAACACACTCATAGAGGCCACACTCAAAATACTTGGTGTGTAATTAACGGCATGGATTTGATTACCTGAAGACCAAAAATTTAAAAAAGGTCCATTGTAGAACATAAGGGAGATGGTATCTGCCTCCCACATTAATGTGGCTCTCTAATCTAACCAGCCAACTCGTGTAAGTTTTCTTTAGCAGTGGTATTGTTTCTTTCTCACAGGTGATTTTCTGGTAGGAGAGGTAATTAGAAGAGCTGATAACACGAAATAAAACCTGTTCTCGAAATTGTTATAGTTCATGAGTGCCACACAGGAGTGTTGGAGTCTATCTACAAAGCCTCTGTATCTGACATGTCTTAGAGAGTAGTATCACTAAAGGTCTCCTCTCGTGCTCTTATCTCCAGGTGGGACTGGGCAGGGCTGCCCTGCCTGCATCTCCTGCAGCCAGTGCAGAGCAAGCATGTGCAGGCACAGCTCAGCTCTCCTGGGCAGGGGCTGTGTTATTTAAAAGCACATGAAGAGCAGCTTCTTGGCATGCTGCAACCCACTAAGTCCCAGTACCCGAAGGTGCTGACATGCAAAGACTCAGTTTCCCAGATGGAAGCTGCTCTGAGCATCTAACATAAATTTTCACCGATTTCTTTGCTTTTCTTTTCCACCTCCAGGAGATGCCTGTGGTGTAACCCCAGAGCCTCCAGCAGTGTGGGCTTTGCAATCAGCTGCTCATTTCCCAGCAAACAAAGAGTGACTTGAGGGTTGTTTTATCTCCCTGCCCTACTCAAGGCAATGGACTGCAGATACATCAGAGGCACCTAGCCTGAGGCACCCGCCACTAAGATAATAGTGGTGCACCAATTATACATAATAATATTCAGGCTTACAAAAGCAAACCATCCACTGTGGGAATTAGCTGTCTTTGACATTGTTTAAAGAGATGAAGGATATAAAAAACCCAGCAGCTTCCTCCATTACCTAGGAAATAACCAGCAAGAAGCAATAATCAAACGCAAACCACAAAGGAACCAGAGCTTACTCTTGCAGAAGGACCTGGTGCCAAAGAAGAGGTCTCTGTCTTGCTTTAGCTTCCTTCCCTAGCATCCCCTTGCCCTCTCCTCAGCCACACTCCCATCACCCAGCTGAAAACACAGACCTCCAAGTTCCCAACACTCTTTTCCGTGGGTTCCCAAGCACCAGGGATCAACCCAGGCTGACTGAGGTGCAGCAGCTGAGGGTGAGCATCAGCTCCTGCTCGTAAAGCTGCCCAGGGTGGGTCCAGTGAGGTGCTGAGCAGTGCCAAACAAGCTCCTGCCTTGGTTCTCAGTCCTATAGAGACTGCACTCACTGCTCACTGCCCTCAGAGCCCTTTACACATTACCGTGTTTATCATGTTTCTCTAAGAAAAACTATGGGATGCAGTTCTTAAAAATGAAGGTAGCAAAATTCCATTGATAAATTAAACCAGGCTGTTACTCTCCAAACATTGAACTGCACCACCAGCCTTAATTAGATCTTGCAGACTGTGAAAATGAAGGCCTTTAATTTGTGACTTATGGCAACTTGCTGTTGTGTATTAACCTAGCATGTTCAAATTCTAGGCTTTGCAGTGCTGCAAAACATCATCCAATTTCTACTGAAGAGCTTCACCAAAGCACTGGTTTCCAAAATTTTCAGCATCCTCATGGAGAAACCTGAAACAGCCGATGATATCTGCCTGTTGAAAATGCCTCTTGTCAGTGGTACTCACCATCATCTGACACTGAGTCCCTAACAAGAGAGCTCCTGATTCATTGAGCACAAAGTCTTTGTTAACCCCAGATGTCCTCATGCTCTGAAAGCCACCCCCCAGCCATGGGCTTTCCCGGGAAGGACTCTAACACATGCCCTTGGCTGTAGGGGCAAAGGACAGGCTTGGTTTTCAGCCTGTGGTTTATATTTGCATTTACACTTCACATTACAATGACCTGAGCACTGTGATGCTGGCAAAGGCTGCAAAGAAAGGGAAGTGATGTAGGGTGAAGGAGCTCTGCTCCAAACACAGAAGACATTTGCCAGTGGCGATGCCTTCTTTTGTAAGTAAGCATGCAGGGGACAAGGGAGGCAGCAAGGACAGATGGATTTCCATCCCTCTGGTGCCTCAGCTGCAGGCAGGCAGCCCCAGCTCTGCCTGAGGAGGTTCACCACCCCCTCCTGCATCTTTCAGTGGCTTTGCAGAGTTTCTGTCAATGGCTCTGGCTGTGTTTCTGGAGCAGCAGGTTGCCTCCGTGGCCATTAACTGAACAGAATGGGTCACAGCAGAGAAAAAGCCACTTTCGAGCACACCTTAAAATCCCACAAGTTTTCTATTTGTATGCTTTTCCCCCTGAACTCAGTAATCATCTAAGAGCTTCCCATACATGAGACAGGAAAGAATAGTGCAGTAACTTCCTAAAATGCTCAATCTTGATGGAATTCAGGCTCGTACTCATAGATCCTCCTTCTCCTCCTTGGCTGTTCCTACATGATGCTTAAATTGCAAACCCACCACAGTGCTACACACCATTGTTTGATTAACACAGAATACCATGGCTATGGGAAAGAACTCTCTTCTACCTACAGCTAGAACATAAAAATAGTATATTTCTGTTACTCCCTTAAAAAGGATGCAAGACAACCTTACTTCTGATGCTGCAAATGAGGTCTGAGAACCATCAATAACCAAGGTCCCCTCTGTGCCTTGGCAGACTTTGTGGTCTATGCAGATCTAGGTAATGGTCTCCAGACATAAGAAACAAAGCCTGAATTAATATCTTTCATTAGGCCTGCTGGTATAAGTGGAAAAAAAGTGGAAAAGCTTTTGGGTTCACAACCCCTTCATCAAACCTGACAGAGAGTAGGAGTTAAACATGCGCTTGAGTGCTTTGCAGAATTAGGACCCTACATCAGTTCAAGTCCATTGCTCTTCAATTTCTCCCTTATTTTTTTGCTATTTGCTCCCTTCTCCAGACACTGAATGTACTAAAGGAGGGTTGTGCTGGATGCAATATATGGTTATCTAGAAGAGCCTTTTCACTTTAAACTGTAAAGAAACAATTTCCTCTGAATACAGCCAGCTGATTGCTACCACAGGACTCCATACAGATGGTGAGCAGAAAGCTTGGATAGCCTAAATCAAATGTACTGCCTTACTTTAACAAAATTGTCAGATCATCATTTAATGCTTTATCACTGAGTACTGAATCATGCTTTTTAATTTGGTGGTAATAATTCTAAACACACCTGTTTCAGAATTTACTCTTGATTTTTTCCTGCATAGGCTATTTCAGACTTGATACCTGAAATATGCAAGCTATGAAAAATGATAGCAGTGCACATACAAGCTCATGAACATGTGAAAGGAATACAAACAATCAGATGGACAGCTAAACATGCAAAAGGTGGCACTCTGAACTTACACCCCAGTCTCCATGCCTTCCTGTTGCTCATGACTGTTTAAAATGTCTAGGATGTCTTTCATAACCTTTCTTAGAAGAAAAAGAAAGAAAAAACAGCAGAGCTCACGTTTCCCAATTTTAATCTATTCTCACTGTTTAAAACATGATGATTCATCTCCAAAAAAGATTTGGAGATACCAGAATAAAACCAGTTTAAGTGAACAGATTATTTAATCCCTAGGGATTTTTATAAAGTGTTGATTAAACTCAGAGACATTACCAAGCTCATATTTACAACTGCCTCTGCCATTTCAGTTATTGAACCCTCCTTAATCACCACATGAATCAAAGCAAATACAAGATACTGATTCTCCTGCAAGTGAAGCCCGAGCCATTCAGAAAGCAGGTTGGATATATGCTCCCCATTGGAAACTTTTTTGCCTCAATCCTAAATCCAGACTCAGTTTTGCAGGTTACACCCACCCCCAGTGATAGTGCACAGAACCACTGAAGTAAAGTTAATATCTTTTTCAGCCCTCAATAGAAACTTAGTTTGTCCAATTATCTTGTCTAATTGCATTACACATTGACAGATGAACACATGACCCTCTGACATTTTAGTTTGCCACCTATAAATCTGCAGAAGAGATCCCATTCTTAGTTAGTTCGTTTGATTTAGATTTTTCTTCAAGTTGTTCTACTGAACAATGTCACTAGAAGTTAACTGTTGGTGTGCTATGCCAAATTTATTTTACAAGTGGGAAAAAAAGTCTGAAAAGCTTAACCACCTATGAACACTATAGGAGAGAAGTAGGAGTTACTTGAGTAATGAAACTGTGGAAGAGAAGGAAATGGAAAATGCCTGCTGAAATCACTGGAAGCCAAGAGCAGAAACCTTTAGGTAGCTCTGATGGGAACCAAAGCCATCAGCAGAGGCAGTGTAGTAACAGTGACCTCTTTAGTACCAGAAAAAAAAAAAAAAAAAAAAAAAAAAAAGACCAAGAAGCTTGAGTTGAACAAGGTCAGGCGATTGTAGGAACAACTGTTTTTAATGTTTTCCACTCAGAAATTATACCCTATTATTGCTGATACCAAAGGCTGAAGTAGGAATTCCCTGTTTCTTGCCAGACATCATCACTCACAACCTACCCTGCCTCAGATGTGGACCTACAGCTGGCACTTTTCCAACACCTTACATGATTAACAATGATGTCCGGAAGTTTACCTCTGTTTTATACATATTTTTAGCTCACAAAATTACACAGAAGCACACTTTGCATTTATGTTCTTTTCTCTGAGGGTTATAGGACCACCCATATTGACTTTTAGTGCTAATGCTCCCTGCTGTTGGTCCCATGTGAAGGTGCATGGCCTGGGAGTGCTGTCACCAGCCTTGTTCTGTTTTATGTCCTTATTACAAACACACTTGGTTTTGGGGGGTTCTCAGGGGGGGGGTTAGTTTTGTTTTTTTTTTTTTTAAAGTCCCTATAGGTTTCTTGCTTAATCTCTTCTTCCTTTTATCCTGTATTTATAAAAAAGAAAAACAAACCAACAGTGTATTTCCAGTAAGAAAACTCCACTGCCCACCCTCTCCTTTCTTTGTGTCAGAGATGCTGTTTGGATGGTCACACACAGCAGCCAGCTTCTCATTGCCCCTGAGTTCTCAAAACAAATTCATAAAACAAACCTCAACTGGAGTGTTCTACCAGTACATCCCACTCACACAAGTAACCTCCAGGCAACCCTGCTAGTAAGGAGCTGCAGAAGTGGTGATGGCAGCCTGGTCACAGGTCACTTCTGCTGGGCTGTGCCTCCTTACTGAATCCTGCAGCCTTCATGGGATCACCAGCTTGGGGTTTGGGAGCAGAGCAAGCCCTTTGATGAGCTGGCAATAAGCACAGCCCACCCACCCCAGAAGCCTCTCTATAAACCCACTGTGGAAAAAGAACCAGCAAGCCTCAGACACAAGGCAGGGGGGGAGCATCCTGTTAGCACAAGCAGTAAGTACAGCAAAGGATGTC
This sequence comes from Calypte anna, assembly GCF_003957555.1. Classification (NCBI taxonomy): domain Eukaryota; kingdom Metazoa; phylum Chordata; class Aves; order Apodiformes; family Trochilidae; genus Calypte; species Calypte anna. Next base: position 7,431,831 of record NC_044266.1, on the reverse strand, counting down.
CATTTATTCAAAAATGAGCTGTTCATTGCTCTTAGCCATCCAAGAGAAAAAGTAAAATGGAAATTCAAGCCTGTCTCTTTGACTAATTATCAGAATTAAACTTTATTTTGCTAATTAAAAGTTCCATGGCTTTTTCCAGATTTGACTTAGAAGTGGGACTTTGTTCAGCATAGCACTCCTCATTTTGATCACAATGTAATTAATTACAGGGAATGGAGGGGGGGAGGCTGAGTACATCAGATTAGCCCTTTGATTTTTGACTGTCTCTGTACCAACCAGTCCACCACCCACACTGCCAAGATTAGGAGCCTACACCACAGTTTGCCTTGCAAAAACTTTCATCCCCCTCTTGTTTCTGTTTCTCCTACTGGTGCTTCACAACTGTTCTCTCACACACCTCCTCCTGAGGATGATGTGAGACCAGGTCCACGAACTTCAGACTCAATTATTTCTTTATCCATGTCCCCAAAAAGCAGGCTGCAAAGGAGGTGAAGTTTCACATGAGCTCAGTGACAAGCAATTACAGTAATTCATGACAATTTCAGATACCAAAGTGGACCCAAACTGTATTCCAGACTAAAGCCTTTGGGACTGCAAGAAGCAAACATCTCCATTCCTGGCAGCAGCCTTTAAAATTTGAGAAGACAGAGAGATCTGCAGGGAAGACATTTGGCTAAAGGAGATTAACGTTGGCACTTGCTGCATTTTATCCTGTCAAATCAGGCTGTCTACAGTGCTTATCAGGCAAAGCAGTTATACCTGCTGGATGAAAAGGAGACTTTCCAAACATTCCAAGAACTGCTTAGTACAACTTCAACCACCTGCCTTCCCCCCACCCTGTGAGCATTTTTTGGAACTGAAAAACTCAGTGGATTTTTAGTCAGCACAGAAGTGTTCTCCTGCATGCATTTTAAGAAGTCTGGCACAATTTGATGCTCGCTGATGTTTGGCCAGATGTGCCAAGTTATTTAAGTCATTACCTTCTGCCATTACTGTTTTAAAGCAGTGAAAGACAAATTAGAGCAGCCCTTCAAATCATGACAGTGCCATAGAAATAACCATCTCACTCATCCCAAAGCCAACACTTGTCTGGCTGAGGACAGTAATCTTTACAGATGGAAAACCACATGATAAGGGGTTAAGAAGTTGGTCCAAGACCTCTCTGCAAGGGCTGAAATATTCCCTGCTTTTGCTTTGATGCTCTCCCCTACCAGATAATGCATGTTTGGTCAAGCATCATACTGAGGGTTAGAGCACTGGGGGCTGTTTGATTGCTTTGATGTTGTTATTTGGTATTACCTGTTACAATCCTTGTTTGCTATGTAATGACACAGTAAGGAGAGGGACACGGTGTCATCACTAACATTCCCTCCTCTTACAAATCAAAGGAGGATTTTCCTTTTGATCAGCAGGCCTGTGGACCATTCAGAGAGGTAGTAAAGTGACCTCCATGATCTTCCCCAGGTAAACCAATATACTCTATAGCAGATAGAGTGCCAGGACAGCAACAGCTCTGATCAGCTTCCCCACAGAGACCTGAGGAGTCCCCAGTCTATATGGGAAGTTGCATCACGAAACCCGCTGTGCAAAGCTTGTGTAAGTTCCTTCTGACTTCCCACCTCGTGGGACATTGCTACTCCAGCAGGTTTTAAAACACCCCAATTACAACTAGGCTCTGTGGATATGTCTCAGAGACAAATGCAGTTTGGAGTTTGCATGCAGGATTATATTCAGGCTGGTGCTGCTTTTCAACTAATGGGATTTGTAGCTCTCACAGGTTTAGTGAGGAACCAACTGCTGTGATGAAGAGACAGAAGAAGCCACATTAGCCAAGGCACTGCAGGGCTTTCCATACTACAGCATTAGAATAAAAACAATGCACAGGCAAATGCTGCTTTGCAGCAGATTGGACAACACAGCATTTCCTGGCATGGAGCTGGATCAAAGCCGAATTCCATAGCATTAATTATTCAAACAGCAATGAGATACATTTTGTCAGCTAGGAGCAAGGGAAAATAATCAGATCAGTGTCGTTACAGTGTGAAGAAGGAAAACAGATTTTGTGCAAACCATTCCAGTCATTTGTGCAGCCAACCTACACGTACATTTCCTCCAGATTTGCAAGTTACTGCGCCAGTTTTCTCCAATGTGGGGAAACATGGAGCTCACACACGATGTCACATCAGACATGGTGACAGTCCTCAAGTGGGGTAGTTTTATTCATAGTTTATCTGACTGGTGGGTCTTAGCCACAGAGGAAAAGTAGTCCGGCACATGAGGATATATTGCTCTCATATGAGAGACAAGTGCTTTGTTTGTCTTTAACAAAGCTTAGTTAAAGCAGTATTAATAGCAAAATTCAGATAGAGAAGACCAAACATTGATCTTCACCAAATACTGAAATTTATATAATCTATTTTATTAAAATAATCCAACAGCACAGCTGGCTGAGTAACTACATGCACAGCCCTTCTCTGCAGACCTCCGTATGCTCCAAAGCCCTCAGCCATGGACAGTGAGACAGTGATGGCTTTCAAGGCTTTTCTGCTCTCCTTTTGTCCCAAAGTGCAAGGCCAGGGGAAAAAATAAACAGAAACAAGAGAAGTCTTTAGCTTTGGGACACTGGAGACCCTAGAAAGGAAACTGCAAAGTCCCCAGTGAAAGATACAGGTAGGAGGCAGCTCCTTGTCTGGGTGTTGGAGGAGCTCCATGGGGTGCTCACACTGGATGTCACACAGGTGTCTGCCTCAGGCACTCTTTTTACCCCCACAGTATTTCAGATTCCCTCTGAAGCTCACATTTGGAGCCCTGTCCACTTCCATAAGCCTCAGTCTGCTGCCTGAGAGTGCCTTTGCTTGTCAAATTTTAATTGCTTTGTCAGAAGATAATTACAGCTCTTTCACAACTCTGCCTGCTCTCTGGGCTATTTCATCCCAGATCCAGCTCCCAGTTCAGGTTCTTACGAAAGCCAAAGAAACCCACAAAACCATTTCCAGACAGTTCCTCAGCCTGGGATCATTCACCAACACCTCCAGCTGCACCCTTCTTCGGGGGGGTCGTTTTAAAATGCATTACTTGGAGCTCTCATTTCATAAGGAGCACAACACTGAGGTTTCTTGCCCAAGGATTTGCAGCAAACCTCCCTTGCCCGAGGCAGCTGAAGGCTGCAATACCACCGAGTGCTCCACAACCAGCCTGTGCCAGAAACCAGGCTGCCTTCTGGCTGCCCTCTTTTTTTGTGACACCTACAGAGCAAAACACTGTTTAAAACCTCTGTTATTGGCCTTGATCTATCCAAGAGGTTACTTTCTAGTGCAGGTTTTTACTGATCTATTCTGCTGAGAGACTTTGCCATTTACTCCCTGTCCCACACATGGCTCAGCAATCACAAAGTCCAGGAGCTGGACAAATGCAGCTTTTTTTCAGTGCCCACACTCTGTTCACCTCTGATAACCTGAACAGTTATACCATGATAATGAATTCAAGAGTCCATTCATTTTAGAGGACCAACCACAGCTCTAGAGGTCTGCCTTCTCCTCAGAAGTCCTGCTCTGTTACTTGCAAGCTTGTGTACAGCTCACAACAAAACTTGCCCTCATGGTGAGTTGTCTGAATCAGCCTTCCCTATCTGGAATAGTGAGTGGAACCTGGGGTTTTTAACATCTGTATGTTTGTATGTAAATACTGCTACTAAAATAAATGTTTCTACAAAAATACTGATATCTACATATGGTAATAATTTGATCTCACCTCTTACAAATACCACAACTAACTTCAGCTTTGATCCAGTGACATACCAGCAAACTGCTATTCCTATATTGCAACCTTATTTGACCACCAATCTTCTTTTGTTCTTGGCTACAACTAACCATGTGTTGAGAAGAAGCAGCACTGTTGAAACACTCGCAGCAATTAATGAGGTCTCGGGAGCTTCCCTGTCTCACATGGAGGTTGCCTGTTGAAGAGCATCCTCTGCAGAACCAAGGGAGTTTCTTTATGCACCAGACAGCAGGATGCAGCAAACCTGATGGGTGAATGCAGTGGGCAGCAAATGGTTCAAGCACCTGAGACACTCCAAAACCTTTAGCACTGCCACCTTGCTAAACTGAAACACAGCCCCAGAGCCCACACACACACCTCAGGCAAAGTTATTTCACTCTTTTTGCTTTTTATTGGCCCCAAAATAACTGGAAAGGGAATCTCAGTTCCTGCTCAGCCCTGTTTGCCACCCTTTGCAGAACATGTGTTCCCAGAGCTAAGCCAGCAGCCAGGACTGGGGCTGCATTTTCCCAAATTTCCCCTGGACCCTGCCAGTGCTCTGCACAGCCCCTGCTTGCCTTTCCACCTCTTCCCTGCAGCAAACATTTCGAGGCTCTGAACTGTGACTGAGGCAAAGTAATCATCACTTTGTAGCTTCAGGAAGGTCCCTCGCTTGCCATCCAGGACAGGTTGCTGCAAAATCTGCTCTTCCCGTGGGAGATGGGCACAGTGCCTCCAGTGCTGGCTCTGCCCTGCCAGGACTCTGCCCATACAGCCCATCTGCTCCACAGCCAGGGAAAGACACACAGCTCGATCAAGAACTACATCCAGACGAGCAAAAGGATTTCTATTTTAGCCTCTCCTCTGTTGCTAGCCCATAGGTTTGTTTTCAGCTCTTCATTTTCCTGTTTTAAGTTACAAGCATGGGTCTATTATTCTGTTCAAAGCCAGAGCCTTTACACCATTTTATTCTTTACACCCCACAGCACTACCCCACAGATGCAAGCTATTGCCCTCTCCCTATTCCCACCATTCAGAGGCCATGCAGGACATACCAGCTCCTCTTTATGACTTCCACAATGAACGTGCATAATTGCTCAGCTCTGAAAATTCAGGTTTTATTGAGTTTTAACACTGCCATTTGGGTCCTTTATTCATTGAGAAACGAGCTACCATTGAGTGTTACCTCTTTTTATCCTCTGCTTCTGTAATTAACTAAACTTTGTGGCCAAAGCCCCTGTTGTATATAAAGCACCTGCATTTCATCTAATGGGAAGCAGCAGTTTCCTAGCTGGAATGCAAGCACCTGCCTCTTGAAGCTCAGTAATCCTGCTAATTGGCTCCTCCTCTCCATTTTGCCTCTAAATATGTATTCTGTTAGGTGAAAAGAAGTGCTGCCACCTGCTACCACTTTTTTTCTTTTTTTTCTTTTCTCCCCCCTCTCCTCCCCCCTGCATGATTCCCAGTGGATTACTTCAACATATTTATCCTGGGCAGAGCAGCTCTTCCCCTTCCAGGTTTATTCTCCAGAAGTGTCCTGTGTCCTGTAATGGGTTTCTTTCCTTGCAGGAGGGACACATGTGCATCCCAGAGCTGCTTCCCAAACAGACCCACAGCTGCTGGCACATTTGGGATTTGAGGAGCCTTTAATTATCCCCCTTTCATTGTATCAGGTAAATGAGGCCTCTGAGCACGTAATATATTATTTTAGCAGGCAGCCATAAGAGATCTCTTGGGAATATAACTTAATTAATGAGCTGACATAGGTGTATGGCATTTATATTATAACTTATAGCTTTCATAATATGGGGCTGGTCCCCAGTATTTGGGAGATGCTCTTCTGTTTGTTTTCCCTGAATGTTTGCAGTCCCCAGGAGTGTTACTGTTACTGACTATGCACACAGAAACTGCATACACCTATTCTTTAGAAATTCCAAACACTTCATGGAACCTTTCAAATGAAAAGGTATAGACTCATCAGATGTGTCCATGGGACAAGGAGAAAAGGGAATGGAAAATAAACCTCCACTGCCAAACGATCACTTTTAACTAAAAATTTCTTGGTGTTGCTAAGGTCACACATTATGTTATCCAAGTGTTCTCAGCTCAGTTCTCAGCATAGTTTCTTAACAATAAATGCCAGTAGCAAGAGATCTATTGATAATTCTGGAACTAAAACACCCATTGATTCTGTCTAGAGGCACTGGCAGTCCCTGCTGCTTAAGGAAATTGCTTTTGGTTGGGTTTGGATATTGCTCTCTTAAATTCTAGACAGAATGCAGAGAACATTTTATCTCTAGAAGTGAGTTTCAAGGCAAAACACGGAACTTGTTAAGTGTCTCATCAGCATAAGCGTTTTGAAGGTTTCTTGGGCTTCTGCCTGTTCAGCTTTGCCTTAACTGGGGCTCAGCCATCAAAAAACTGCTGAATAAGGTGGCTACCAACACCCTGCTCAGTGAGTCACTGTGGGCTAGCATGGCCTGAGCAGGGTGAGGAACAGAGCACTGAGACATTGCACCACCACAGGACAAAGACACTCACCTAAGTAGGAAAGACTGAGTCACGAGGTAGAAATCTCAATTATGCACAAGAGTGGAATTTTTCAGAGGTGTCACAGGCTTCATCTCCTGACACTTACCCAGAAAATGTGGTTTGGCACCCATAGACTCAGGATCGCTTCTCAACCCCCACGTATCTTACCCAAATCTTTGCTTCTCTCCCTGCCTCCAGGAGAATACCAAATGCTTTTCAATGCAGTACCTCTTGCTACTACAAGCAGGCAAGAAATCATCCCTCCATGCATACTTAAGAACATCACCTCTGTGAATCTGCTGAAGATACAAACCTTGTTTTTTCAAAAACCCATTGTAAAAATAATCAGCATTTGCAAAAAATCTGTTTCCCCTCTAGAATGAGCTTCCTAATAAACTCCAACCACTAAACACCCCAGGCTACTTTATCATTTCTTTTCCATGACCTTCATCTACCTTCAGCTTTCATACACAGAGTAGGAGTAAGTTATTTTGATTAACGATGATTGCTTCTTTGTCAGACCACTAAATCAACTAAAATAAGAAACTTACACCTTGGAAGATTTAGAGGAGTTGCAGCCAAGTATTTTTACAAGGTTTTTATTCACTCTCCATTGTGTGCTCCACTCTCACATGTGCCCCAATAAAATCCCTTGTGTTATCAATTCCCTTTCTTCCTTCTGCAAACATTGCATTTTTCCCTGTTTTCAGTGGAGCTGATACATCCATACAGCTGGAGGACTGGTTTATTTTCTTGTTTGTGCAGAGTCATCACTGGGCATATGAGCAATGTAAGTGCAGCAGAAGGATTCAGCTCAGCTCATAACTCTGGGTTTGACAGGAAGGGTTATGTTGAGTGGGGAGGGCACAGTTATCCCATGCAACTTTTCACTGTAAACTCCATTTTAAAAACACTTCAAGCCCTTTAAAAAAAAAACCAGCCTGATTCAGTTTTCGTTCCAAATGTGCACACATAGCAAGTCCCAGATAACAGTCCCTGCTCCCAAAGGACACTTTTGTTTTTACTGCACTAAAGAGTAACCTGGGATGGTTTTGCACCTGTGTTTCGAGTAGTAACAGCTTCACCCTCCTGCTCAGTCCATCCAGAAGATCATGAAATATTTGGAGGGTTTGGCAAGGACTGATCACAGCAGAGCCACGGACAATGGCTTATTACTGCAATGGGCAGCTTTGAAGCTTCTCTTTATTTCCAAGTTCACACGAAGAAATAGGGGAAAAATTGGCTTCTTTTGCTTCACTCAGCTTTAACAGGATGTCAGTGTGGAGAAGGAGCCCAGAAACAAACAGTGGAAGTAAACACCTGAAGAACACCACTTCTGTTGATCCAGTACCCCTTTGCCAAGTCAGAGAATTAAGGGCAGAACAGAGTATCAGCATTATCCTGACTGCCTTTCCCCTTCTAGGATTAACTAAGTGCTCAGATAAGTGCAGGAGGCAGAGCACCCAGAGCTGGAGGAGCCTCTGGTCCCCCTCACCCCTAGAAGTGTCACAGCTGTGGAAGTGGCAACCTGCCACATGGAAAAAATGTAATTATGTTTTCAGTTCTGTGCATTCATGAGACTTAGAGCATCACTGCAGCAGCTTTTTAACAGACACTCAAGTGCATTATTCATAGGGTTTTTAAGAAATCTGTAATCACAAGAACTGCTGCCTTTAGCTTTTTAACCATATGGGAAGGATCTCCAAGTACCACTTCAGTTCCCTTTTCAGGCTGGATGTCATTTGAGTACAGGCAACTTTGCTTACTAAAAGAAACCAAGTTTTGAAAAGGTGGCCGAAGTTTGGCTTACATTTGAAGAACTCCTGAAATAGAATGACTGGGAAGCAGTTTGCTTTGGGACAGCAGCTACCAGCTAAGATGCTGGGGCTGACACCTGCCCTGGGAAATGTCCCACTTACCTTTTGTGTCCCTTTTTGGTTCTCTGCCAGCACCTCAAAGCTGGCAAAGAGGAAGGGATGGGCTTCTTGCAGGCAGCTGTGTTTGAGCATGGGGATGGGGACTGTAGGAGTTTGCCATGGCAGAGGACTGCAACAGAAGAGGAGCAGCACCTCCTAGAGAGGGGTCTCTTCTACTAAATCCCAGCAGCTCAAGTGTGCAAGAGGAAAAAAAGCTTTCAGGAAAGCAACAATGATGCTGAGACTGGGATCTGCACAGTAAACACAACTTAAGTACAGCATTCATTGCAGTGGAAGCTATGAATTTCATGCTTTCTTTTAAGAGGAAGCTAGTAAAAAATGAAGCCACTGTGTTCTGCTAGAGCAATGCTCTCATGTAAAATCTTGGTGGCTTTTGCCAATATAAGACAAGCATCAGCCACAGATGTTAGTTAAGGACATCTTAATATTGTGTTCACTGTGCATTCTGCAGCCTAATTACACTGCCTTCATTATTAATGTTGTACAAATTGAGAAGTAATAGATTAAGACAGTTTTCATTATTTTATTTGAGGTCTTTTGCAGTGTAAGAAACAAACAGATGGATCAAAGAGGAAAAAAATCCTGAGATAAGTAAAGATTGTTGTGAATGCGAAAATGAGAGAGATCTCAGAAAAGCAGACATTCCTCTTACTGCCATTATGCCAAAAATAATGGAGACTGACATCATTTGGAAGAGAAAAGGCAACAATTGGGGAATATTAATTGAGGCACACATCATGCAGTGATTTTGAATTTCTCTGTGCAAAAAGACTGAGAGAAAAAGTTGCTCTATTCTCCCAGCCTCTGGCAGTCTGTGGACAGAAAGGGAAGGTCGTGCTTGAAAGAGGAACTGAAGCTCTCCTGCAGTCAGCTGGAGCACATTTTCAGAGGAGGCAGCACTCCCTGCTTTTGGGGGATGTGATGTGTATTTGTAGTTTTTTCTTTTTAATTTTTAAGATGGAAAACCAGGATAGCTTGACTTTCCCCAGGCTACCTGCCTATGTCTTCACAAATCACTCCCTTTACAAATGCATTTGCTTCTACCAGTTAAACAAGCTGTTAGAATATTATAAAATATATCAGAGTCCTAGAGCAAATGTCTTTTTAAAACCTTGCAGAAAAGAACAGATATTGGAAAGTTATTTCCAAAAGAAAACCCTACTTTTTTGCCTTTCACATACTACATCTATTCTCTTTCCCTAAAGCCATTTCTGTGGAGATTTCTCATGTATTAATAAGCATTAACCACTAATTCACAGATGGTGTGAAAAGTACTATTTTAAGAAGAAACCAGAAAGATGGCCAGTGGGCCTGAGTAAATCACAAGCCACTTGTAGGGACCTACCATTACTTTTTGCAGAGGAGGAAATAGCTGGGAGCAATCCTGCTCACAGCCCTGTCCCCCAGCCAGCCTCCCTCTGCTCCTCCAAACCCTCTCTTCCAAACCCCAGCCAGGAGCACAAGCAGTGATGCAATTATGCTAAAACAAGGCCCTGTGAAGAGATCTGGCCCTTAGACTGCATCACTCATTATTTTACCTTCCTTGGTCACCTCATGGTCTTGCTCACAAAAGCCCCTTCAGCAACTGGAAGATGCTGAATGCACTCCCAAGGCAAGAGGGATAATCTTGAAGATGTCCTGCCACAGACTCCTTTTAAAACGGGATATTTAGAATGCTTGGGGGAGGATGGGAGGGCGGGGTGTGTAGAATTAAATGAAAGGAATTAGGGTCCTAAACACCTCCGGGCTTGGGAAGTCGGAACGCAGGAGTGGAGGGATCCAGCTCTTCTTCAACATCTCCCCCGTGTGGCACCAGCAATGTTCACAGTGTGCTCCCTGCACTCGCCAGGGTTGCTGGGGAGGGGGAAACCTCTGCTGGGAATTCGCGCCTCACTGGGCACCAACTTCGTTAATTTGGTTTTAATTCACCTGGTCCTTTCTCCTGGCTGCACCCCACGTGTCCTTCCAGGGTTTGGTGCTTTCCCCTTCTCTAGAAATAATGTTGGTACCTTTGAAAGATCAGGTAACTTCTTCATGTGAGCTTTTGATTGATGTGAGATACATGTTCAGAGCCTTCACACTTAGGAGAGTAAGAACTGCAAAGCAAAGTTTTAGCTGGGTGACCAAGCAGCATATTATGGGATTTTTCCAGACTCTACATGCTGGAGCAGAGGTTAAGCACAAAGAGCAGGTAAAAAAACCTATCAGCATTTGAACAAAACAGTTAATGAAATTCAAGTATGAAAAGTAAAAAAAGTTGTGGTTTCCTTATAATGAAAAACTTTGTGTGCCTTTTAACTCACAGTTAATTAGGTGATTAATTCCATTTATGTTAATATTAAACTGGCATAGTTTTGCTTTTAGCTTAATCTCTAAGCAACCAAGTTACCAGAAGAATGTCCCCTATTCACCAATTATCACACAAACATGTCTGGGGCTGAATTCTGACATGGCACTGTTAAAATCCATGGAGATTTTCCCAGGAGTCCCATGACAGGAGAGTCAAGGATATCAAAACTGACACATGATTACATGTTAATTGGTCCCAATCACAGTCGTGGTTCCAGTCCCACTCAAAGCCTTTTAATTCATGGAAGAGTTGGGCAGAAATGATAGCACCAATTATTGCTAAGAGGTACCAAGGTGCATTACTTGATATTTATTATTAACAGCATCTTTTAAAGCAATTTTCATCCTAAGGATCTCAAAGCTTTTACACATTAATTAATGAAGAGCCTCACACGATTGCTGTGAAGTAGGAAAATACTATTCCCAACTCAAAGATAAATGAGAAAGATGGGAATTAAATTGCATCCTTAAATTTACACAACAGATAAAAGACACTTTTTCCCAACAGAGAAAGCAGATCTTAAGTGATGATGGAGCCTTGCAGCCACGGAATCCACCTCCTGGCTGGGAAAATTTGAGTCCAGAGAAAATCTATAGTTTGCCAAAGTGCTGTGCAAATGAAATCAGTCAGAGCATATTTAGCATGGATGTTTTCATCAGAAGCCTTCACTTTCAACCTAGAAGGAGTTAAAGTATAAAGGACTACAACATCTGGACAAGATCTGCTGCCAGGGTTAACTCACATAGCTGTTTTGAATATTTTTGCCTGTTTTCAGCAAGAACAGCAGACCAGCATTCCCTTTCAAAAATCAGCTCTTCCATTTGAATTTGCTTCCAAAAACAAGATAGCTTTTGCTTGCCAAATTAGCTCCCTACCCAGTATCCCAGGCATGAATTCAGTGAAAGAGCTTAATTTTTATCAAGCAAGTACATGAAGTAACTCCTGACAAATGGGGAAAGAACACGAACACTCGCTGTATCTCACAGATCCATTAAACATTTATTGGTCTGTCAGAGACAAAAATACAAACGTAAAGCTTGGCTGGCTCACAGGTTGCAGATGGGCTCAACTTCAGTGACCCCTGAGCTTCCAGGTTGCGGGGAAAGTTTGCAGCTGACTCAGAGTAATTGTGATGGAGCTCTCTGGCTTCCCAGTGGCTTATTGCAGAGGCACAAAACTGATGCAGCTTGCTTTGGGGACTTGGAGGTTTGGGTTTTTTTGCTTGTTTGTTAACTAGACACGGAGCAAGAGACTCTCCAGACAGAAGAAAACATATTGAGCACTTGGAGGGAATAAAATACTTTTTTTTCTGAGTCTTCATTTCCTCACCTTGTGCAGAAAACGTTTCCTGAATGCAGAGTGAAGCTAACTGGGGTTGGCTCCTTCATTTGTTGGCTGTACAATTGGGGTTTTCTTTCCTTATTAATTGAAAATCTGTGTTGGTGATAAACTGCTGTGATAGCAGACACTCTGCTCTCCCCTAATTGCTTCTTCTACGTTTATGACAATACTTTTCCTTTATCTCTCCTGAACTCTAATTAAAGCTTGAAGAGGTTTTACACACACACACACCTCACTCATGAATATACATCATGTTTCAAGTGACACAGAATTGTTATCTTCTTCTCTTTGGTGTTCAACAGGACTCTGCATTTGAAATGCTTTGTCCCAAATCACCTGCTCTGAGGTGTGAAGGCATTTTGTGAGTGAAAAAGCCAGAGAAACTGGATTTTTGAAACTGTCTGGGCATGAGCTCAACATGCAGTATCTGCCAGCTGCAGAGATCTCAGCTTCATGCATTTTTTTTTTCTTTTAATCAGTCCTGGTTCCCCTTCGACTTGAAGATAAGTGTCTATCTTGTTTTCTTGAGTCCTATATTATTTTATACATACACACATCTATTTATTTCTCTCCCTGAAGCACAATGCTGAGTTGCTGCTACACAACATCCAACATCAACCTCTCCACAACCATTCTCTCTTGCCGACCTCCTCTACATAATGACAACATAAAAGTCAATACTAATTTATAAGCAATTACACAAACAGACCTGTTGAGAATCTCACTCCTGCACCCTTTAAACATGAGGTTATGCTCTCTCCTGTTTGTACAAGCTTCTACTTGTTTTAGGCTTCTGCTCCTGCAGGGCTGCAAATACTGAAAGCATTTCAGCAATATCAGACCTAATAAGAATAATGAGCATTTTCCAGTACCAAAGGAGAGCAAAATAAGAAAGAGGGAGAGATGAAATCATAACCAACCCAATGTCACTGTGCTGAACCATCTTGTGTGTTACCATCAGCTCTGGTCTTACAGTTGCTATGTTGTTTTTCAGTACTATTACTTAGTGGAATACATGATTTCTGCAACAAAAGTTGACAGCAGAAACCATCCTATACATTGTCCCATCTCAGGTTTATGCCCCACCATGACAGAGTTTTTTATCCCCCCTTGAGTCCTGCTTCATTTGCAGAATCAGATCATTTAAAGAAGCTTTTTCCCCCTCCCCTAGCACTCAGCCCTGCAATACAGTGATGGTCTCCATCCTGCCTTGGAAATTGCTTTTTTTTTGGCACAGCACAGCTCTGCAGCAGCAGAGCAAAAGCATGTTGAGAGCTGCAGCAGAGGCTGCATCACCCAGGCAAGGAGCAAATTGAGACACTGCACCAGGAGAGAGGAATGGCAGCACCAAGCACTCACACATGAGGAACGAGCTGAATTCAGATTCATTTCATGGTGTATGTTTTATATGGATAAAGATTTAACACAGACAAGAAAGATGGCTTTCCACTTCCAGTCCCAGGGGAGGAGGGGAGCAGAGGCTGGCCAGGGGACAGCTGTAGCTGAATGACCACAGTGACCCTCAGATGACAACGCTGCCAAGCAGTAATGCTGATGAAATACATACAGTGACAGCTATTCTTACTCAGCAGCCAAGCACCAGGCTGATCACAAGGACTGGTGTCAAGAGTAAAATGCTGGACAAATCTCCTCTTCTTACACCAGCTAAATGCCAAAAGCCCCAGGGCTTCCACAGGGGTTCCACAGGGCCCAGTGGTTCCACAGGGCCACTGTGGGGTGGGACGTGGGGAGAAGGACAGGTAGGTCAAGAGTTGGAATCACAACAAGAATGGGCCCAAATCAACAATGGCCATCTTGCCTAAAATATCAGGTCAGTGTGGACTTGTTGCAAGGCAAGTTTTAAAAACCAAACATAAATTCCATTTAATACTCAGAGAAAAACAATCTTTGAGTTTGGAGGAGCTTTTCCTCCCCTTACAGAAGACTCCTGAGATAAATTGGTTTGAACTGTAAGAGGGCTTTTGGCCTCTTCAGTCATGCATCACGAGCTGCACAAAGCCCATCTCTTCCTCCATTTATACCCAGAGAGGAAATTCACTCTGTCACTGAGTTCAATACTAACTAAATGACATCAGCCATTTCTGAAAGCCTCTCCTTTACACTAAAAAGGAAGGACAGAGAATGTCAGCCTAAACCTAAATCCCATATGAATCAATACCTTACAAGTGGCTAAAACCAGGTGATGAATAATCAGTGAGCCCAGGCTGTAACTTTCCAGAGGATCACAGCTCCCACCAAACCCCACTGTTTGTGGGTGACTAATGATGCTCAGAGCTGTGCTGGGAAAGACAGCAGCACACACACATGACAGCACACTGAGTTTAAGGGTGTCTTTGATCTCCTCTCACTACACCATTCTCCAAATGAATTGAACTGATACTGAATAATAACTAATACAAATCAATATTTCCTCTACAGAGAAACAAGGCAGTGGGTTGTCAGGTACACGTTTGGGAACAGGAGCCACAAACCAGGCTCATGTAACATACAGTAATGATGACATTAGGCACAACACTATGCTTGATGAAGCTTGCCAAGGTCTGTTTTTTACCTTCCCCCTCCTTCAAGAGAGGCCAGAGTCTTTTGTGCTTCCTTTTAGACTAGACCTAAAAGGATCATTAGATGAGCTGCTGGCTTGGAAGTGGCTAAGGAGATTCCTTTCCCTTTCCCTTTCTCTTCCCCTTTCCCTTTGCCTTCCCCTTTTCCTTTCCCTTTTCCTCTTCCTTTCCTTTTCCCTTTCCCTTCCCCTTTCCCTTTCCCTTCCTGTTGATACTAATATGGCCCACTCGTGTGAAAATAAAGGTCCTGGGGTTTAGCCCCTGAAGCTCAGTCTGCTAGAAGTCTGAAAAGCAGATGGTGGAAAGTGTTTAACTAGCAAGCAAAATATTGCACCAACACAGTCAGTTTTGTACAGCAGAACTCTGCAGAAAATAAGAATTCTTTTTAAAGGTCAGTTGATGAAATAGCACTGCTCTGCTGCCAGTTCTGCAGCTATAATCACAGACCTCCCAGTCACAGCCTGACTTGCTGAGATGACAGACTACTTAAATAAAGATTATAATGTAAAAGAGCTCCAGAAAACTTTCTTTTGGGGTGAGAAAAGGAATGGAGGCTAGTATTTAAAAAAAAAAACAAACCCAAAACTAAAGAGCTGGTGAGATGACAAATGGCTAAATCTAAGTCATGCCAAATAGATTTTTCCCTTTTTCAAAACCTGAAGGTCTCTCAGCTTAAATGATTTCTTTACAGGATCCCAGTGTCAAACTTCAAAGGCTTATCTAAGTGACAACTCAAATACTGAAACAGCTTTCAAATTAAAGCAGAGCAAAATGCTCTATCCAAAGTGGTATCAGCTCCCAGCAGTATCTTCAGGCCTGTCTTGGTAAACACTTGCTAGAGATTCTTGACACTACTTCATGAGAGCTGGAGCCACTGCATTCAGAGTAAAGTGCTAGAATACCAGATCTTAAAGAAAAAAAAAACACCTCTAAATGTAAATGAAAGGATGTCTCATGATTTTTGGGAAACAACCATACTGTTTTGTTAACAACGTGAGCTGGAAGAACCATTGGATTTCTTTTCTTTCTTTCCCTAGGAATGAAACCAACAGAGAAGCAACTGAGTATCTCTCCATCCTCAGACTCTCCAAATCATGCCCACTCAACAACTGAAATCCAATTACATTTAAGCTGGGTGCCCCACAAGCTTAGTAAAGCTAATCTTGATTTAAGATATCATTTGTGGTATGACTGCATCTGAAAAGGCCATTCCAAACCAAAAGATTGTCTCTATGTCTGTTTATTCCTTCTATAACAAGGACCCCAACAAGAATCTCAGCACTATTGGGAAAGGGACTGAATGAAAAGATGGAACTAAAAATCCACTTGAAGTCAATTAAACACTTTATGGAAATAACAAAATGTATTAAACTTCCTGAAAGCGTGGGTTTTAAGGTCTGGCATACAGAAAAATCATGTGCTATTTCATATAAGAGAGAAGATTATTATCCCATATTAAAGGCTGATGCTGGTGCCTGCATGCACCTTTTCAATCCATTAAACAAATTCCTTCAGCAAAGGGCTGGATTAGAGCTGGTGCAAATGACTCAGCCCTTCAGGGTTCTGCTCCATGCCAGTTCAGTCTCACACAAAAGCAATTAGAAACAGAAAGTCAAGTAAAACAAAACAAAACAAAATTTAGACAGAGCTGGGGTGGGGGGAGATTTATATTTTATTATATTTTATAGATGTAACAGATTCACATCACGTGTGTCTCAGGTGCAACAAATCCTGCTTAGGTAAATGTCTGAGGAAAAAACCCTGCTAGGCTATAAAATCCCACCTCTGAGGATTATAAAACAACTTGCACAGGACAAACATCCTTTCCGAGCATAATAGGACTGTCAGAAATGACTGACAACAATGACAGTCTATCACAGGCTGCTGTATCCCTGGGATAGCATCTTGCACAGGGCTGTCTGGCAGAAATGAAATTGTTTATTCATTCCTGTACGCTGTGGAGGCTGGAACATGTCATACAGAATGAATGCACCTTTTCTTTCCTGCTGCGTTTATGCACAGGCATTATCTAAGTACACCTTTTAGTTCACAGAACACTATTTCAATTTCCTCTCAATTTCTCCCCCTGTTCAGCTCTGCTCTGCAGATGATGACTTGCTAAGTCATGTCTGGGGGAACGTGCTGCCTTTAAACCTTCATGACGTCAGGAAGCTGCTGCAGACCTGAGACAAGTGTCAGAAATGAGCAACCCGGATGCAAAGCTCCAACCCTCACTCAGAGGGAGGGTGATGCTCTCTTTCCAGAGCTCTGCCAGCCTGTGGATCACTGAGCAAGCCTTCTGCTGGGGGACCTTCACCACAAGGAAATCCTATCCAGGCTGCGTAATGGATGGAGACCATCAGGGTCAAGAGATCCCTGCAGATTGTAATGACTTCCATTAAACCACTGTCTTCCCTGGGCAGAATTGAGCTGACAGCCCATTGCTGAGAGACTCCACACAGCTTATTACCTCTCCCCACATGAGGTTTAATGCCACTGATGGGGCTGGCAGTCACCGCTCCGCCAGCCCACGCTACAGCTCCTGACACTCTGCTCACACTCATCCTGCCCATGCCACTTCAGATGACATCAATGACACTTCTGCAGGCAGGAGAAGGGCAAAATATTCCAACTAATGCCCCATTTTCCATGGAGAAAGCCCTATGGCATATGGGAGATGAGATTTTTTTTTTTCCCCCTGTTCAGCAGCTGTTTCTCTGTTCTGTGTTTATCAACAGGTGACCTCCAGCACAGCAAATTTCTCCTATAAAACCACAGTCACTATTGCCACAGATGCTTGCCCACCCATATTGCAAAAACTGAGGTCTGAGGATCAGTGAAATGTAGAGTAAATTGACAAAATAGACAGGGAAAGAGGTGCTTCCAAGAAGAACCTAATATGAAATAAATACAGGGGGATGGGCTGATACTCAGGAGAGTGAAGTTCATGTCCTGGCTGAAAGAAAATATGGCTGTGAAACACTGAGCAATTCCCAGTGCCTCTGTGCTGCTCCTCAACCTGTGGCACCACTGCTGGCCTGACCACAGGACCTGCACCTGCACAGATGCACATGGTCTCTAGTGCAGCCTGGTCTAAAAAGGCTCACAGCATTTCCCAAAGTGGAAAATTATGCTTAATTGGTTTAAAAAAAAAAAAAAAAAAAAAAAAAAAAAAAAGACTCAACAAGAAAGTGAGATCCAAGGTGGGTCTGAAGCCTTTGCTTTGGCCACATCTCCTGTCCAGGCAGTCACTAAAATGTGTACAGTTTATCTCCAGACCATAAAGGCATCAGACACAAGACATCCCCACAGGCTGTGTTTTAGAAGCAGGTGAGTAGCATCAGATAAGTGAGAAATGCCCATTAACCATCCTCTCTGATCACTCACTTTTGCTAGGTTAGAAGTGCAGCTTTTTTCTTCCCAAAAACTCAAGCTGGATGTTCTCTCCTCAAATTACCTGCCAGCCAAAATCAGGTCTACGCCAAGAGAGGAGGAAAGGGTCTAGAAAGGCCAAATACTGGATTTCAACTTATCTTTGTACAGAGCCTTTCACATTAATCTTGTTTAGAGCTGCAGGGCACCATCTTCCCATGAAATACACTAGCTGGGAAGAAATGAGATCAGGTAAATAAAGGGAAATAATTGCATTGGTGATATTTTTTCCTGATGTAATTAGAGCCACAGGGCACTGTAGTCAGGGTTAGTACGTATTTTATATGGACATACTGGGGGTGATATTCCTGTTCATGTAGTTTGCTGCCAGCTTCAAGTTTATTTCCTTCCTCTCAGGATTTCATTTATTGGGGTTTTTGTACTTGATGTTGTCACCTGTTCAGTTCCATCATTTTCCTCATAACTACCACTTCCCACCTTGTCATCCTTCAAGCCTGAAAATCCCAAGCAAAAAAATGTCCTGTCCTGGGAAGAGATCCAGGCACATCAGGAGGATGTAGAAGCACTTGACAGTTCCCCATTGTTATTAGCATTTCCTTAATCAGTCACTCTATCACAGGCAGCTCTTACCATGCATTCAGGACAGTTCCTAAGTAGTAAAGCAATTCTGAGGTGCTAAAAAAAAAAATTCCTGTGTAAGGGGGTTATCAATAGGTACTGTTTGCTCCACATTTATTTTAATCTGTAATCTGCAGATGACTGTAAGGATCTCTCTACTCTCCTGCCTGACTCCCCAAAGGTATTTCCAGTTGTGACACAGGCTGTGAGAACAAATCTGTACACACAATCTCACCCTTCACGTTCTCTGTGACATGGCAGTAGTGTCCCACCTATCGTTTTGGGGCAGATGGAGGTGATTTGGCTAAAGAAGTACCAAACTGGCATGGACATCATACTCACAGAAATGAAATCCTGAGCACAGCTGCATTAGTTTACTCACTGGGCACCACACAGCCTCCAAAGCCTGGACAGACCCCCCAACATTAAAATATACATGGCACTTAGCAGGGACTCCCAGGTCCCTTCTCACATGCAGCAAGATCCTTACTAACCAAAGACATTAGAACTGAATGATTTGAAAGGCAGGTAAGAGAATCACCAGACTCCACATGGCAGAATATGGGAATAAAATACAAAGAAGTGTAGCTGTGTAGCTTTCTCTGTTTCCACACTCCATTTAGGCACTGGCAGCAAGTCACAGAAACCTGGGCCCTGGGGACTAGTTGGTTAATGAAGTGCTGGGTAATCGTGGCAATACTGCTGGCACCCACCCATGTCAGTACTTGTGATGCCAACCTGGAACAGGTATCAGGAAAAGCCCTGAAGATTATTTTGCTAATCCTTACAGAAAAAATTTCCCCTTCTTTTATATTCTTGCTAGGTTTCTAACAGGAGGCAGTGGGCACAAACTGTGCTGTGGCAAACACCAGTAAGATGATCAGAAAAACAAAAGAACAGGCAAAGAGTGGAGCAGGGACTACAGGATCCCAACCCTGGAGAGTTTCAAAGTGCATGGGACAGTCTCAGATCTGCTTTGCCAGATTTTAGGGCTTAACAGAAGAAAAAGAGACCATCCTGTTTTCAAAACAACACTCAATACAAGCTGTCAATTTACATCCAGGCTTCACAAATAGAGACCAAAAGTTATTATTAAAAAAAACCCAAATACACTGAATATTTCAAAGAGTGTTTTTTTGTAGCATGAAGGAAGCACACTGTAACACAGGAAACCTACAGAGTGAGAGACTTTATGTCAGAGCAGCAAAGGCACTAAGAAATATCTGCACATTATTTCATGACTTGTAACTGGCATTTGAGAATATGGCTAAACCAATAGCTCAGTTATGTGTCTGGCACTTCTAAAATGGGCACTCAGCACAGATGCTTAGTGGCAAAATTATTTTCTCTCACTAGGATGGACACTGGGTATATTGCTCCATTTCCCCCTGAAACTTCAGAGCTATTTTCAACCCTAAATGTGAGATGCAGACCCATCACAAGCTGCTCCATGCCCCGAGATGTCCTCCCTCCTGCAGCTGTGGATTTCACAAGCTGAAGTTAGTTTTAAACAAGTGTCAGGGACTAATGTTTTCCACTGCCAAAACTGCCCATAAAAAGGAAGTACTGCCTCCAGATCTGTGAAATGTGTCTTCCTCCTGTCCTAACAGATGGGCAGATATTGATTTCCTACCTGTGCATCCATCAGGAGGTGCCTCATCAGCATCATGGCATTTTTCAGGGATTCTTTCTCACTGGGCAAAAAGGCCTCTTCCTCTTCATCCAGTGTTTTTGACTTGTTCACAATAAAATGGGAGATCTGGTCATTCAAGGAATGCAGCGACTCCACAGCTGTGGGGAAAGAGAAAGAAAGAAAGGTGAGAATGAATCCACACCATTTTCTCAGTTTGAGATAGGCTACAAAATGAGCTCCTTTTGAAAAGTGTTTTTAACACCATAAGGATAATTTTTTTGGCTACTTCCAGATATCAACCAGACTTAATCAGAATGTAAAGTCTGCAGTCTCACTGATTCCCCCAATCAGTGCCCCAGCAGCCAATTTCTCTCTAGGTGATAGGGTTTTGCAGCACCATTTAGTAGTAAATTTTTAGCACTATTTTTAGTAGTAAATACACACCACAATGGACATGAGGGTTACAAAAATACTGAGCTATCAGGATTGCTATAAGGATCAATAATTATAAATAATCTACAGATACACAGGCATCTATGGGTAACTCATCTAAGGTTTAAGGTTACATCCCAGCAGTAGCCTGGGGTAGGAACAAGAACAACTGAAACCTTCAGAACAGAAGAGTAGTTCACTACAAATACTACTTTTCAAAAATTTGTCTGATTTCATAAAATCCAGATGAAACTGAAGATCTTTTCTGCTAAGAAACAAGCCGTCAGCTTATCTCCTAGGACACAACAAATCTAAACAGTGGTACTGTAAAGCTCTGAAGAAAGCAAATTGCCCAAGGTCAAATAACGGGTCATTGCCAGAGTGAAAAATAAGAAAAAATCGGTCTGGTGACTCTCAGCTCAAAGACCTGCTCCCTGTGATGTGCTAGGACTCAGAACTGCAGACAACGTGAAAGGCAGAAGCAGGAAAAATGAACTTTTCATTAGCTAGAGTAGGAAAGAGCAATACTAACAACTAAAATATTGCTTGTTTTCTTTCTTCAGCACTATTGGTATTTGAAACAGTTAATCTTTTAAATTATCTATCAGGGGTCAAACCCCAGGTATGATATGCAGGATTCTGCTCCCAGTCATGCACATCAGAAATCACCACCTCCATGGCTCACAGAAGTCCCCCAGCAATTCCACACACTTCATGATGCTGCAATTTATCCAGGCTGTAACAATACCAACTAATGGCAAAATTTATTTCTGCCCCATGAAAAGCTTTGCATTTCAACAGATCTGGGAAACAAAAAATAATCTGTGAAGCAATTTGTTTTTAAGCCATAGCAAGTTTTGAGTTTTCATTTTTACAGTAGGCTCGTTAAATAAATGAGGCTCAAGTAATTCTTAAGTGTTATTTTCTGTCTGCTGGTGGTTCAGGCACTGAAACCTTTGATAATCTAACAGCTCAGAGTAACATAACACATCACTGTCAGAGGCTGAACTATGCTTCAGCAGCATGTACTGCAAATCCTGATTTGCTCAGGCTGTTTATGAATAAGGCAACATGTTATTTAGGACTCGCTGACAAACTGATTTTACAAACACAAGGCAACTGAAATCTACTCGACCTAGTTCTGTCCAAAGAAGATCTCACCATGAAATTCAAAGTAGCAAAGATTAGCCAGGAACCACACTCCTTAAGGAGCAAATCTTACCCAGAAAAAAAGATCCATAACAAATAACAGGTATGTCTCCAGAATGAAGGAGTGAAAGGACAAAAATCCTCCTTAGTAAGAGGGCTTATTTTGGATTCAAAATACATAAAATAAAATCTGTGCCTTACAAAGCCCTGGAAAAAGTCTGAAGGGATTGGAAGGATTCCCTAGTTTGGGGTATTCATGGACATTACTGCTTACAGAAGAAGTATTTGAGGCTCAGTGTGATAGATGGGTCAATTTTAAACACAACCAGTATTCAAGTTAAGGGCTTTGGAATAACCAACTGAACCAGCTGCAGCTTTCACAAGAGCACATCAGCCCAGGCTCAGAGCATCAGTGGGTTGGGCACAGGCAGGGGCTGCTGCCACCCAGGTACAGGGATTTCAGCTTTGCATATTGCTCCACCAAAGAGGCTTTTCCCTTCTTTTGATATTTATTTCTTGAAATAAAGAGAATCAGGGTTTAGCATGCCTCCATTCACAGGCACACAAGGATTTCTCCAGCACCCTGTCACTTTCCAAAAACAGTTTTGCAAAAAGTTTCGTGGCTCCCAAGCAAACGCCTACATCTGTCTTTACTACATAATAACTTTACTGGTGGGTGGGACTTCCATGTGTCATGCACTATTGCACATTTACAGCATCATGCTTGTAAATAACATCTCACAGGTCAATCCACATGAAGCTGGGGTGTGATACCTCAGAGCAAATGCTCTGCTGTGGACACATGGGGTTGGGGAGCAGCACAGCACAGGAGTGATGGAAACAGCAGTGACTACACCTACACATAGTGACCATGAAACAAACATTTTATGAAACTATGTCCACACCAACCAAGACCCCGGAGCCCCTGGAAGCTGTAGGATTGTCACTCAGAACTGCAGCAAGTGTAAGGCAGCCACAGGTGAGAGCAGGTTTGGTTTTCTGAGCACTCCTGGGCTGCACTAGCATCTTAATCAGACATATCAGCCCTGCAAGTCACTTTCCCAGCACTAGCCCATGAGTATTGACTCAATCCCATCCTTTCTGACCAATAAAAAACTGAAGATGGAGCATTTTTTTTTATACTCTGAAATTCTGACTTGAGCCATAAGCCCACAGCTGCTTTCAGTAACATGAATGTATACCAGTTATCCTCCTTGACCTAATGGCTTCATTCCAGACTTACACTGACTGTGACCAGAAACTGTTATGAGAAGCTGTTTTCCCAGGCTTTGTAATTTTAAAGTGACTTTTAAAAAAATTCTATTATTCTACATCATTCTAACCCCCTTATTTGAAGGAATAGCTTTATATTAATTCCCCAATTTTTCTTCTCTTACCTTCTGGGAATTTTAGTGTTGTTTGAGCACTATGTGGCACATGTGGCTCCAGGGGGCAAATGCTTCCCTCATTTGCAGTTCTCTAGGTTTAGAGAGATGCCAGAGAAATCAGAAGAAGTATTTTCAGCAAGAATGTGGAAAAAGCAGATCAGTATTTGACTTGTACTGATTTGTGTAAGCATCTGCCTTAGTGCTAAGCTCTGCTTAGAAAAACAAATCTTTTCCCATGCAGGCAATGGAAACTCTATTTGAAAATAATCTTCATCATTAAAGTAAAACATGCACTTCTGAATCTCAAGCCAGCACACAAAAGTGAAAACAAAACAAGCCTAAAAAAACAATTTCTGACACTGGCTTTCTGCATGTCCTGGCTAAGTGCAACACAACTTCCAAAGTGTCCTGCTCATAAGCAGAAGATATTTGATATTCCTCATTTAAATCAAGATGAACTTTCTTCCTTGCTACCACTAAAAATCTAAGTGAGAAAGACACTAAAATCTGAGAAGGGTAATGAAGCAAAACCTCCATCCCTCTGCTGACCATCACTGCACTGAGCAACTTCTTTGCAAACACATAAGATACATTTTATAAAAAATATTATGAACCTCAGATACAAACTTAGCTCAGATTAAAAGATACTTCTTGATCACTTATTTAAAAAAATAAAATAAATGAAATATAAAAATAAAAATTAGTATTTTCCCTGGCTGTATCAGTCCTCTTGGCTTCAGGTCAATAACACATCAGTAGTGGCCTGAACAAACCAACCAGCTAAATAAAAGTTACAGCTATCAAAGCCCCATCACCTTTCCAGCACTTCCCATTCCAATTTTACCATTTCCTCACCATGAGGCAAAATTTTGAAAGGCAAAGAAACTGTAACAATCTTCCATTTTGACATCACCTACAAGAGGGGAGAAAATTACCTATTTCGAAAGTGGTGCTATCAGAGCTCATGTGCCATGTTAGGGCTTTTCAGGTGAGGACCATTTGCCACCCCCAGAAGCAAGAACAGGTCAACAATATTTTTTTTTTCAGGGCACTTTGGGGTATGAATCACCAGAGCCTGAAAGACATGCAGGGGAGAAAGGAAATTGCTTTCTGTCAGAGATGAAGGAAAAAATATATTTGCACCAAAGACTACTTCAAGGAAGAGGCTAAAGTAATAAAACTGTTCCAGGACACACTATTTTATACACTCCAGCTACTGCCCAAATGAGTATAAAATAAAATAAACTGCAGATAATATATCCTGAGATCTGATGACAAAAGCCAGCAGAGTCTAAAATTAATCCTTGCTCACAGGAGTGACTAAATGATAGAGGACAGACACTATAATAATTTTATCAAGGGATGTGGTCTACGGATTGCTGGGCTCATCGGCTGACTCTGCTGCAAAAAATTGGAGAAGACATTGAAGTCAGACTTCCCTGGAAGCTGTAGGCATTTGCCACCACAACTGGAGAGCTGCTCCCACAGAGAGAAAAGCCAAGAAGCCACTCTATGTGCACAGATCCTCTGAAAATCTGTCCCAGATGAACATGGAGCCATCTTCAGAGCTGTCAGGGAAACCTCGCCTGCTGAGGAGTGTTTCTGACTAGCAAAAAGCAATGATGTGTGTGGGCAAGTCATGCAATTCATGAACACTTAATATTACCAAACAGCTTCTCAAATACCATCCACAGGTGTTGTTTTTGCAGAGAGGAAGAAAAAAGTCAGACCATTTCGGGCCTTCCTGTATGAGCTCTCCCCATGTTATCTGCACTACCAGACTAGAGGTTTCTGCCCCCAAAGCACCCAGCTGCCTTTCAGCAGAAGATTTCAGCATCTCTCACATCACTGCTACCAGCAGTGAGCCAGGTGATACCAACAGACCCACCAGAGACCAGCCCAAGGCTTCTCCTTCTTGGGGGCATCCCTCAGGTTTTGGGCATGAAGGGAGCTGGCCACACACAGAGCAGCAGCATGTCTTCTCTTTGCTCTAAGTTGTAGCCACTTCTCAAGCACTCCCTCATCATCCTGGCACTGACTGCTTCTCTCTGCACAGGTTTTTGGGGAAATTAAGAGTGTTCCTGTGAAAGCTCCAAATCCTGATTTTGGGACCAGTTATACAGCCAGCACTGCAGGTTTAAGCTCAGAAATTCAAGGCTGTTCAGAGTTATGGTGTGTAGACACATACAATGTATAAACAGAAGATCTTTATACATCTAATCTCTAAAAAATGTCCATTCTTATTAAGGTTTGTTGATTTGCCTTTTACTGGGTCCAAAAAAGCACATACAAGACATGCAGCAGTTCATTTTTGCCTGATTAATGATTCTGATTAGGAAGCCTTTCCCACTGTAGCATTTGCTAATTGCATTTGGACACATCAATTAATTTATTAACTTAGCAGCAGCAGAAATCTCCCTTTGTAAAAGCCAAGCTCCTGAAAACTGTTCCCCTTTTTCATACTGTATTGCACTGGTTTACCTCCTCTCCCTTCCAACAAATAAATGACCTGCAAAGCCCATGACCATGGGAGCCACAGAGCAGTAGTTCTGTCTGAGCAAATTGAGCCCATTTTCCTTTCTCTCAAACTGTCCCAAGTCTTCACAGCTGAAAAATACACCTCGCAGCATCTGTCCCACCCATTCACTTCTGCCAGTTGCTCCCACTGGAACCTGCCTGCAGGAAAACACTGACAATGTAGATATGAAACATCCATAAATATTTTCTTCTGTTACTGGTAAGAAGGGACCTACAGCTTCTCTTCCCTTCGTGGTCTTTAACTTGTTTCAAAGGAGGCATTCAATGAGCTCCCTCGCAGGAATAATTTACCACACCATTAACTGAAGAAGAAATATCTGGTGTCTGCATTAGGGGCTCAATCACCTTTCGGAGAAACACTGTGAAGAACTCATTATAGTAATTACTAACGAGCTGGCCTCTTCAGGCTGGAAATGTTTTGAGTGTAACTGGCAAAGAGCTGCATTCAGACCTTCCCAAATGCAAAAGAAAGCCAACAAAGCAATAAATGGTCCTATAGTTCCTCAGGAAAACATGCTCAGAAATAAAGTTGGTCATTTTTTTCAGCTTATTAGTTTCTCCTTAGTAATCTGACCTCTTTGGTAAATGAAAAATGAAATCAAGAAGCAGAGCTCTGCAGAGTCTTGGCACCTCTTTAATAATCAAAGCTCTTCATTGACACCTTTTTCTTTTTAATGCTGCAGGAGCTTCTTCCAAAGTTGGTTTTTGAACCATTCCAATTAAAATGCCAATTCTGAACCATCCTTAAAAACGTGGATCCAGCAACATGGAAAAAATTTTGTAGTAAGATACATGAATGAAATAAAATGCATCTGTTCACATCAGGTCTTGGGAGTTTTGTTTCACCCTTAAGATTGCACTTCTCTCAACCAGAAAGTTTAGAACAAAACAAAACAAAACAAAAAACCCACAAAAAAAACCAAAAACCAACCCTCAAACCTACAGATCTGCCACATAAGAAAAATGTCAACAATTCTGAGACTTGCAATAAAGTCACAAAAACTGGCAGCCTGAAAATCTCTCCTTGAATGCATCTCTATTTGCTGTTTGTTGCTGAAAGGAGGGATGGAGGATGCTGTTAATGCAGCTGTTTGCATTTCCTTGGGAGTCACCTTCTTGAGCAGCTCTGCTGCTTAGGACTGTAAGATGTGCCACTAACAAAGCTCCAGGCTTGGCAATTCTATCTTAAAAAAAAAAAAAACAAAAGACCAACAACAGCAAAAAACCAGGCTACCTTGGCAGAGCATTGTAAAAAGCTCGAATGCAAACCCTGGGAACGTGCAGGCTGATAAACCTCAGCTGAGTACAGCAGATCAGAGGGTCAAGTTTTATCAAGCACTCACACAAAACCAGCTGTCTCAGAAGCCTGGGAGGGAGATTTGGATCCCACAGCAGATAAAGGTGACACTGAGGACCACACCAGATGCTACATCTGTGCTGATACTGCCAGCCCAGCCACATGCTGACAGTTCCTGCCTGGTAATTGTTTTACTACTGTATTTCCTTCTCATGCAAGACCCATTAATCCATGCTGTGCAGAACCAGCATTACCTTGTTTTGTGGACTGAGAAATCCAATCCTTTTTTTTAGAACTCATTTAAACTATTCAACTCATGGGTGAATGTCATCTGTGGGTGTACAATGCCATGGCTATGTTGGCTTATTTGTAATTTATGCAATTTTGACATTACCGTGTCAATTATTGCCCAATTCTGACTTGTACCATTACATCCAGTATCACCAACCCTATTTATGAGGAATAGAATTAAGCATCTAGAAATACATTCATGCAATTGAAGTTAAAATGAGACTACATTCAGCAGTTAATAACCCTGACACGATTATATCTCTGGAGCAAAAACTTCACATTCAAGACGCTTCTTCAGCAAGCCATTTATTTTTATGGGCACTGGGCTGAATAAACTCCTCCTAAAATAAAGCAGATTTTTCAGACCAGTATTTAAACCTGTTATTTCTGTTACGTGTGTCTACAAAATGCAGCAAGAGAGTATTTTTTGTAAAGAATATTATCCTGTGATCAATTCTGTACCCACAGCTTCTAACTGAACTTTCCCTGTAAGTAAGAACAAGTAAATAACGCAGCAGTCTCAGAAAACCTTTCATGTTTCTATTTCTCCAGTACATCAGTGCCCTGGCCTTTTTCCAAAGCAGTCAGAAAATCTGAGAGGCTGAACTTTCCAGAAAATGGTATTTTGTCATCTTTTAAAAAAATATATTTCACTGTCCTTAAGAATAACTTAGTATTAAAGGTAACAAATGGGAAATACAAAGTGCAGTGAAGGAAACCACTCTTTCTTTGCAACAAGGACAACAGCATTAAGTCCAGCTTCAGGTTCACAGGAGGCTTGTGCTTTGCAGCCAAAATAATGCCACCAAAGTTCCCTCAGAGTGGAAAAGGGATGACTCTGGAGCAGCTGCCCAGATCACAGGCAAATTGCTGTGTCTTTCCTCATCTTAACTGACAAGAAACTTTGGAATACATTCTGTCATGGTCATGGGTAAAAAGGGATGGAAACGTGTCAAGTGTTCTTGGCTTTGCTGGGTTTTTTTCTTCCTACAGATATGTTTGTTTCACTGGAAAAAAAATGATGTCAGTTGTGAGGTTTCACTTAGAAAACATACAAGTCTGCATGATGTTTAAGCATATTCTCCTCTTGTGCTCAAGGTGACATTTTAATGGAATTTCTTGGGCACTTTCAATGTCTTTTCAGGAATGTTGTTTTCATTCTGCCTCGGCACAATCATTTGTCAAAATTTATATTTTCAGCCAAAAAGACCAATACATAATATATACCAGTTTGTCTTGGTTGGAATAATTTTTTTTATTAGGGTTTATTAGGGTTTTCTAGATGCTTCTGCTAAGGTGTTTTTACCTCCATTCCAATCAGTGCAATTTTCAGTAGGGAGAGAGAACCACATAACTTTTTTTTCATGTGCTAAAGCCTCATGTAGGAGTTTAAGTGCATTTTTATTGTCGATGACCAGTGGGAAAACCACTTGTTTCTAAATTTCCCTAACAAGGCACAAGACAATACTTCTTTGTTTTGACTTTCCGAGGTTTTGTAATTTGGCTTTGAACCTTGACTGCATGGCTGACCTCACATTTTATATCTAAATTACTTGTGCTGCATTTGTAAGCCTTCACTGGTGGCATTTATTTCAGCAACTGGAAAGCAGGAAAAAACAAATATCCCTGTAAACAGGGATAACATACATATTGCATTAACATCCATTCCTCACTTTCAACTCTAGCCTTTGCAGCAAGGTTGTTTGGCAAGGCAATGAAATTACTTTAATGAAGAACGAGAGGAGTAACTATCACCAGTATGAAACTGGGGAAGCAGCACTCTGCAGGCAACAGTTGGACTGGGGTTTTCCATCAGATGTATTCCTGTGCCAAGTTCAAGCAAGGAGCTAGGACTGCAGCCAGGCACTTGGAGGGATGAGATCATTGCAATACCCCAGCAATGTGTGAAGCAGGTAAAACCAGCACAACATTAGAGCAGGAAGGGAATAAAAACACCTTCTTCTCCTTCATAACACAGAATATTAGCCAAATAGGAAAGGTTTTGATTAAAATGCTCAAACCCCTCGAAGTGACTCATTTCATTTCCAATCACGCCCGCGGTTCTTTGGCTCCTGAGTCTCGGAGTAACTGTGGGAGTCTGTCAAGCAACTTGCTATTGAGGATGGAGCCTAAATGCATCTGAATGTGCAGATCAAGGAGGGCAGCAATTCTGGGTGCACAGCCTTTGATGGGTGGGAGATGCTTCAAAATGAGAGACCTGGAAGCACAATTACTTGCTGCCTGAGCTGTAAATGTAATCAGCGTTGAGACATCCAACCTAAATTAGGTATCACCTGCAAAATCCACCAGAGAGCCTCACTGGATAGCTGCAGGTAGCATTATCTGAACATTATGCTCTCGTGAGCACACTGCCCTGATAGCCCATCTACCCTGCAAAACCCTTGGAGCTGATCAACACATCCTACAGTCTCACTTTTTGGATGCCAAGCACCTCTAGCTCCAACTATCTTTCTCAGTGTGAGAATCCCTTTCGGCTAGCAGCGAGAATGACTTTGAGTTCTGAGATCCTTTCATCTTCCTGAGGCTCCTGAATATGCTTAAACAACAACATCAACATGAGAAGTTAATTTGCCCAGTTAATAACCCAGCCCATCACTCTGGCTTCTCCCATGGCAGCTCCCTAAGGGAACAACCATTCTCTTCAGCACAAGCATTTTGATGGATAAAGGGAAAGCATTTCATTTTGACACTTGATTGACAGAAAGTGTCCCTGTTAATTACAACCAAAAAGATAGAAAGATGGAAATGGTAATACAGCTTCACAAACCAATTTCAGTGTCATATTTAAGGGGTTTTTGGAAGAAACAGAGAGTGAGCTAACAGCACACAGTGCAAGGGGTTTCTTTATTTCTTATAAAGTCAGAATGAGATCAGGACCAAATCTGCTAGAGTTCAATAGTAGTGTAAAAATGTTATATGCTTGGACTTGTGCACCAAGAGCAGAGACTGGGACAAAACTCATCCCTTTAAAAGAAGTCTCATGTAGCCTATAAGGACTCAGTGCAAGTTTCCTGGGCTCTCCCATACTGATCTCAGCCCAACAGATGGTGGTGGCTCAAGGCAACACCCTCTGCTTTCATTTGCATGATTTCTCTATCCCATTAAAAAGAAAACGACCCCAAACCTATTTTCTGCCTCCCCACTGAGGCAGCACTCCCTCACCAGAACAGCACTCTCCTGCTCTTCACAACAGATTTGCCATGGCAACAAGAAAACTGCGTATTACCAGTGTAAAATGGATGGGTAGGCTCTCAAACTGCCCTTCTGTCTCTAGCCGGGTTACGACATCTCCTAGCTACAAGATGTGCAAGACCAGCAATACGCTTGCTGCCACAAAAACCCTCAGCACAGTAAATACATAATTGGCTGCAGGAACATGCAAAGGGCAGGCAGGAGTTTTGTGACTTTACAAAGCAAGAGATAAGGAGGTTAGAAAATGAAGGGACATTGGCTTCCTCTTTCATTTTGTCATGAGCACTGTGGGGCTGAGCTGGGCATGAAAAACATGAGTGTGCTCATCAGAGGCACTCACCAAACTGTAAAAGGACATTACAGAAGCAAGCCACGGTTTCTTAGCAACAGCATCACATACAGGTCCATTAATTCCAAATTCCTTTGCAAGTAAATCCTGAGCTAGGTAAATCTTCAGACACTTATTGATAGCCTGAGCTAAAAAGCATGTGTTTTGTTCAGTCTGATGGAGGGGAAAATGAAAGGTAGCCATTGAAAAGCAAAGACCAGAAATGACCTGCATTTTGGGGAGGAACTTTTGGACATTTTAGAGCTATCAGACTTGCAGCTGGCTCATAATCAGGAGATGGGGAGCTGCCATGATGGGTCTTGACAACAGCTTCAGCTGAAGAAATTGTTGGTGCAGTTCTGCAAGAGGATTGCTTTGGACAAGGCAGCAACTAGAAAGCAGCTCATAAAACACAACAAAACACAGAGAATCAGAGGCTTCCCAGGGAGGTTGTGCAGTCTCTTTCCCTGGAGAACCCACAGGATCTGTTCCTGTGTGACTGCTGCAGGTGTCCCTGCTCTGGCAGGGGTTTGGACTCAGTGATCTTTTGAGGTCCCTTCCAATCTCTAACTTTGTCATTCTATGATCTTTCATGTATCATAGAATCATAGAATGGGCTGGGTTGGAAGGGACCTCAGAGATCATCGAGTCCAACCCTTGATCAACTACCCCCACAGTCACTAGACCATGGCACTGAGTGCCATATCGAGTCGCTTTTTAAACGTCTCCAGGGACGAAGAGTCCACCACCTCCCCAGGCAGCCCGTTCCAATGTCTGATCACCCTTTGCATGAAAAAATTCTTTCTAATATCCAATCTGAACTTCCCCCGGCACAATTTAAGACCCTGCCCTCTTGTCTTACTGAGAGTTGCCTGGGAAAAGAGACCAACCTCCGCCTGGCTCCATCCTCCTTTCAGCAGTGCAGCTGCTACAATAAGTCTGAGAGCAATCGAGAGACTTTAGGACCTTGGGACAGCTGGTTATGGGGTCAGGAGCACAAACACCGGTGTCCCCAGCGGGTGCCGCTCCCTCAGCCCTCAGGGGTACCCGCGCCCGCCATTGCTCCAGGCCCCGCCCACCTCCCCTCAGCCGCGAGCGGCGGTCGCGTGCCGCGCTGCAGCGCCCCCCTGCGGCCCGGGCGGGCCCCAGAGCTTCTCCCCTCAGGGTCTGAGGCGCTGCTGAGAGAGCCGGGAAAGGGTTTGGTTTGGGGCAGGAAAAGACCTTCAAGATCATCGAGTCCAACCTTAAATCCAGCACTGCCCGGGCCATCGCTAAACCATGGCCTTCAGCGCCACATCTGCATGGCTTGAAATCCCGCCAGGGATGGGGAATTCACCGCCTGCGCAGAGGCCTCACAAGCCCTGTGGTGAGGAAGCTGTTCCCAACCTCCAGGATCAGGACCAGGACCAGAACCAGGACCAGGACCCAGCACTCGGGTTTGCTGAACCTCACACCACTGGCCTCAGCCCATCCATCCGGTCGGCCCAGGTCCCTCTGCTGAGCCTCAACACACCGATCCAGGCTGTCCAGGTCCATCTGAAGAGCCTTCCTCCCCTCAGGCACAACACTCCTCTCCAGCTGAGTATGATCTGCAGACCTCATGAGGTAACCTTCAGACCCCTAGTCCAGATAAAGGCAGAGAACTGGCCCCTGAGACTTAACAGTGACGTCTAGAGCACATTTAGGTGCCACTTATAAAGAACAGGTCCACAAGATTCACCTCATCATTTCTTCAGCTGTGGATCAAATCCTTCCAGCCCCTCTGTGATCTGCATGAGGAGTTAAAAAGGTAAGCTCTCTAATAATGCCATTAGATGGCACACACTGAGCTTGAGGAGGAGAGCTACAGGGTTCTTTAATGAAAAGTGCATAAGATTTATTGCATTTTTGCTATTAAAACCAGACAAGATTAGGCTAATGAAAAGCAAAACCAACCTCCTTCCCCCCAGCGTCGCTCCTCAGCTTTAGAAATGTTTGCAGTGGGGAGAATATCCCACTTCCTCACAGCTTTTCCTCCTCGTGTGACATGTCACAGGGCTCCTACCACCACCAAAAAATAACATTAAGGTACAAGACTTTCTTTTTTTTTTTTTTTTCCGCCTTTTTCACAGCCTTACCTTGTTGCTCTAACGGCTTTTATTCATGTGCTAGATAAAATAAAGGAGCAGCTAAACACATAAGGTTTATTTGCCACATCTCAAACCCTCAAATAGCTCCTGTCCTGAAGAAAGCACTCATTAGTGTGCATTGCCCTACCAAGATGAAAGACCTATGTGAGGCTAAAGTTTTCCCTGGAAAAGGAGATGATCTCAAGCTGTTAATGTCATTAAATTTCTGTTCATTAGCATCTCTGGAAGCTTACAAATATCTTTTTAATGACTTTTTTTTTTTTTCCTTAATGCTCTTTAAAGTATTTTTCCCTTACTGGTGCTAATAAGGTGTAAAAGTCTTCTCCTGAAACTGTACAGCATGCCACAGCTCACACACTGCTGCAGTTTTAATGGGAAAATTTTCTTGCCAATGTAAATTCATGTATTTATGGGTAAGCAGAGTCAACTTGCCAGCACATTTAAACTTTCCCCGACATATTTAGTCAGGATTCTGTTTCCAGTGTGATTTAAATAAAGTGTTGGAGATTTTTAGTAATAAGGAGTTTGCTTGGACCTGTGTCACAACTGTGCTGTTAAAGGGTTTTACATATATATATATATATATGTGTATGTGTGTGTGTGTTTGTATTAAAAAAACCCAATAGTAGTGGCTGCAGCCCTATTCCCGATGTGGAGCAGCATTAAAATTGAAGCAATTCTGCTTTATGTTTCCTCTGCATTTGGTAGCAGAAGGAACAAATCAAGTGTGCTTCAAAGGTATCCTGATTCCTTCTGTAGTTCTCTAGCAAATCAATGGTCTTAGAATTGAAATAAATCTTTTTGTATGGTTTGGACAGTTCTGTAATTTAGAGCCAAATGCCAGCAGGAAAGATTTACGTAAATGCAACACAGTTTCTGGAAGATAGATGCTAGCACAATGTTAAATCTAATCAGGAATGACATGCTGCTGTTATTTGATTCTGCTTATCGAATTTATTTACCTCCAATTATTACTTTTTGCAAAACACTGTAAAGTGGGAACATTTGTCAGCAACATCAGTAAGAGAAGAGTATAATTAGCACACAAATTTCCCCACCCTCCATACCAGTCAAGAAAGAGCTTATTTTAATTCTTCTTAAGTACAGCATTTTAAAGCATATTTAAGTGTTTTGCTGAAGTGGATTCTGGATAGTGATAAATGAATCATTATGAGGACAGATTATCTAAACTGGGTCATAATCGACTGTGCTAAGCAAACTCCCAAAGTGAAATGGGGAAGTGGCAAATGACTCAGCCAGTGATGAGGGGGATGGGCCTGATTAGTGCAAGCGAATTCAAAGGGCAAATGTGAAGTTACTGAGAACGTAATTTGAAGAGCTCACAGCTTTTACTGACCTCATCCGAGGTCTTAAAATGGTTTGTGGAAAACTAGGCAACGCAAAGATGAGTGCTCCCCATTTTGCAAAGCTTCCCATGTAATGGACAGTGCAGTTTGGACACAGCAGTGAAGCCAGGGAATGCACCATAAACCACAGTGTGATTCTTTTTTATTTGAGCAAGAAAAGTGTAGGCAAGTTGGAACAGAGGCATTTGTAGAGATAATGCTGACTGTAGTGAAAATAAACACTCCTTGCTTAGCATGTGAGCTCCTGGGGGGCATCCCCTGTCCTGTACACTTTTAAGGTACCCAACACTTTGGAAGCAAAAGGTCCAAACACAAAACAGAAGTGCAGATGCTCTTTATGCTGGTTATTTCATAGTCTAAATTACCATAAGGAAAAGAAGAGAACATTCAAATGAGGTAATTAATTAAGAAAAAAAAAAACCAAAGCTGTTACACAACATGCAGTACAGACCATACTGCTTCTGCCTTCAATGCACGTGGTTTTGTCCATATGTAACACCAAAAAAGATAAACCATGGCTGTGCTCCTGCCCTGGAATCTCCCTGCCTTCTGGCAAACTCTGCTTTTGGACAGTGCTCAGTGAAGTAAAACTACAAAAGCATATGAGTATCCACTCCTTCCTTGCTCAGTTCCTGGGCCAAGGTAATCCTTCTTGACTTTGAAAGGGAAATGCAGAGGAAAAACATCATCCCATCCCCACAACTTAGTCTGGAGCTGTGGGTTTGACATCTGCCTGATGGGCAAGGGGCTCTTTTTTTGGCTTTTCAAGAAGTACAGATGAGCCAAAACCCACATCTGACTGTCACTGATGGAGAGAAAGGTTTGGAAGAGCTTCACAACAGCCCAGAGCGTAAATGGGAGGAGGATATTGTTACAATAACCTTAAGAAATAAAACAGAGAAGCTGCCTGAGAGACAAACCCTTTCATCCCTTCCCTCCCTTAATCACATGCAAAGACGACACAGAGTTTCAGACAGAGGAGGAATTAATTACGTGGTTAACCCAGCTCCACTTAATGTGGTCATTGCTTTCTGTTGATAAGGAGTGAACAATGAGATTTCTCTTTCCTTGAGAAAGCCTCCAGCCTGTTTTCCTTTGGTTACTCCTACACATTGCTTTTCCTGTAACAGAAGTGTCTGACTTTTTTTGTTCTTTGATGAAATAAAATAATAAATATGAGATAAAAAAGGAGAGGAGCATCCTTTTGGCTGGAAATCTGAGAAAGTGGCTTCCTTCTTCTTCCAACCACCTCTTAAGTTGCCTCAAAGAAAGCGAAAAAATAAAGCAGAAGGAGCCATGAATTCATCAAAAAGGACTACAGTGGGCTTAGCCCAAATCAGATTCCTTTTATACCCAGTAGAACTGATTTCTGGTATTTTCAGTAAATTGGTTTCATTGTGGATACACAGTTCTCATATGGCATAATTAATTACATGGCTCCTAAGTGGTACTGAGATGGGAAACAAAATGTGTGAAATACTTCTGCTGGTTAAACTGGTACAAACCCCGAGTCTCAGTCTGTGGGTTACAGTTTCCCAGAGTATGCAGCAGGGTTGTAATGTATAGAATATTAAGGTATAATTTCAGGGAAATAAAACTCAAACTAACTCCTACATCTTTCAAGGTCAAATCAGCTCAAGTAGCATAAAATTGCCTTATCATTAATCCATTTTTATTCATAAGAAATTTAAAGGAATTAGAGGCATTTTCATTTTAAATAAAGGGCTGACGACAGGAGGGGAGAAACACAAAAAGAGAAATTCAGCTCTAAATTAACATTTGGTCAGGCCAAGGGATGACCTCTTCATCTGCAAAGTCCCAGAGGTAGGATGCTGTGTGTGACAATGAGCAATGCAGACTCACACCTGTGAATTATTCATGCAAGAATCTTCAAGGGAGGAGGTGCCACATTTTATAGCTTTGCTCTTTGGTTATTAAGTTTCAACAAAAAGAAATGAGTGCAGAAGGAACCAAGCAGCAGTTCTGAGTGGCAACTGAAGGGCAGACCACATTTTTGCATCCTGAAGGAAGAGAAATGGACAAGACCTGTTTAGACTGTAGATCAATAAACCTTCAGTGGCAGCACACCAGAGGTTTTCCAAACACAAGGGCAACATTTGTGCTGGAATCCAAGCTGGAGAAGAGGGTGCTGTTGAGAAGTTTATCCAGTGGTCCCCGGCTCCAGCTGAATTTTCGACTCTTGATAGCACAAGAGTCACCTGCCTACACACCTGATTCACTAGCAAAAGGATAACACCCTAACATTTAGAAGTCATTAATATTTCCAGAGCAAGTATTAAATTACTGCATAGAAATTCCCACACCACTGTTCTCTTGAATCACAATTTTGGCATCTGGGGTTCAGCTCACTAATCTTCACCATCATTCTGGAGTAAAGAGGACTAAATCATTCTATGTTTAAGTACACAGGTTGTCCCTAGTACAAAGGAAAGTAGCTCAAGGGTACGTGTTTCTCCTTTAAATTATTTGTACAGCACTTGCTACTTCTGGAGATATTTATGTGTGAGGCTGAAGGAGATGGAAGCTGCTCTGGAGATCTGAGTTTGTTGGTTTCCTTTCTTCAGAGTGGAGTGATGGATCAGGAACAGTCTCTTCCCTTTCCCTGCTACTTACAAAAAATTCATTTACTGGAAGGTAAAAAGCAATGGCACTCACAGGCAACCTCACTTCTTTTTACATTGCTGGATTGACTTATCCCTCTGTATATACATGAGCCCCCAGAAATAAAAGAAGCAAGACTGTCAGATTGTGGAGAATACTGTAATATTCTGGAGAATACCTCAGACACAGAAAAAACACTGCAGCTCAGAAGAGGATAGGGAAACAGCAGGAATTTACACCTAGAGATGAGTATTCCCAGAGAGAGGAGCAGTGAAATTCAGCTGTCAGTTGTCTTAAAATTAAGAGAAATCAATGAGCACTGCTCCAACCAGCCCCCTCTCCATTTATTTTGTCCTTATGGTGGGTTGGGCAGTGTACATTATAGATAAAAGTAAAGAGCAATGAGAGTAAAAATTAAAGTTTAAGGAAAATTTGTACTGCTACTTTGCAGCACTGGTGTAGAAAAATGTGAACTGACCTTGCATGTGTCTGTAACATCCATTTTTATTGGCTGTTTTGCTCGACCATTGGGGCTTTTAGTGCTCAAGCACATTATTGAGCTAATATTTTCCTTGCAAAACTTAGTGAGCTTGCTCTGAGCTTTGCCCCAAGTCGTGCCTCCTGTTAATTTTTCTCACAACCATTTCTGCTAGCAGCATCTCAGTCTCCAGCCATAAGACAGATTTATTAAAGACCAACAAGAAACCCACTCTAAGCACTCAAATACCTCCTCTAAAAGCAAGAGCATGCAGACGCCCAGAAACTTGTTGCTTTTAGTGTTGCAAACATACCAAGGGCCTGACACCCTTTATAGCTTCAGTGTGACCTCCCTCCCTTCCCTCTGAGTGACTTCATTGCTGAGCTATGGCGGGGGCTCCGCCGCAGTGCGATACCCTCAGCACAAGGGTTTGCAGTGCATTAAAATGCAATATCCCCCAGGCTGTGATTTATGGGCTGTCACTTAGAGCCAAGCAGCGTGCATTTTAATTGTCTGCTCCTCGCCAGCTACTTGGTTTGGTGGGGGGATGAGAAAATTTTCACCCACCGTGAATTTTCAGGGAAATGTGTGTCTTCAAAAGGCACAGGAGTTAAAGACAAATCAAGAATCAAAGAGTCAGAGTTGCATACCTAACAGTCTCTCTGTGAAATGCATGAAAATGGATCACAGGAAATAATTACACATTTTTCTATGCCCTCTTTACCAGTTTGGAGAGTGTTCTTGATGGGACCAGACCTCCAATTCCATAGAAAAATGAAATACGGCTTTTCCAGCCTCAGGGAGCAGATCTCCAGTATCTTCAGTCACAGAGATTATTAGCTAATTATGAGAATTGATACAGACCCACTGAAAACTAAAACAGCTTCAACTTTCAATTTGCCTGGCTTCTGACAGGCAAAGTGCTGCTTTCAGGATACAAGATCCTCAAACTTTTAGATAAGGCAGAAATGTGTGCACTGGCAGTGTGCTACTAGAGTAAATTTTAATCTTCAGCTGCATAGATTTTCAGTTTAAAATTATAGATTTGAAATTAGAACACTGTATGGATCAAAGAAAAGCATGTCCAACATCAGTGGAAGAGAGTCAGTTGTACAGATGATGGTTCCACGAGTCAATTAGAGAGCTGTTACTTACAGATTTGCATCCAAAACCCATTTCTCTCCCATTTTGTGGATATCTGTGATAAATTCCATAGGTCGTGTTTTCCAGGACCTTTTCAGTCTCTTTCCTTTTCAAGACATTTTATTGTCTTCTGAATTTTTCTCTATCCCTGTAATTACAACCATGTATCATTAAGCCACCTGGGGTGAAAGCAAATCTCATACTTCACGGAGACACCCTGTTCTCATGGCAGAAGATATAAAAAATCTGGCAAAGCACCAGGTAAGAGGGTTTGCTGTGGTGTGGCAGACAGTTGTCCCATCAGCTCACAGCCAAAATCAGTCTATTTGGTTTTTTCAGCCTTGCAGATCCAAGGCTGAGATGAAGACAGGGTTTTCAGAAGCCCCTCCTGCTCCAGCATGCCTTTGGCACATTGATTTCTCAGGAGCTTTGTCCAATGAGTCTATGCTACACAAACATTTCTTTTGTATTGATTTAGTCTCTCTGACAGATTATTTGACTTTTTGCTTGTTTGTTTGTTTAATCCTTGCAATATTGGTATTTTTCAGGCTGACAGCCAAATCAAACCTTTGCAGACATATGAAATACATATTAGGAGTCTCATTGCACTATAAATTAAGGGCAGAAATTACACAGCCAAACCTGATGAGCAGCTCGTTACAGATGGCACGTTTTGGCATCATAGTGCTTTGCAAAAGAGATTTATATTCTTACATTCTTCCATGGAATTTAAAATTCCAATCAGCAGAACCACAGAGGGGGATTATGTTACCCTGGACTTATATTCAACCGTATTTTTAATTCTATTAAAACTCCAAGCTTGCACAACAAAATAATTTTGTGTATTTGATTAGGATCTTCATTACATGTTTGCATATTAATAGATCAGTTTAAAAATGTAAACATAAGCTTTATAACTCCTGAAAAATTTGAGGAAATAAGCTGGTATTTCTCATGCTGAGTAGAAGTTTAAATACAGGAGATACTAAAGTGAATAGTGCAACCCTGCCAGAAAGACACTTTCCCAGCATTTTATCAGAGTCCTGCTGAACAACAGAATTAAGTGATACAAGCCAAAACAACACTTGATCTCTGAGGTTTTGTGCTGGTCAGTTAATTAGCTCATTAAAAATAAAATGTTAATACCAGTTTGAGTAGGTTCATGCATTGCTGTATCTAGACGACAATACGGAGAGGAGAGGCATGTGAAAAGCACACTGTAGTGCCACAGTTCCTGACAATAAATAGCTTCTGACCTGGCAGAGTGATCCATGCTATTACTTACAGGCTGTTACTACCCTCCCAGTGTATCGTGGGGCTCCTTAACTGACAATCACTGACACGGTGGGGTATCACCCTGCACTGCAGAGCTGAGTCAATGCACATGCTAGTTTGTTTGCAAACCTGATTGGAAAGAAGGGATAAATTAACTCCTTTCTTCCATTACTTTGTGCCCCCTTGAATGATGCAACTTCAAAAGTGCATTAAAGTTTGAGGTGGCTGCATCCTGAGATATGCAGGGAAGAATAATTACTGTAAGAAATGGAAGAAGTACTGCTCTGAGACTCAGGATACTGCAAACCCAGCACATGGCATCCCTCTCCAAAGCCAATTCAGTCAGGTTTTTTACTGGCTGAAGACTAAAAGAAGTGGCTGTAGAAGGTCTATTCTCAGGCAAATTTGAGACCTTACAAAACCTCAGATAACAAGTCCACTGACTATGCAAAATCTTATTTCCCCCAGGTTCCAGCACTGGGAAAACCAGCAATGATGCAAGTAATGCACTGCTCATTAATGCTGCACCTCATATATCCAAACGATCTCTTACAGCACTGGTTCATATTCAGAAAAAATTTAGCTTATGCATCATTAATTTAAGATGAAATATGGAGAAGCAATTACCAAACACACAGTCAGACAAGCATCCAAAATGGAAGATGAATACAAAAAGCTCAGACTAATTCTAGTAGATTTCCAGAAAATGTAGCCTGCTAGTTAGATTTTACGTGTACAGACATTATGTTAACAACAACCCTATCACCTGTGGGGGCTCCTGTTCTTCACTGACCTTCTCAAGTGAGCCCTAAACGCCTTTTTTTTTTTTTCCCAGTTCCATTTTAGAGACACATAAAATCTAAATAGATGAACCTAAGGTTTTCAGAGCTTAGCAAAGCTTCAGGGTCACGCCTTGGTCTGTATAGGTACATCAGTCATCCAGCTTTAATAACTCAGATTCTGTGGTAGGCAGTATATGAAAAAAGAAAAACCCAACAGACATAAATCCTCATCAAGTTAACTGTCCTATTTTCTTTCTGCCAGACAAAGTTTTGCCCAAAGTATACAAGGCTTTGTTTATAGCACAACCTCAGCAAAGAAAATAGCTTCCTCCAATCCTCTGTTCCTACTGTATCTCCAGACTCCTAATTTTTAATTATCTCTTCTGTCAAACAAGTAATCAGAAAAGTATGGAAACAGATTCAAGAGCAAGTAATTCCCAGAGCCCAGCCCAAGTCTCTAGTCCAATTAAAAAATTACCTTAAAACAAGAACAAAACCCAACACAGCAACCTTGAAGATGTAGCAGCAAGTGTTTTGTTGTATTTTACCTGGAAAAGGGGGATTTTTTGGTTTGGGCATTAGAACTGTTGTGTAGAAGTTTATTCATAAGCCTTTGCTTTCTTGGTAATCCAAGCAGCATCAGAGAGCTGCCCCCATCCCTCTGGCCATGCAGCACATGGGACAACTGCTGGGGCTTACACAGGGTGCCCTGCA
This sequence comes from Calypte anna, assembly GCF_003957555.1. Classification (NCBI taxonomy): domain Eukaryota; kingdom Metazoa; phylum Chordata; class Aves; order Apodiformes; family Trochilidae; genus Calypte; species Calypte anna. The sequence continues at coordinate 7,390,543 of NC_044266.1, read as the reverse complement.
ATGCCAGAGCTGGGTTATAACCAACACCACAGAAATTCAGAATAATGTAATAATGGCAGAAATGTATAATAATGTAATGGCAGAAAACTAAACCATCTACCCCACCTGCAGAACAACAGGGGAAGACCCAAGGACAGTCAGGGCTCTTGCACTACCCAAAGCACTCACACCAATTTTAAGAGGATTAAGCCAAGCTCTCCTCCAGAGGCTTCAAGAGAAACAACAGAAACATCCCTAGGTTGGAGGAATACAGTATGAAAAGTAATTTAATTTTTCTTGGCATTTTATAAGTAATAAAACCAGCACCAGGCAGTTTCCAAAAGCAATTGTGCAAGGTTATTTATGGGATTTATGTCAGGCACTCTGCTTTTATAACATATTTGCAATCAGAGCTCTGCCCCTTCAGCTTCCAGCCTGGGTTTTTTTTAACCAGGTCTCAAGTGCTTGGAGGTAGTTTAAAAAAAACCAAAACAAAACATAAAAGTCCCCAAGCAACTGCAACAAGTACTTTAAAGAATTATGACAAGAACAATCCAGCACAAGAAAACTTGAGTTGGAGTCTGTAGGAGTCCTCACACTCAGCAGCACACCAGAACCTCAGAACCTATTCCCACCACCTGAACTAACAGCAGTAGGATCCGTCTGGATTTTTTTCCCAGTGCGTTTTTAATGCAGCCATCACTACAAAACCTGGTCACCATGATTACTGAAAATATGCTCCCAAAAATGAGTACTGTTTCATCAACCCTCCCACTTCTCACAGAGCTAATAAAAGCGGCAGGACAGACCTAATCTCTTAGCACACAGATGTCTGATGGCTTTAAATGGCTAATTACAGTTACAGTGAGCAATAGTTGAGAAGCTCTGCAGTTGGCAGATGCCTTTACTCAGTTATTACTATTAGATTTTAAATCTGTTTAGTTCCATAGATGTAGATGACTGCAATGTTTGAAATAATTAAGCATACAATAATAAGAGCAATACTAAAATTCCTCCTCTAACACAGATGGTTGCATCCACAGTTACCACACAGGTAGATTAGGAAAACTTTTGACAGCCTACCAGGGTGGAATACTGCCATTTGCTGGTTTCTGAGTCTACTTTTGCAGTTATTTGTGAGAACACAGCCCCGTTTTGCTATATAAAATACAGAAGATGTTTCCTCTTCCAGAGTGCTTCTATTGCTTGGGAACAAAAGCCAAGAGCTTCAGAGCTGAACTGCAAAAAGGAATTTGGATGTGAGAGCAAACAAGGAATTTGCTCAACAGCACCCAGGGAGTCCTTGGCAGGACAAGTTACAGACAGGCAGCAAGGGGAAAACATCTGCCTTTGCTTTGGGTGGGAGGGGTGGAAATCTGTCCCTCAGGCAGCTCTCCTGCAGCTCAGCCCAGGTCTTCACCCACAGAATAATTCCTCTTTTTACTGTGTTCAGACTGAAATCCAACCGTGCTGCTTGTTTAACTGTGGTCATGCTCCTTCCAGCTTTGCTGCTGAGGGAGATTTTCCAAGGCTCTGCAGATCTGCTTAGCTCTGCTCCTGCTGCAGGGCTCAGCCAGCAGGGCCAGCTTCCAAAACACCCAAGGCCAGGACCATCATCTGTCATATTGCTCTGGCTGCTGTCACCAGTCCCTGCCATCACCCAGAGGTTGTTCAGCCCTGCTCTGGAAACAAAGCTTGGTTTGGAAAATCACCGTGCTGTCATTTGGAAATGAAAGTTTCTTCCAGAGTTTCATTTAACAAACAGCAAAGGGAATTTCTTTGGCATTACTAAGTACAGCCAATTCCCGAAGAAAAGTTGAGGATTTAGGAAGAACAGCCTCTGTGGGAAGGGTTACTTTGAACAATTTGGGTCTAGTAGGACTCTTCTTCAACCTCTTTACTCTTGACAGCAAACAGAGACATCCAGAGAGACTTTCAGAGCAGAAACCTGACTTAGCCCCAGTGGTCTTTGTTCAGGAGGAGCCTGGGAAGATGAGCTTCACCAGACCAATCACTTTCAGTAAACACCCAGCTCTCATCGCTGACAAATGCTGTTTTTTCCCAACAAGAGGCTTTTACTGGCATGTAATGAATTATACATGGCAGGTACCTATCTCATACCTTCATTTATAATTTATTACATGCCAATAAAATCTTGGTTTGGGAAAAAAAAAAATTGCAAGTATCCAGATGCTTAAACAAGCATCAGAGAAACTTCATTAAAATAGAAAAAGAAGTTAATTAACTGATGGACTCTGTTCCATTCTCTTTAAAGCCATCCACATCCTTCTCTTTGTCTACTGACTAGCTTTATTCAGTTCCAGTTAGTGTATCAAAGTGATGTATTCTGCTTACAAGTTCAAGGCAAAGCACATTTATCTGTTACAGAAGGAGAATGGATTTACATTTAAATGGGTGTTCTTCATGTATCTAATCACTCAGTTGAGTAATCAAAGTACAATCCAAGTAGGAATAATGTCTTTGTGTTTGGCATTAGTGTAGCCTCCAAGATTCCCTCCACACATTTTTTCCTATTTATTTATTTCATGGGTGGTGAGGAACAAAATGGGAATGTTGTAATTCTCCAGCTGCAATCACAACCAGCAAGAAGGCTAGCTGGGAATTCAAAGATTGCTTGCCTTGCCTTAGGTTTCAGTTAAAAATTCAGACTCCACGGGAGAGCAAGAAATTCCCATGGTGTGCAGGCTTTCATTCCCTTAAAAAGTAAATAAACAAATAAGCTTCAAAGGTGCCCAGGGAAGTTTGGCAACAAAACTGCTGCCAGTTTGAGCAGCAAGATATCTTGGGTTCACTGTATCTATGAAAAAAATGGCAAGGACTGCACTAGCCTGAACCAAGCAAAATAACTTGCAAAATGAAATATGCTTTGAAAAGCCAGCTAGGAAATGAAATTTGAAATTATGGTAAGCAACTTTTGAATTCCTTTTCATGGGGTTACACTTATCTAAACATACACAGAAAAAAATATGTCTGTATGCATTAAAAAATAAGTAGCTATAGCTTAATCAAAAAATGTTACTGACCTTGCCTATGAGTGGTTTTGAAAGCACTGAATTTGCTACTTCCGATTTACAGTGATTGTGATGGCAACTCAGCTTCAAAAGCCTATCAAAATTCAGGTCAGAGATAAGTAATAAGAAAGAAAATGCATCTGTTTCAGTCAGACAAGAGCAAAGCAGGTTTGCATGTAATGTGTGGTTTATAGATGATATCCTCCACCAAAGCAATTACCCAGCCTCCCAGTGACATGTGAGGCTCAGCTATGTCATTCTGCAGGTGCAGGACAGCACTTTCTAACTCTGATAGGAGTTATCTTGCAACATGTCTGTTGCCTTCCTTGTAAATAAGATTTCTCCATGGGCTACTAATTTACCAGCCAGCTTCTCTACAGTTTATGACCACAGATCAGAAAGCTGTGTATAAGATGTTTAAGTCTATTACATGCATTCCCTTTCTTTTCTTCTTTGTCTTTCTTTGGGTTGACTCTGGGCATGCGTAACATATTCTGCTCCAAGAAATCTGAATTTTGAGAGAAAGCCTACTGCTGTGTGGTGCAAAAGCAGGTAATGCATTCATTTGCTGCTGAGCTCTCAGGAAGTTTAGAGAGATCCTGGATTATTTTATTTACAGACTTTTTAAGTGACCAAGCTCAAACCAGCTGAATGTACAAGAGCAAAGCACAGAGCAATCCTGTATCATCTGTCTGCCACCATGCCAAAGGGTGCTCTTCACCCACTCTGCACTACTCATGAATTCTGCTCCTCCTTTTATTTTTGCCCTTTATTTTTTTATTGCCTTAATGCAAACCAGCAACACTGGTAGGAACCCAAACCTCCTCCTCCATCAGAACAGCAAAAAGGAAAGCACAACGGTACCAGAGGTGGAGGAGAAGCCTCCAAAAAGGACCAGCAAATGAAAACATGATGTCCTGAACAAAAACAGTTCCATTACCAGCTTCACTTTCCACCTGCAATTACAGTACATTTTGGCTGAATATTTTTTCCTGAAAACTGAAACAGTTTCATTACAGCTTAAATGTCTGACAAGACAGCTGACTAAAGGCTTGTGAAAAGCAATTGTTTTGGACACTGATTACTTCCTATGCAGACAGTGAGTACTGGAGCTGCAGATAGCTAGGAAAGACTGCAGCTTCATGGGATGGACTACAGTATCTGGAGGAGTTAATTAATGTTGTGGGGTGAGTAGGAAGAGAGAAACTCTGCAAATACCCAGCTTTACATACAAATTAATTGACATGGAATAACTTTATATGTTTAATTTAAATGAAATTAATTTATTAGAAAAAAAGCCAGTCTAGGGACAGATAGCTGGTGCATCTGGCACAACAGCTAGAGCAACACTGAGTTCCCATGGAAACGTATTTGTTAGGAACAAGGCAATACTTAGGATGACATGGTTTTGTTTTTAATCCACCAGAGTGATGATGACTGCACCAACAGGATTCAAAATATTGAGATAAAAATTGACAAAATTAGGAACGTACACAAAGACTTTAATTTCCTCCTCTGTGCTGGGATGGCTATTGCAGTGAAATCTGAATTAATGCTGGAAATGCAGGTGGATTAACTGCAAAAACAACTGAGCACTGCATTGCATCAGTACTTGTATCTATAGCATAGCCCACACATGGGCACTGTACAGCTCAGCCAGAGCTGATTTTAGGATCCCAGCCCTGCACACAGACAATTGTGTGGCTGCTTTGAGGCCAGATGATGGGGGATTCAGAGGTCCCCCCTTAAGATGCCTGGGCTTCAATACAAAGGAACAGTACCCCAGACACTGCCTATCAAGTGCAGCTGGTTCTTCCTGCCATGAGTGCTCAAACCAGTTCAAATCAGAATTGGGACAAAGAAGAAACCTCAAGCACGGCAATATACAAGAACTGAGTAGACCTCCTGCTTCTGGTGACTTAAAAGATTTAGATCTTGGCAGGTTTTAAACCATTTATATTCACTTTGTCATTTGAAACAGCACTGAGGAATGAAGGTCAGAAAACAAAGCAGCTACTTGTAATAATGGTCAAGAAAGGAAAAGAAATTTTAGAGTGATGGGAAGCACCTTTGAGTGTTGAAATGCCAGGAGTGCATTCACCAAGTTATCTTTTAAAGTCCTCCCTTGAATTGCCTCTGTTTATCTTCATAGAAAAACAGCAGCTGGAAGCCAACGGGCAGGATTTGACCTCTGAATCCAAAGAGAATTTACCAAAACTTAATTCTTAGTTGGAATTCATCCATTTACTTTTTCCTGAGGAGAGGCTACACTGCAACCTTTGGATATTTTATTTCTTAGCCCTCAGCAGGGCACAAACCTGCATCCCTCTGGGCTGATGTTTTTCTGCTGCAAGGATATCCTGAGCTGCTAGGAGCAAATTTCTGCTTACTGGGAGGTGAACATAAATCAGCAAAGCTCTTATTCTCAAAAAGGAGCAAATTGGGATGCCTGTGAGCAACTAAACTCAGTGCCTCTCCTTAGACTTTCCCTTTGCATTAATATAAATGGTAAGATATGGGTCTGCACGTGGCCAAAGTGCTTTCCCCAGGGATTTCTTGTTTGTCATGTGTTGGCTGCAACTGAAACTCTCTTGGCCTTCCTGGGTTGCTGTTGATGCATTAATTTTATGCAAGCAGTAACAGGAGCCTTTTGCCTTTCTAAAAGTCCTAATTACAGGGAAATTTAGTTTAGTTTGTTGATCTGATCAGACAAAAGCATAGATTTTCCTCTCCTCTCATGCCCTGCAGGTCCCTCAACCACTAGGCTACCAGCCAGCCTAGCTGTGCTATTCTCAGCCATTCCTCCTCTTTGTAAAAAGAACTTAATATTCACTGGAGCCATGATTTGAACCTCATTTTTTCTCCAGTTAAGACAGTGAAAGAACTCTCCTCTTCTTCCCTAAAGGACCACCCTTGAATCAAGTCCACACTCTGCACTGAGGGTAAGGAATGGGCAGTGTGGGCTGTCCTGCTCTCCTCAACACTGTTTTTATTCACCTCATCTGTGAAAGAGAATTTATTTGTTTGGTATTGTGTTCATATTCAACATGCATTTTTTTATTCCTCTTCCTACTTAATTCAGTCTGGTCCAACCATTCATCTTCTTGACTTCTATTCCCCAAACTTAGCTATGTGTGCTATGCTTTAATGAGACAGAGGGGCTACAGAACTAGGAATAAGGAATTCATTCCCTCCTCAGCAGCAGGCAGGTGTTTTGTCATTGTAATTATTTGTGCATCATTATCATCTCATTCCACCCTTACCCTCACCTCTCACAGAAGGGAATGGACAATCATTAACCCAAATCTATCTTATTTTTCCTCCTGTCTGTGTTTGAGTCCACCGTGTTGTGGAAGGCATTCCCATTTCCCTACCACAGGCCCCTTCATCCTCCCAGCCCCTTCTCTCTCTCTGCCTTTTTCTAACCCATTTTTCCCCTTCAAAAGAGAGGACCCCAATCTACCTCCATCCTCTGCAAGTGGCTGTGTCTGTTCTGGGACCTCTACAGGACTTCCCCCAGGCTGTCTATTTTTAAATGCTTTCTGCAGCTAAAGCAGTAGAAGTTATTTGATTAATTTATTTCTCCTGAATTCTGCCACCCCTAGGGAGATGCTCAGGAAATGGTTTCTAAAAAATATTCATTTGGGTGACTCTTGCTACCACATCCAAATTTCACAGTCCACAGGGATTTTCAAGCACTGCACTTGTTCTGTCTACTCTGATTTTTTTACATTACATGTAAAGTATACACCAAGATTAGAATTACAATAGCTCAACTACTTTTCTGATAAAAGTTAAGCCTGAATTAAATACATCTAGGAAAAATTTCTCATCACCATAAGTTGGTAGGAGGAATACAAAGAAGCACTGGAAGGCATGTACCAATCTGAAGTCCTTCAAACATACTGAAATTACCTTACACAAAAGACTTAAAGTGTGCTTGTAACTTTTTTTTTTTTTTTTTACTGTCCCTTTATACTGTCTCTCCAGCCACAGAAAGTATTTTTCCATGTTATATACATATTAGCTTCCAGCAGGGAAATGTAATTACCATAATAAGATTCCTTAAAACTGGGCTTTTATGTTGTCAACTGCATTAAAATTTAACTTTTGTGCCAAGTTCAGAAAATGGCTCTTAAAATGTAAGAAAAAAAATAGGGTAAAATCAATATAATTAAGAGTGAAATGGACTAAACTGGAGGCAATCAAGCCTTTCATTCTGCATGAAAAAAAATACTGGAAAATTACAATAAATTACTTTCATTTTATTGCTTGGTAAATGGCTACAATATCAGTGTTGACGTAGCAGTGTTCCTCTCACCTACAGGGCACTTCACCACCTTGAGTATTGTACAGATCTGATACTATTTGCATTTCCTGAGGCTGCATCTCATGCATAACTCAGTCTGCAGTGTTAACATATGTTTTAAAACCTCTCATATGATGGTTTTTCTGGTATCATTTATTATTTAGGCTCTCAGCCACATCTTCCTAAATCTTCAGGCCACTTCCTCTTAGAACACATAAAATCCTAGTGTCTTGGCACTTCAACATATCAATTCAAAACCATCTAGAAAAATAGAGCTGGGCCTGTTTTCTTTTTTCCAGACAGCTTCACTTTTGTTTAATGCAAGGACATACAAGTTTTCTGGGCAGAATAATTTCCCATTTGACCCATTAAGTTATAGCCAAGAGCTAACACAAAAAGCATCCCCCTTTGATTCTCCACTAAATCTCTTACTGAACACAGCTGCACCTGGACTTTAATTCCATGGGCTTCTGGAAATTGAACTGATGGCACAAGAATCAGAGCTACTGGCATTTTGCCCCTAACAGGCCCATTTTAAAATAAAATTTTAAAAATCCTTAAGTGGCAAGCTTGCATTGCTTTCAGACAGACAGATTGATGTTCTGACCTTTCTTGGGGTTGCAAGGCAGAGTGATTCCCTTTCCCCTTTAAACACCAGTAAGAGGATGTGACATTCAGTCAAGATTTTATTGACATGTGAACATTCCCCCTTTATTACAGATATTACGGATCCTGCTTCCTCAGCTGCTGCTTCTGCATCAGGGATAATGACAAACCTGAGGGGGGAAATGCTTCACTCACACTTAACTACCAAATACTTTTTAAATACCGTGTCTATCAGAAATATGGTTTTCTCCTTCCCCTCTTTTAAAAGGCCCCAGTACTCGGTCAAGATACAGTTTTAAAAGGAAATTTTCATCCTTTTGCTGCACTCACTCATTAATTATTTAGCAACATACTCAAAGTTCAGCAGCATTGATTGCAAATTTGTAATTAGGGCTGACTTGTAGTTTGCACTTCAAGCAGACATTCATATTCTTTGTCATGTCCACCCCATTTTAAAATATGGACCCTTTGCATATTTTAAAAATAAAATCGAATATTTAGCAATTAGCTGGATGTGTGGGTCCTCCCACAAGTGTGGCAGTCAGTGTCCTGGCTGCCTGATTTCAGCCTCCAGTGCCACGTTTAACCGGGTAAAATGTTTCCTCTAATGGCTGTGATTATCTGCTGTGCAAAGGCTCCCTACCCCATCATTGCCTTCTCCAGGGATGATACAGAATGATAAAAGGCCGGAGGGTAATTATACTGCTTTTCATTTCCCTGGCTCTCAAAGTATTGTGTAAAATACATAAATGCTTCCTATGCACAAGCATCAGATCTAAAGGATTACCTGGTAAATATAGGAAGAACACCTGTGGTTATTTTTCAAGGATTAATATTAGAAAAGCTCCTTTTATCTTCTGCAATATTTTTCATTTTGCAGCTAACCTATTAGCTTGCATGGAGAAGGATCAGATAACAGAAGTACCTCTAGAGGTACAGATACTGCTACTACAGCAGAAGTGCAGATATACTTGAAAATAGAACCAGAATTGTGATGGCCATTTCAGCATATATTCTCCTCAGCTCTCAGATAAACTTGCTAACTTTCCAAGGCAAAATAACTGAACCCAGAAGAACTTACTCAGACTTTCAAATCAGAAAAGTCTTAATGCTCAAAGTTCCTCAGACAAGGGTGGAGTTGGATATTTTTTTTCCTATTTTATCACATTAGTTAAGAAGAGCCCACAGCTTGCTCACCAACATCTGTACTGCTGGTGTTGCACCAACAGGGGTGGGGTTGGGGGGGAAAGAAAGCAGCTTTTGTTGGTAAAGCCAGCAGATGAGAACTCTGTCAAAGCTGACTGAACTTGGAATAAAGAGGTGCCTTTTTACATGGCTGTTTTGGGCATTACAGCTCCTCTTCAGGAAGCCAACAAACAACATCTCAACTTCCAGGGCAGCTGTTGAAAGGAGAAAGAATGCAGGCACTGGCACATCCAGGGGGACAGCCATGCCCACAGCTGCAGCACACCTGAAGATATTGCTGTCTGTTACACCATGATGGGCATCATGTTTTTTCATCTGCATTGAGGCAGATGTTACTCAGACTTCTTACACCTGCTCCTCTGCAATTCAGAATTACTCAACGGCCCCTAAAAAAAGTGATTTGACAGAGAGGGGAGAAATGAGAATACTGCATCTTCCCAAAGAAACTAAAGTTAATCAGATTTACAACCAGGAATCATAAAATTCTGATTTATGTTTTTTTGTTTGTTTGTTTTGATTATTTTTTTTTACATAATGATTCTTTTACTGGGATATCTGGAGGGCATAATCAATAGGAGGAAGTCTCCCATTTGTGATTACTTTACCATATGGCATAATTCTCCCTGACATGAAGGCAATTTCTTCTGATAAGCTTTTGAGCAGAGTAATAGGCATTTGCCTCTGACAGCAAAGGACAAACTGAATTATCTAAAATATTATATTACTGGTTTCTATTAATTGGTATTCTGTTTGTCCCCTTCTAAAATAAAGGCATGAGTACATTTGTAAATCTCTCCAAGAGAACTAGTAGATTAGTGAAATGATCAAAAAAGCCCAATCAGAAACTGTGTCTTGTGGGGAGAAGCACGCATAAAAAATAAATATATGCTTTAAGTATAGCATAAAATCCCTTGTGCAGCTGAATGTGTCTTTGACCTAGGGGGAAAGGGAACCCTGTGAGTCCCAAAAAGCACCCACACCTTCTCCCTGGTGACTCCTTCCATGGACTTCACCAAGCAGTGAGACTGATCAGGATTTTCAGTGCTTCTGGAAATAAAACACATTAATTAGATGCAACTCACTCTTTTCCAAAGGGAAAAAAAAGCATCCAGAGTCTATTCTTTAAAACATGAGGTCTAATACTGTTGAGAAACCTCCATGCTGCAAATCATGTATGCAGATGATGACACAAATGCTGACTTCTGGCAACATCATCCCCACCTTCAGCTCTGTGTGTTGTACATTGGAAGATTGAGATTCACACCAGCAAACTGCATTTGAATTTCCAATCAGGTATAAGGCCAAATTTTCTGCAGTTTGACATATTCAAGCATTTCCAATGTTATGTGTGTTTTAGACATCTTTTGAGAAGAAAAATGGAGTGAAAGGTAATAAATGAAATTAAATACTTCACTGCAGTTCAGAGCTTCATGCTTGAATGGGGTCCAAAATGTAAAAGGGCTTCGCCCTGTCTTAAAGTAGGGAAAAGCTTTTTAAATAAGCTCTTGGAATATCCAGCTTGTGTATCCTCCACCCAAAGTAGCCTCCAAGACTTGGAGCTGCATGGTCACTGCCAGGAACTTTTACAGCTACGTATATTTTTTCTCATATACATTTCCCATGCAGCCTATGGACTGAGTGCACGGCCACGGTGAAGGAGACAGCATCTGCCAGGCTAAATTTGTCAGGTGAGGAAGGGAGAGCTGTGGTTTGTGCAGATCCAGAAGAGAGCTGAGTTTCTCTCCACCCCTGAGTGAGGATTTTTACTTGCTGGTCCCTGAATATTTATGACAACAAAGCACAGCTGCACTGGAGCCGGCCTGTCTGCACTGTCTCACCCTGAAACATCCCTCAAGACTTCACGTTGTCTTTTTTATTCATGCTTCAAAGAGGACACGCTGCTCAAAATGTGAGTGGCTTTATAGGAAACACTTGTAACAGCCTCTGTTATCACAGTCTGAAATGGCAGTGGCTCAGCATTGCAGCCCTGGTTTTGAATCTCAGGACCTGAAGCAGGCAGGAACTCAGTAAAGAAGAACTCGTGAAAAGGCATTCTGGGGAACTGGGGGCATGGATCCCCCACAGCAGCAAGGTGCTGTAAGAGTGTGGAAAGGGAAGGAGGTGCAGATCCCAGCTAACAGCACACAGAGAGCAGCACTGCATGGATGGAAAGCAGATTTTCCAACCAGCATGGATTGTATCTCCAAACCCAGCTTTGTTTCCAGGCAGCTTGTTTTCAGAGCCCCACTGCAAAAGCAAGAGTGTGAACATCTTTAAGGAAGAAAAAGCCATTCCTTCCAAGCTCTGATTTTTTGTGTCATCCAACAAATACCATCTCTGCTGTCTCCCCTGGCACCCCACTGCCCCTGTTCCCATAACAACAGAGATGGCTCTGCCAGCATCCGCTCTGCTCACTGCCTCAGTTCCAGCCCAGGCAGCAAAAGGGAACCAGAGCTGCTGAAATACTTTCAGGATCTTCAAGGAGCAGATCCTTAACCAATGACTCAGTCTCATGGAGAGCAAAAAACATCTGCAATAACTCTTATATTCATCCAATATCCAACAATTAAGAGTGGGGTTTGTTTTTTTTTAGTATATGAAAACATAAGCCTGTAAAAGGCAAATAAAAAAATATAAGTGCAAAGTTGAAGAAAAAAGTCTGGATGAAAAAAAATAAGAGAACCTCAAGTTAATTTCCCCTGAATCACAGAGAGTTTTACATATTTAATTCCATCAGCTAGGTTTTACAACTCTGCATTATTTTCTATGTGGAATGACACAATATAGAGTGAACCAGTAAAGCCTAAAGCACAGAAAAACAGAAATCACATCATACAAGATGAGAAGTAAGCAGTAAAACAGTAAAGGATAAGTATAAAACAAATACAAACAAAAGAAAACCTAGAAAAATTAATTGGAAATTCAGCAAGGAAAACTGTAATGCTTGTTCAGATAATATTCCATAAATATTTGACATTTCTTCCAAGGCTTAATATACACACACCTTGACAAAAGGTCTGTCCAGCTTGGTCATATGCCTGCAGACTGCAGAGTTAAATTATGTATAAGTTTACTTAATTATTCATCCATTTATTAACCACACCAGCCCTAGAAAATGTGGCAAGTGCTCTTCTTCACCCACATTGCTCTCTACTATAATGCAACAAGCCTAGCAACTTTTCTCATTGTATATTATTGCTGTTCATTAACAGAAGTAATAAAAATAACAATCAGTGTCAGCAGATACCTGACACACATTTCATAATCCATGTAAAAATACACCCTGAGGGAAGCATCTTACAGCAGACAGGCTTATTTCTGTGGAGTAAAACGAATGAAAGGAGCCACGTGCCAGCCTGTCAGCCCCCTCCAACACCCTAGAAAGTCCAGGCAATGATGGTTTTGAAGTGGTAGCCAGAGTGATTTCCAGATTGCTCCCCTTTTTTTTGCTGCAGTCTGTCCCTCAGGGAGGTTCACACTGTGCCAGACTGCCACAGAAACATGGGTGCTGAGGGGGACTGCAGTTGGGTGCTGTTCCTTATCACACTGACCTTTCCATTGCTTAGTGCTCTGATTAACTGTGCTCAGCAAGACAGCCATAAAAACACTGCCATGTCCCGGGGACAAGAGGAGAGAGATGAGCAGACCATCAGGCAAATCCTCATCTAGATGATGCATTAGAGCACTCATGGTTTAGACTTTTAAAGGGTGAGGGAGGGAGGCAGGTAAGGTAAGCAGAATATGGCACATGGAGTTTATTTCCTAAGCAGAAATCTCATCACTAATTCCAGGGCTGGAGAAAGGTCAGCCTGGCCACAGGTGTGTAGTGAAATGAGGCAACCAGGTGCCACTAATTGCCAGGGAGTGAGCATGAGCTTGTGTCAAGCCCACCTGTGCCTAATTAGGGTGGGCCCCCACTGCACATGAGCAGGACCAGGGGGCCAATCCTAATCAGGCACAGGTGGTCTTGACACAATCTCATGCTCACTCCCTGACAATTAGTGGCACCTGGTTGCCTCATTTCCCTACACAGGTGCATTTGCTCAGGCAAAAAATCATCAGGTTAAGGAAGCAGTGTGCTGTGTCAGCAGCAGCATCACCAGCTGGGTGAGGGAGGGGATCTTTAGGGTCCCTTCCAACCCAAACCATTCTACAATCATCTCTCATGCTGCTATCCAGGATGCACCAGTACCAACACCTCCAGCTACACAGCAGGACTTGGGTTTGGAGTCAGGCTCCCGAGATTTTAGGGAATAAACAGCTAGTTGGAGGAGTCCTTTCTGTATAGGTGCTCAGTGCCCCTCCTTGCTGGTCCAGACCCAGAAGACACCAAGGCCTCCATACACACAATTTACATTTTCCCTGATTTTTATTTCACCCCCCCACAAAAAAAAAAAAATCAAGGTGAAAAATGGGAATAAATAACAGTTCATCAAGACTGCTGCAGTATCTGTTAATCCCTCATGTTAGCTGAACTAATTAATGATACAAGACTTACTGAGAGCAATTCCCCAACAGGATTACCACTGAATTATGAGAGTAATTGTTCACCAGAACTTTATTTAGCTAAAACCTCTCCTCTGGCAAGAAATTCTGTGTGCAGCTTGCCCTGAGTTTCAATCACATAATTATTTTAGGGTGAGTTATTTCTGACCTGGGTAACTCCATGTTTCCTTGGGGTACTGCAGGCAACACCAAGCAGGAATTGCATTTTCCTTGCACTTACCCATCACACAAAGAATTTGTCATTTCCTTGGTCACGCTGTCCTGGCATCCATTCTAAATATGCACCAGGCAGAATCCTGTAATCATCACAGTACATGTGCTCCAGGCCAGTTTGAGATCATCTGCTCTAATGTAAAACTCAGTAAAATTAAATTGATGCAGTCCAGAAGAATTTTCAAGGTTGCCTGAGGCCAGAAATAAAACTTTTACACAGAGCACAATTATATACAAACTCATTGATGAATTTGTACTGATACACAGAAAACATGAGGGGCCCTTGATGTGATTCTTGTAAGAATTACTGTTTGCCCAAATATTTTTTTTTTCTTTGAAACCCCTTTCTTACAGCAAACTGGCAGATAGCAGACTTACACCTAAGACTGATTTTTCCCTTTGGATTTTGCTATTCACTTTGGGAGACTTCAACTCATGAAACTAAGTAAACTCTTAAAAGAGAAAAAAACCGTAGACACAAAAGCTCTGAGTTCCGAATTTTTAGTTCCTTTTTAGGTTTTTTGTTTGTTTTTTTTTTATTCCTGCAGATAAGATCACCAACCCATGATTCATACCACTGAACATTCCTTGGGCTTAAGTTCTCAGGATACATTTGATTTACACCAAATGTGGCCTATTTGACAAACCAAGTGCTCCTGCTTGTAATTATCAAATTACAATTAATTAGCTAAATTACCCTGAAATGAACCTAAATCTGTACAGATTAGCTAACCTTCAAGAGCTGTCATCTTCTGGAAACAGATTTGAGGCAGATCAGCCAGCCTCGTTCTGCACACCGATGAGCACCCCCAGCCTTGGGATAATCCTGAGCTCCCAGCAAAGGGCACTTTGAGGTCCAGTTTGTGCAGGGGGTATCACACCAGTCTGGAGGGATGGAGGAATGGTCACCTGGACTGCAAAACAGCTTCCCTTGATGCCAGAAATCAAGGAGAACCACCAGCAAGCAGCTCATACTGTCAGTGTGTGTTCCCCAGCCATGGCCGTGGGCTGCCGGGGAGCAAAGCTCCAGCCTTGTTCTCTGCTGTGGTTTGGGTGCAGTTCTGCAGCCAGAGGTTCAGACAGATTTGAACACAAGTTGTAGGGAGCTCTGCCTTGCAGTGTACTCTGCCTCCCTCTCCTGGCCTGTTCCCAGGCGATGTATAAATCAAAAACTTTGGTGCAAAGTTCAGTGGAAACAGCATTAGCCAGATTAGGATATCTGGCCATTTAAGATGCCCGAAAACTACTGAGGAGGACAGTGGAGGAAATCCTTCCCATCATTAAGGTACCAACCCCGCACTGAGACTTGCAAGAAGCAGATTTTGCTTGGGACTGACAGGAGTAACAAATGCCCTAACAAAAGGAAAGATAACAGACAGCTGGAACACCAATAATCCCTGCTTAAGATCACAAGCAGCAGAATCAAAGCCAAACAATTTCTCCTCAGCCTTTTTTCAAAGAAACGATTCCAATCATGCTCTCTCATTAACAATTCTAACTTCTTACAAAATGCTCCCCCAGAGGGGAAGGGGGGAGCATCAATCTCAAACCATGATTCCCTAATTCTGCCAACTAGAAGGAAAGCAGCAAATCTCAAGTGAAACACAATGAAAGTTGAGTGTAACAAAATCCCTCTCTGGGCAGGGAAAGCACAGCTGTCCTGGAGTGCAAACAGCAGGCAGGCATTTCCAGATAACCAGGGTCAGCTGGGTTCTAAAAGCTAAAAGTGAAGGAGAAGAAACCAAAAAATCACGTTAAAAAGCCCTGTTTTATTTAAAAAGCAAGGCAGCAGCTCTAGCATTTATGGGTTTGGAAGGATAAAACTAACTGTATGTTTAATTGGCACTTGTTTCAGCCACCTCTGATTCTAAGGAATATCAAATTTTAAATCAAAATCCAGGACCTGATGGATCATCTCACTTCTGAAATGCCTTTTCTGGGCTTCCTGCATGTCTCTAAATCTTCACAGCAGTTAATCCAATGTAACCATTCATGGATGGTAAATTACCCCTCTTGTTCATTTACAGTTTGCCATGAAGACAAAACTTTTCACTGTCTGCAAAAGCAGCATTTCACTGCTTACAGAAAACTAATCCCAGGTTATCAATTCTGGCAGCTGACATTTATAGCCCTTGATGTATTTACTGTACTTACCACATTATTTACAAGAGCCCTGCTTCTTGAGGGGGCAGCAAGAAAATCTCACCTTTCAATTAAGAAATTACACCTATTTACAGAGGACATTTAGAAATATAATTCCAAGCCCAAAAAGTCTTTCCCTTTTTTAAGGAAAAAAAATCAAGCTGAGGCTGCCCATACCAGAATCCATAGGGATTTGTGAGGATGGCTTGTTGGGTTTTCAGGATAGGATGTTATCAGCATATTGACACACACACACACACACACAGAAAGCAAACTGAGAGATAAGCTCTCAGAAAACAAACTGTTGCCAGTTCTGCAGCAGACCAGTGGAAACACATTCTTCAAGCTGAATATATACATTTAAAAATTAAACAAACAAAACCCAAAACTTTATGTGTATTTGAGAACATTTGCACTCCCAGAATACAATCCAAGAAACAGATTTTACTTATTTTTTACCCACCAAAAACTTCTTTTACTAAAGAACAGGCTAAAGAACTGAAGATAGTGAGGATCAATGCACTGCAGCAGGAGACACCAACCCAGCAGCCACCGGGGGTCAGCACCACGGCAGAAAGCACATTTCAGTCAAAACCCACAACTTTTCCAGAAAACCACGAGTAGGAGTTGTGGATACCAGCCACAGCCACCTCCTGACTGACGTGTCTGAGACAGACTGGCTTATCTACTGAGATTTTTTTTTAAAAAAATCCTTTGCCATGTTTTTCTGCAAAGAAAAAGGAGGAAGCCCAATTCCTTTGCAGTCATAAAAATGACACATTGATTTATCCTGTTGGACACATGCCTGGATTCTTTCCAGACTCCACCCCTGCCCTGGGCAGCCTGTTCCAGTGTTTGACCACTCTTTCAGTGCAAAAAACTTCTACTATCCGATCAGAACCTCCTCTGGCACAACTTGAGGCCATTTCCTCTCATCCTATCATCAGTTATGTGGGAGAAGAGACCAACACCTGCCTCACTACACCCTCCCAGTTGTAGTCTCCCCTTCCCTCTATCCCATGGCTCTGGGATGGCCCCAGCCCTCTCAAGCTGTTGCACTGCCCACTCTCCCCCTTCCCAGAGGTGCCCCAGTCCTGGTGCCATCACTCAGCAATCCTCAGGGTTATTTTGGGCAAATCTTGAGGCCGTTTCATTTTTTGCAGCCACTGAAGCATGCTGTACCTTTGATTCGGTGTCTGCAAACTCAGGATAATAATAAGCACATCTAAGAGAACCTGAACAGCTCGGATCAGGGGCAGGAACTATTTTTATCCAAGCAGAAAGATGCCGCAGGGAGAAGGAAGTTTCATTTTGCTGCAAGATGCCTTTTGCTTTGCCAGGCCTTTACAGACACACTCTACACTGCCTGTAATCTCACTTATTTGCTTTTTTTAACCATTTAGTTGAGGGCAGCAGTTTCAGCCAAATGTTTTGGCCATGTAACCTGGACCCAGCAGTGGATCACAGCACCAGAAGCCACTGGTGCACATTAAAGATGTGTACAGGAGAGCACGTAGCATTGCTGGGGGAAAAGGAATAGTAGGAATACAAATAAATGTAATTACCTGGAATTTAGTCCCAACACAACAGGCAGCAGAGCCCCCTTGGAAGGGCTGCACTAATGCAGAGCTCATAAACAAATGAATTAATTTGATAATTAAGCAGACTGGCAGCAGTTTGGTCCAAGGTCACCATCTCTAGCTGCTTCACTGAGAGCTGCTAAAAAGAGCTTTTTAGATTAAGTCTTGAATGATATTATAAAAGTGCCCAGATGTATCAGCTGATAACTCAGTGCTCCTTTGCAACCCAGTGCTTCTGGGGCACAGCAGTATTTCCTTTCTCTCCTGCAGCAAACCATCAGTTTCTCTGTCCTGTTTTCTCTTTACACAGAGGTCTGATGACACTATGCTTTCATTCCCAAAACTAAAAGAATCCAAACTTAGTTTACCCATCTCATACAACTTCACACACTTTATTTCATTCAAAGCCATATGGGTATTCCAAGAGGACTGTGTTTTGGGTCTATAGGAATGTTTTGTTTTGGAAAAGCTCAAGTATTTTTAACTTCATCGTTGCAGCCACTGGATTAGTCAGGATGATAAAGGACAGAGGCAGCACCTCAGCCTTGTTCAGCTCATTTCCCAGTTAAAATGATGATGGCCTGAGTATGCTCTAGTAAAATACTTTCATTATTTCATATCACAATTTAGGCAGCTTAAAGGTCTCCACTTACACAACTAGTTATATCAGAAATCCCCACCTTCCATAAAATAGGATAAAGCCACAGTAAAAGCAAATTCCTTTTTTAATGCCTTTCATTCCACTTTTAACAATGTGTGGCCATTAAAATTGCCTCAAAGACCTCCAAAGAAAGAAAGGATAACTAATTCCTGTTTCTAGCTACAAATCTAATCACACGCATGTTTTCAGTTCATTATTTTGGTGTCATAAAAATATGACTGTTGCTTTCAGTTTGAGGAAATTATTATATCCTTATCCTTTGCTACTCATGAACATTAATTGACAAAACCAAATTTGTCCAGCAGGAGTGCAGATGAAGACTACCCATAATTTAATCAGGAGTAAATCACTTGGCAAGTGGTTCCCCCACAGATGCTGTAATAATTGAGTCTCTATCGAGATGACAGGGAACAATTTATATTTAATTTATGCAACGAAAAAAATATTTTCAGTATTTTCCTTCTGCTTTCTGTTGCTGGATTTGGGGTTTTTTTTCAGATACTTAATGGCAGATGGCATTTTGGAGAAACTTTTCCTCCCAGTTTGAAGAGTTAAACCCCTCCTGCTGCTTATCATCTATACAGGTGGGGGTACCTAGGCACAGTTTAATACTTGCTGGCTTGCCCACAGTCCCTGCCCCCTCCTGCCTCCCACAGCTGGCCTTGCTGGGCTGGTTTTAAGAAGATTAACCACATCCACCTGGATCTGCTCAGCACAAGGGACTCCACTGTGAGACAGACATGCCCAAGGAGGTCCCTGTCTATGGAGAGGGTGGGAAGCAGAGCTCTGGCACTGGGCATCCTGCTCTGCCTCCAACTTCCACTGCCTTTTCCATCAGACCCCATGAGCCCAGAGTCCTGCTCTGGGGAGTGTAACACCAGGTACAGCACTGGAAATGTGGATTGAGCTGCCATCTGAGTCCAGCTTTCTCCACTTCTTTAAAACTCAGACACCCTACATACAATTTTTTTTAAAATACTGTTTTTCTCCTCTATTCTGAGCAGATACAATCCATCACCCATAGGACATGACATATTTGGCCATCAGAAACCTCCAGGCTCTGCTGTAAGAGACCCTTGACCGATAGCCCAATTCCCATGAGCTTTTCAAGTCTGAAAAACTCCAAACCAGGAAAACCACTCCAAACCAGTTACAAACCCTGCAATCTGTTATACCCTGTTTTGCTCCCTGGAATGTCATCTCCATTGATTTCTCATGCACTTCACACTAATATTTCTAGAGTATTAGGTAGACACTGCCTTTTGTACCCCTGCCCTTCAGATCCCTGGGCAGCCCCATGGGTCACTAGCTGCTTCCTGAGTAAAGAGCATCAGCACAGTATTAGTGTGATTAAAAGAACACTGTAAAGTGATGAGGTAAAACCAGCAGGGGCAACTCCATCCACAAGGCTGTGGATTGCTGTTTTCCTCCTGGGGAGCACAGAGCTAGCTAACCAAGTGAAAAGAGAGAAATGTCACTTTTTCTTTTCCCTACTAACAGCTCACTCCACTGGATGGCAAAGAAAAATATTAGTGATCTTCCCATTTAATTTCTGTGGCCCCTTAATCTATTCAGCTCAGGCAGGAGCACATCATCTGCCAAGGAGGATTTCTGCTTATTGCTTTTCTAGGGAGAGGTAAATGACTTTCCTCCAAGTGCTGGAGCTGGCCCTGGAGAGAATCCGATTACCCCCTTCCTCCCCAAAACAGCAAATTCAAAGGGCTTTTGGAGTAGTTTGTTTCTGATACAGTACTTGTCATCTCAGAAAAATAGGATTTCAGTTTTGATAAAAAAAGTCACCTCTTTTCTACACCAACACATACAAAGTTCTGTGGTGCATGGGTGCCTGATCTTGTGACACGTTCCTAAACCTCACTGGGATTCCTGCTGCTTGCTCCCAAGGTGCAGGAGCCTCCCGTG